>NW_006408530.1:28728394-28730424 GCF_000296735.1 Chrysochloris asiatica
GTTTGAACTGCAAGGCCGGTGGTTCAAGCTCACCAGCTGCTCCTTGGAAACCCTATATCGGGTGACTATGGATCAGAATCAACTCAACGGCACACAACAACAACATTAAATCATTCATTTGGGAGCACAGTAGCTCTAGAGGCACAAGCATTGGACTTTGAACCACAAGATTGGCGGTTTGAGCCCACCAGCTGCTCTGAAAGATGAGGCTCTTTGCTTCCACAGACATTTACAGCCTCAGAAACCCTAGTCATGGTCACTATGATTCAGAACTTAACAACAATGGTGACAATAATTTATTTATTTCAATAGCCTTTGGCATCATCGATTGTTTTAACAACCACTTTATAGGTGTGAAAAATGATAATTATCTCTAAACTTTGTCACAGAAAACCTTATAGAGCACAATTCTACTTTGACACACGTAAGGTCATAAGGAGTTGGAAGCAACTTAACAGAAACTGTTTTCTTTTGGTTAATTTCTAGATAAAGACAATGTAATTCCATTTTTATTAATTTATCTTTAACCAACAACAGTACAACTCCAATTAAAAAAAAATTAAACTGTAAATGTAAATGTAAAAAAGGATTGTGTACCCTTAACGGATCTTACCTTAGAAGACTAGAATACTATCTTTTTAGTTTAAACCACTAAGTTTTTTAAAAAATAGAATTACATTATGTGTTTGAAACATAATACATTTCATTGACTTCATGTCTTTTATTCTTAGTGATGTGGAATCCACAGGCCAAGGAATCATAACTTCAGTATACAGGTGCTTGATAAGAATCTCTTTATTCTGAATGTCTTTACAACAAAGAATATATCCAATAATCCATTTCTGTGTTCTATTCAATTGCCCAAAGCAACAGTAATTTGTTGTACTAATTAAAACAAATACTTTATTGAAAAAAAAAAAAGCTCAACCAGTATTTCAGTCTATTCTTTCCAAGTTCATGGTTATTCTCAAAGAGAATAAAGCAAAAGAATGCACTATATTAACAAAATAATTTTCATTTCTTTTTCTGTGGGAAGGTAAGTCTGCATAAGGAAAGGCAGAAAAAGGGGAAAAGATTTTTCTTTGATACTGAAATTGATAGTGATATTCAGTGCTTTGGGAGCACAGTGGGTGCATATAATACACACTGAACTGCACCCCAGAAGGCCCACTGTTCATGGCCACAAGCTGCTCTGTGGGAGAAAGGTAAAGCTTTCTGCTCCCATTAAGATTTAAAGCTTTGGGAACCCTATACAGGATCATTATGAGTTGGAACCAAGTCGACAGCATGCCACAACAGCAGCACTCAGTACTTTATATTAAAAATCTAACTCAACATTTTTTTTCCCTCTGAGCCCTTATTAGAAGAAAGGATCAGAAACAATTAATTCGGGTAATGACCAAATCATTATTAGCTGTGTCACTCTGAGAATAATGACGTAGCCTCTCTATCCTCACCTACACTAAGGGCATGATCATAGCTGCCCCACGTGCCTCCTAGTATGTCTGTGAGAGAATAAATGTGAAGGTATGGCTTTATAATATAATGACTATTTCTCTCTTTTTAAAATAATTATTTTTTGTCTTTTAAGTAATAATTAGTACTTAAAATTTCCTTGACATTCATTTATACATTCTGAAGCAATTTTTCTTTCATTCTTGATATTTTTCTCTGTTGACTCCATGTATGTATGTATATTCTTAGAATACTCAGAAGGGGAAATAGGTATCATTGGGTCAGAAATGCTACCCTGTTTTATAGTTCCCACTATAGCTAAACTTCTAAAATATTGGCTGATATTTTTTTCCAAAATACCCTTCACCTTGATATTGTTAAGTGTTGTCAAGTTGATTCTGACTCATAGGGACCCTGTAAAAGGTTTCCAAGGAGCAGCAAGTATGTTTGACCTATCGACCTTGCAGTTAGCAGTCCAGAGCTTATTCTACAGTGCCATACCAGAACAATTAAATTTAGCAAGCTGCAATATACTATTGTTGTTGTTGTTATGTGCCATGGAGTCAGTTCTGACT
>NW_006408530.1:28730994-28754645 GCF_000296735.1 Chrysochloris asiatica
AATAAATAAATAAATGCTATTCCTACCTAGGTTGCAAAGTATGATTCTTGCATTAACTCAATTTGTGTGTGCTTTGATGACTTTGATTGGTTGACATTCATTCATTTCAGTTCACTGTATGATAAATACAAGTTGAGATGCAGGTAAAGTTGTTTGATATTTGACCAGAAAATGTATCATCAAGGTGACAGACTCTTGGTTTCAGGAGCATTATCTTTTCTTTAGAGCAACCAGAACATGATGTTTGAACACAGCTAACTGGAGTGTAATTAAAAGGAAATTCTTAAACGTCTTTGATGAAAGTTTTTAAGGTCTGCACACTTTCCTACACATATACTAATTTTAAATGCTGGCAATACCAAAATAACTCTTTAATATGCCATTCAACACCTTTGTTATCTGGCCTCATTTAGCTAATCTCTGCAATTTGCTGATGGCTACACTGCATTCTACGTAAGGTAGTCTTAGCACTGTGCCTGGAGGATGCTGTCCCATCGAATATATGCCTATGCTTTTGACTTGTATTTGATGATTTACTGTGTTCTCTCCCGCATGTAGGATATATTGTTTTATGAGGTGTCTTCTTCTCTGGTTTACAATAATCTCAGCCTTATCTGACCACACAATAAGACATAAAGGCTGAAATTAGTTGACTATTTTTATTGCTCTGTTTCAGCACTTCTGAAAATAATTTTTTCTTCACTGACAATCTCAGTATGTTAAGAGTTAGAACACGTCATATATTTTCAAAACCATCAAGAAATGTATAACCTCATCAAAATAAACTCAATACTTAATAACTTGATTAAATAAGCATGTATTACAAACTTCACCTAAGTGAGTTTATTATAAATGAAGTACTTTTTTTAAAAGTTTGTTTAATAATAGTAGCTATTCATGATCATTTTAAGCATATATATGTATACACATGTATATGTATTTGCTACCATAGATGGAAAAATGTGTTTAAAGGTGTATGCAAATATATTTTAAATTGCATTCCATTCAAAGGATTATCTAGCAAAAAGGTTTATCAGTCTGTCTATAAAAGATAGCTCATTTTGTGTTAAACTCAAAGTCTAATATTTCAAAAACCAAGTAACATAGCAAATGAAAGCTTAATGAAATTGTCCTGGATTCCATATTTCAAAAAGTTAAACAGTAATTGGTTTGGATTTTTACGTACACATACAAAAAAAAAAATTAAAGTTAGGAACCAAGATGTAATTTTTTCATGTTACTCCCACACCTCTGCCAACACTAACACATTTGGGTGTTTCACACATAAGAGAAACTCTTTCATTCTTGATTGTGATTCTTCTATCAGTCCCTATTTTAAGACTGCTGCTGAGTTGTCCACCTGCTATAAATGCGATAAAAAAAATCAAGTAACTTTTGAAGCCTACCATATTAATCTATTCATGTATAAGTATGCATGTGTGTTTATATATTCATATAAGCACTAAACCACAAGGTCAGTTTGAACTATAAGGTTGGTGGTTCAAACTCACTAGCCATTCCTCAGAAATCCTACAAAAGGTCCCTATGAGTCAACAGCACTTAACAGCAACAATTTTAGATCACATGTAGAAACAATAGAGAATGGTTCAAACAAATGACCAAGATGCAGAGACAGAAAATATTTCTGAGAAAAATAAAGTAAATGGAACTAACTGAAAAAAAAAAATTCAAAAGAATATTTTAATACCTTCAGTGGATTGACAAATCAAGGAAATCAAGGAGAACATACAAAAAACTTTAGAAGAACTGAAAAAAACCATACAAGAATAAACAGCCAAAATAAGTATAAATTTTGAAACAATATAAAACCTGAAATTAGAAATCCAGAAGACTGCAGAATGGGCAATACATTGAAAGGGCAAAGTAGAAGATTCAAAGCAATGGAAGCATAAATCAGTGAGTTTGAAGATAAACCTCTTGCTACTAATATACTAGAAGAACAATCAGAATACAGAATGAAATAATCTGTAGCAAGTCTAAGAGTTACATGGGGCACTATGAAGAGAAACAACTTACAGGTGATTCAAATTCTAAAACAGGAAGGGACGATAATAAGCACAGAGAAAATTATTAAAGTGTTGTTGGAAGAAAACTTCCCTAACATCATGAAAGATGAGAAGATAAGCATATAAAAAGCTGAATGAACCCCAAATAGGACAGATCCCAAATGAAAATAATGAAGACATATCACAATCAAACTTTCCAAAATCAAAGACAAGGAAGAATACCAAGATCAACTTGGAACAAAGGAAAATTTACCTACAAGGCTCTGATGTCTCAGCAGAAACCGTGCAGGCAAAAGAAGGCAATGGGGTGATATAAATAAAACTCAGAAAGAAAAAAAAAATGCCAACCAAAAGTCATATACCCAGCAAAGCTACCCTTCAAATATGACAACAAAATTAGGACATTTCCTGATAACCAGAAATTAATTGAGTTTGTAATGACCATTTTCACTTTACAAAAAATGCTAATGGTTATTCTTTGGATGGAGAACCAATAACAGCAGATAACAACCTGAGATTACCATACATAACAACACCACCCAGAACTCGATCTGGATACGGAAGTATTTAAAATAAAGCAAACCTACATGACTGAAAATAGGGAACCATAGACATCAATGTATAATGGAGTCAACTACAAAGCTAAAAAAGGGGAGAGTGTAGATATACTTCCAAATGGCAAAGAAGTTAAGTAAATTTCAAGATAAAACAGCTGTTTTAAGCAGGGAATTAGCAAATTGCAGGGTAACCATAGAGAAAAACAATACACCTGTATATCAAAATATTAAAAGAGAAGAATCAGAATGATTTAATAAACATTAACACAATATAAATGAAAATGATAAGAAAATCCACAAACAAAAATGAACTCAGCATAGAAAATTCTGTGGAACAAGAATCCAGCAGCACCACAAAAAAATGCACAGAAATATAACAGCAGTCAATTCATACCTATTGATTAGTACACTGAATGGAAATGGATTAAATGTTCTAATCAAGAGATATACAGAGCATATGGGTAAGAAAACAGGGTCCTGCAATATGCTGTCTACAAGAGGCATATAAAAAAGATAAAGACAGCCTAAATGCCCACAACAGAGAAATGGCTAAACAAACTTTGGTATATACACACAATGGGATACTACAAAACTTTGAAGAATAATGATGAATCTGTGAAACAACTCACAACATGGTTGAACCTGGAAGACATTATGCTGAGTGACATTAGTCAATCACAAAAGGACAATTATTATATGAGAGCAATGTTGTAAAAAGTTTTGAAAATGTTTTCTTTATAAAAGAAACAATCTATGATGGAGGAAGGAAATCATTCATGGCCTAGAGGATAGACATATGTTAACAGGGATAAAAGGGCAGTCAATATACAAGGGGAAGGTTAACAAAGGAAAGTTGAAGGTAGTGGGAGACATAGGGAGGAATGCAATAGTTAAAGTGAATTGGCGAGATAAATACTGTCAATTATTGGTATATGGAGGGGATTGTTGTTGTTGTTAAAAGCTTTTGAATTGGTCCCGACTCACAGCGATCCTTGTGGTTTGCAATTCAGTGCTGAATCTACACTGCCACACCAGGAGTCTGCAGGGGATTGTTTGTTGTTTTTGTTAGGTACCATCAAGTTGGTACTAACTCACAGTGACCCTAAGCACAACAAAATGAAATACAGCCTAGTCCAGGGCCAACCTCACAATTGTTGCTATGTCTGAACCCATTGATGCTGCCACTGTGCTAACCCATCTCATTGGGGGTCTTCTTCTTTTTCTCTGACCCATCACTTTACCAAACATGATATCCTTCTGCAGTGACTGATCCCTTCTGACAACATGTCTGAAGTATAAGAGACAAAGTCTGGCCATCCTGGCTTCCAGGGAGCACTCTGCCTGTACTTCTTCCAACACAGGTCTATTTGTTCTTTTGGCAGTCCACTAAAATTGCATAAATAGATAATGCAATAAAAACACAAGAGTGAAGAATCAAATCAATGAAAAAGGGAATTAACAAAATTAAAGACAGTTCTCTCACTACTAGTCTGAGGAAAACTCAGAAAAAAATGACGAAACAAAAAAAAAAAAAATTCAAGAAAGCCTAAGAATTATATTGTACACCATCAAGAGGAATAACTTAAGTGTGACTGGAATCCTAAAACTAGAAGAAACAATGACAACAAAAAGATTTGTGGGACAAAGATTTTTCTAATATAATGAAAGACATGAAGGTATGAATTCAAAGCACTCAATTAATTCCATGTAGGATAGTGCTCAAAAGAAAATTATCAAGATGTATGTCCTTGTGTGGCGCTGTGGGCTAACGCATCAGAGTGCAAAGTTGTTTGAACTGCAAGGTCGGTGGTTCAAGCTCACCAGGTGCTCCTTGGAAACCCTATTCAGGGTCGCTATGGGTCAGAGTCGACTCGATAGTACTTAACATCACATCATCATACTCAAACTTTCCAAAACAAAAGATCACGAAAAAATTTGGAAAGAAGTTTGAAAAAAAAAAAAAAAAAAAAAGTCACCTACCTAGGAGAATCAATAAAACTAAGCTGTGATTTTATTATCAGAAATCATGCAGGCAAGAGACATGTGGAAGGGAGGCTTCTGGTTTGGGCTGCAGTAAAGAAAGCCAGGTAGGGAAGCGTCTGTGGGGGAGGGACTGGAAACTCACGGAAGCAGCACTCACAGAACACCTGAACTCTGGATCTACCATAAGGACCAGGACATCAGTTTCCCACACTCACAAGTGAAAAAAACTATGATATAAAAGAAAATACCGTGAGTTAGAAATCTGGAGATGAGACTCCCTCTGCAGCCTCCCTGGAGCAGAGTTTAGAGGGTGGGGCCACAGCCAGACTGGCACAGGGAACCGGAGCTAAAAGCAGTGTAGGGACATTTGCAAAAGGAGACCTGGGAGACTCTACACATTTTTTCCTCCTCTTCCCTGATGCGCCTTCTTTGCCTAGCCCGGACACCTTCAGGCTGGTGGATGTGCACTCCCCCCTCAAAAAAAAAAAAAAAAGTCCAGGGCTGACCCCACAGTTTCTCATGGTAAAGAAAGAAAGAGCTTGTGACATCAGCATCGGGGACACAGCCCTGGAATTGACTTGCGCAGGACCCTTGGTGGCTGTGTGCCATGGAGTCATTTCTGACTTGAGGAGACCCTGTGTGGGGTTTCCGAGGCTTTGGGACTTAGCGGGAGCAGAGCGCCTTGTCTTTCTCCCATGGTGCAGAAGGTGGTTTCGAGCTGTTGACCTTGCGGCTCATGGCCTGATTCATGGCCGCTGCACTAACTGAGCCCCTTGTGCAGGACCCTTACACAGGCCTATATAGCAAGAAAAATGCATGCACTGCAGGCCTGACAGACAAACCATAGAACAATCTGTAAAACCCCAACATAAAAGGACTCAACTATCTCGAGAATTATGCTGTGTACACGGAGATACCTAACTGACCTTCAGAGACAAAAATAGTGGACAATCTTTCTCCCATTAACTTCTCAATATCTATCTGTGCATCTCTACTGTGGTGACTAGAGGAGGCACCTGAGTGAACGAACACCTCCAACCACTGCTAGAGGCTTCTACCCTGCACACACACTGCCTGTGTAGCACAGGACAATCAGCCACAGTTTTATTTTTGTTTCAAAGTAGTAGTTTTGTCTCTGCATTTATATTGCTTCTGCTTTCGTCTTTTGATCACACATCTTTCATGGAGGTGGGAGCTTTTTCTGCCTATGTTACCCAAGAAGATTCAATAATCATGGCCATATAGCCAAGCTGCAAGCATACCCCATAATATTCCACCATTGAGACAAGAGCCAACAACACCTGCTAAGCATTACATGCAAAAAGGGAAGCCTATCTCCGACATATCCACCAGGAGACACCCAGTAAGCATAATATGACAACAACAAACATCCATTTAAGCATTTTAAAAAAACACACATAACTACTGGAAATGAAAAACAAAAGATCCCAAACACAACAAATGATCTCAAAATATACCCCAAAACAGAAAAGAGTAACTGAGACAAATGCACTGGAGATAGACAAAGGCTCCCCAGAAGAGGAAGAGCAGGCTTTGGATTTGCCTGAGAAAGAATTTAGAAGAATGATATGGAAACAAATGCAAATGTTACAAAAAGGGGTGGAGGAAAACAAGGAAGAAGTCAGGAAAGTACTACAACAGTAACCAAACAAGATTGACACAGCAATGGAAACAATTAAAAACCTGCAAAAAGAGGTCCAGATGATCAATAATAAAATATCAGAAATGGACAATAGACTGAAAGGGGAAAGGAGAAGAATAGAAGAGATGGAAGCCAGGACTAGCTAGCTGGAAGAAAATTTCTCAGTACTGCTAAGATAGAAAAGCAAGTTGAAAAAGGTATATAAAAAAAAAGCTAAAGAGAGTCTAAGATTCATGCTGGATAATATGAAGAGGAACAACTTAAGAATTATTGGCATTCTGGAACAGGAAGAATCAGAGGAGTCCACAGAGGAAATAGTTGAAGAGCTTCTGGAAGAAAATTTCCCTAACACCTTGAAAGATGAGAAGATAAACATTCAAGAAGCTGAATGTACCCCAGGAAGGAAAGACCCCAAAAGAAAGTCACCAAGACATATAATAATCAAGATCTCCAAAATCAAAGACAAGGAGATAATTCTAAAAGCAGCTAGGGAGAAGAGATGTGTCACTTACAAAGTCAAGAAAAGCAGATTAAGCTCTGACTATTCAGCAGAAACCATGCAGGTTAGAAGGCAATGGGGAGACATATACAAAACCCTAAAACAAAAAAATGCCAACCAAGAATCGTCTATCCAGCAAAACTATGAATCAAATATGATGGTGCAATCAAAACATTCCAGGATAAACAGAATCTAAGATATTTTATCAAAACCAATCCAGCACTTAAAAACATCCTAAAGGGAGTTCTTTGGACGGAAAACTAACAAGAACAGACAACAACCAGAGATAGACAGGTGTGGCAACACCACTTAGAACTCAGTCGACAGATAGTGGAGTCCAGAACAGAACAAAACTACAACAATGAATTCAAAGGAGCTAGGAGGTCAACAGAAGATCAAAATAATATCAATGTCAAAGAAGGGATAATTGTAGGAACAGAGATCCAGGTGGTGAGGCAGTCAGGCAGATTATAATTTACGATATAGTCTCTTAAATAGAGAGAAAAGTTAATAGATACAAGGAAACCCCAAAGAAAGTTAATACTGCACAATTTACCATGAAAATGAATTTCCAAGCAGAACAAGCAAACATGAAATCCAAGAAGAAACCGACAAGAAATCCCACAAAAAGCACAAACTCAGCACAAGAAGATGTGCAGAACAAAGGAACGAATAGCACTACCAAAACATCAATATAATGGCAGTAATTAATTCATACCTATAGATAATTACATTGAATGTCAATGGATTGAATGCCCCAGTGAAGAAAAAGAGAGTGGCAGATTGGATAAGAAAACAAGATCTTCAATATGCAAGACACACACCTTACACACAAAGACAAAAACAGACTAAAAGTTAAAGGATGGAAAAAAATACACCAAGCTAACTGCAATAATAAACAAGAGTGGCAATTCTAATCTCCGATTAAGTAAACTTTAAGACAAAAACCAGCATAAGAGATAAAGAAGAACACCATCTCATGATCAAAGGATCAATTGAGCAAGATGACATAACCATAATAAAATTTCTACACTCCCAATGAAACAGCCACCAAGATATATGAAGCAAACCTTACTAGAATTGAAGAAATAAATAGATAAATCTACAATTATAGTAGGAGATTTTAATATGCCATTTTTGAAAAGGAACAGAACAACCAGAAAGAAACTCGACAAAGTTACAGAGGAACTAAACAGCACAATCAACCAACTAGACCTCATAGACATGTACAGAGCATTCAACCCAACCACAATGCAATATACTTTCTTCTCCAGTGCACATCAAGCATTCTCCAGAATTGACCATGTGTTAGGTCACAAAACAAACATCAAATTTACAATCATCAAAATACTACAGAGCATCTTTTCAGACTATAATGCTATAAAACTAGAAATCAACAACAAGAAGACTAAGGAAATGGAAACTGAATAACACCCTGCTGAAAAAGTGACTGGGTAAAAGAAGAAATAAAACGTGAATTCACAAAGTTCCTAGAAACAAACGAGAATGAAAACACAACATACCAAAATCTTTGGGATACTGCAAAAGCAGTCTGAGAGAACAATTTATTGCAGTAAATGCACACATCCAAAAAGAAGAAAGAACCAAATTTAACACGTTAACATAGCATCTCCAACAATTAGAAAGAGAGCAACAGAGGAAACTTACAGTCACCAAAAGAAAAGAAATAATAAAGATAAGAGCAGAAATAAATGAGATGGAAAACAGAAAAACTATAGAAACAGTCAACAGGACAAGAAGCTGGTTGTTTGAAAGGATTAATAAAATTGAAAAACCATTGGCAAACCTAACCAAAGAAAAGAGGGAGAAGACACGAATAATTCACATTAGAAACCACATGGGCGATGTCACAATAGAACCAAACGAAATCAAAAGGATAATAACAGAATACTATGAAGACTTGTACTCCAACAAATTCGAAAACTTAGAAGAGATGGATGCATTTTCAGAAAAACACGACCTAACAAAACTTACACAGAATGAAGTAGAAAACTTGAACAGACCCATTACAAAAGAAGAAATTGATCAGGTCATCAGAAAACTCCCAACTAAAAGAAGTCCAGGCCCAGACGGGTTCACTGGTGAGTTCTACCAAACATACAGGGAAGAGATGTCACCAAATCTATTCAAATTATTCCAGAATATAGAAGAGGATGGAAAACTTCCGAGTACTTTTTATGGAGCAAACATAACCCTCATCCCCAAACCAGGGAAGGACATCACCAATAAAGAAAACTACAGACCAATATCCCTCATGAACAAAGACGCAAAAATTCTTAACAAAATCCTAGCCGACAGAATCCATCAGCACATCAAAAAATAATAATAATAATAATAATAATACATCATGAGCAAGTGGGTTTCATAAAAGGGATGCAAGGATGGTTCAACATTAGAAAAATAATCAATGTAATCCACCACATAAATAAGAAAAAGGAAAAGAACCACATGATCATATCGATTGATGCAGAAAAGGCATCTGACAAAATCCAACATCCATTCCTGATTAAAACACTCAACAAAGTAGGAATTGAAGGGAAATTCCTCAACATAATCAAGAGCATTTATACAAAACCAACAAATTACATCACTCTCAATGGAGAGAAACTAAAAGCCTTCCCTGTGCAAACGGGAACCAGACAAGGATGCCCTTTGTCACCACTCCTTTTCAATATTGTTTTGGAAGTATTCACCAGAGCTATATGGCAAGATAGGGAAATTAAGGGCATCCAAATTTGCAAAGAAGGAGCTCTGGTAGCGTAGTGGTTACGAATCGGGCTGCGAACCTTAAGGTCAGCGGTTCGAAACTACCAGCCGCTCCGCGGGAGAAAGATGAGGCTTTCTACTCCCGTAAAGATTTACACCCTCGGAAACCCTGTACAGGGTCGCTATGGGTCGGACCCGACTCAACGGCACTTAACAACAACAACAACAACAAATTTGCAAAGAGGAAATAAAACACTCTCTGTTTGCAGACAATATGATCCTATACATAGAAAACCTCAAAGACTCAGTAAAAAAAACTACTAGACTTCATTGGAAGATTCTGCAAAATGGCAGGGTATAAGATCAACATCCCAAAATCAGTTGGATTCCTCTATAGCAACAATGACAGCACTGAAAAAAGAAATTATGAAACAAATGCCATTTACAATAGCTGTTAAAAGGATGAAATATTTAGGAATAAACGTAACCAGAGAAACAAAGGACCTATACAAAGGAAATTACAAAACACTACTACAAGAAACCAAAAGGGACTTACAAAAGTAGAAGAAAATACCATGTAACTGGATAGGAAGACTCAACATTGTGAAAATGTCAATACTACCCAAAGCAATATACACATATAATGCAATCCCAATCCAGATTTCCATGACATTCTTCAAAGAGATGGAAAAGACATTTACAAACTTTATATGGAAAGGAAGGAGACCCAGTATAAGTAAAGCACTGCTCAAGAAGAAGAACAACGTTGGAAGGCTCTCATTCCCTGATTTCAAAATCTACTACATGGCTACAGTGGTCAAAACAGGCTGCTACTGGTACAATGAAAGATACACTGATCAATGGAACAGAATACAGAATCCAGAAATTCATCCATCCACATATAGCCAACTGATTGTTGACAAAGTGCCTAGGTGTGTTACATGGGGAGAAGATACACTCTTTAACAGATAGTGTTGGCAGAACTGGAAAGTGATATGCAAAAATTGAAATAAGACCTTTACCTCATGCCCTATACAAAAACCAGCTCAGCATGGATTAAAGACCTAAATGTGAATCCCAGAATTACAAAGGCCATCAATGAAAAAATAGGGGAAAACGTGAGAGGTCTAATACAGGGCATATATAGACTACCAAACATTTTGAAACTTACACAAACAAAATTGACCAATGGGTCATACTAAAAATAAAAAAAAACATATGTGCATCAAACGACTTCGCTGAAAGAGTAAAAAGGGAACCCATAGAGTGGGAAAAAATCTTTTGGAACAACTCATCAGACATGGGACTAATTTCCAAACTATATAGGAAACTACAACACCTCTACAAGAAAAAGACAACCCAATTAAAAAATGGGCACAGGACATGAGACTTCACTAAGCAAGAGATCTGGGCAGACAACAAATACATGAAGAAATGTTCACAATCACTAGCCATTAGAGAGATGCAAATGAAAACAACAATGAGATATCATTTCACAGCAATAATAACAGCAAAGATTAAAAAAGTGGAGGACAATAAGTGCTGGCAAGGATGTGGAGAGACTGGGATGCTCCTGCATTGCTGGTGGGACTGCAAAATGGTCCAGCCTCTCTGGAAAGCAAAATGGCTCTTCCTCAGAAGGTTGGAAATAGATATACCTTATGACCCAGCAAT
Source organism: Chrysochloris asiatica (assembly GCF_000296735.1). NCBI lineage: Eukaryota > Metazoa > Chordata > Mammalia > Afrosoricida > Chrysochloridae > Chrysochloris > Chrysochloris asiatica. The sequence goes on from NW_006408530.1 coordinate 28,742,125, forward strand.
TCCTCTACCTGGTATTTACCCACAAGAAATATGAGCCATAACATGAGTAGATGATATATGCACAACAATGTTCATAGCAGCACTATTTACAATAGCAAAAAGATGGAGACAGCCTAGGTGCCCATCAATTGAAGAATGGATAAACAAACTTTGGTACATACACAGAATGGAATACTATGCCACCTTGAAGATCAACAAGGAAGCTGAAAGCCACCGTATAACATGGATGAATCTTAAGGATATTTTTGCTGAGTGAAATTGGTCAGTCACAAAAGGAGAAATACTGCATAGGATCATTATTATAAAAGAGTCAGAAAAATAGACCACACTAAAAGGGGAGAAAATTATATACATATTTGCTGAACACCAAGATTTTTGGATGAGAGGAGGGGAGGGAGGGAAGGAGGGGAAGATAGAGCACAGTGAAGGAATAGACACAGGATAGCTTGGGGGCAGGGGGGTTGAGGGGCACAATACACAAGAAGGGGGAAGGGAATTGAAGAACAAGGCTTATGGGAGAACAGTTAGGCAGGTTCGCATCGGCTAAGTGGGACAGAAGTAAATGACGATGTATGCACAACTTTGGAGGAACAGAGCTCTGAGATACAGGGATTGAGGCATGGTTTCAAGGGGTAAATAGCAGAATAGTGTTAAGATGTTTGGCTGTCTTTTGAATCTTGGTTTCTCTTGCCTTCCATTGTAAAATAGACACTTGAGGTGGGGAGAAAGGAATAGCCAGAATCATCACTACAGAAAGCTTATTAAGTCCATCTTCAGCCTATAACAGATTGGAATACCTTAAAGGGGGCTAGAAGTTGCCCAGTCAAAGAAGCTTCCTGTGGAGCCTTTACAATGCACAAGACCATAGGTGGAATTCAGAACCCCATCCAGAACCAACTGAGGAAGGAAATTTCCACTGGAAAAGGAAGAGTAGATCAACCTGGAACAGCTAGAAGAATAGAAGATACTTCGTGAAAGAGAGACCGTTAGGAAAAATCTGAAAAAATGGCAGTCTGATTGATTACTACAAGAACGAGTAAACTGTTTGCCCAAAGCCATCAAGGCAAGTGGTCATGACCCCTCAGAGAAAACACCCTCCCAAGACTGAGACTCAAGGGGAACACATGAGCAGGCATGTGGTCTGGCTGGTGACCACGTTGGTCACTGATTAGGGAAGAGAGCTAAGCCTGACCACATTCAATAGACCCCCATGAACCTGGGTGGAGACCTGGATGGCTAGCAGTGTAGCAGACCTGGGGACTCCTGGGCCCAGAGGCAGTGACATGGCCACAGAGGACTAGAGTGGAGAGTGAAGCATCCAGCTGATATGAAGTGAAGGGAGATGCACAAGAACACCCATACTTGCAGATAGTACCCACTTGACGTAGCTTCGTTGGCTGGGTGATCAGAACTTCACTAGAAGAAGAAAGAGGAGGGAAAAAAGAAAAAGAAAGAAAAAAAGTAACCTCCTACAATTTGATGAACTTTACCTATACTTATAGACGTAGTAGCTCAAAAAACGGAACAAATCTCAACAGCGAGGATCACTCCCACTCCCTTGTTACACAGGGCTGACAGGGATGAGCAACATAGACATTGGCTACCCCAAATGGGTGGGCCTATAAAGGCAAGAAGTGACTGGCCTACAAGCTTTCAAGAGGGAGCCTAGTTCCAGATGGGATGGGGGAAGATAGAATCTCCACTGAATGATTTCCAATCCATTGGGACTGGGCTGGTGAAAGGAAATGGGGATAAGACTCTTGTGGCAGAATAGTGAATAATTGCCATCAGGTCTAACCATGAGGTTAGGAAATGTAGAGGTAGATGTTTTTTGACAAAAGGAGAATAATAGATAAGTGACAGTAGCAGAGAACGGGACCCTACCCAGAGAGGCAGTGATGCCAAGGATGAAGACAGAGAAGTTAACGTGGACAGATGGAGTGTCTGGGGACACTGGACTCAGGGAGGGAGAAGGGCTGTGTCCTGGGAGTTAGGGGGGAGGGCTAGGGGAGCGGGCCTGTGTGGTGTACCCTTTGGGGTTGTATGATGATACACAGAGGAGATTGTAATCATTGCAATGGAACAAAATACGATAGGATGACTATAAAGCTGATGTTCTCCCATGTAAACCTCACAATAAAAACTTAAAAAAAGGAGAGAGAGAGAGAGACAGCTGTAGGAAAACTCAAAGTAATTATATAAAAAAAGATGGGGCTTACTGGTCTAATAGAGACTGGTAGAATCCCTGAGTCTGTGGCCTTTAGACACCATTGAAGCCTGAAACTGAACTCACATCTATGGTATAACTTTCAGCCAAACAATAACCAGAACTATAGGGTAAACAATAACACCAGGGAAGTACATACTTCTTAGGACAATCAGATGGAAAGGGCCACATAAACCTCAAAAACATCAAGGTATAGGACAGTTTTGCAAATGGAAACAGTATATAAACACAGGGAGAAGAGTGCTGTTACACGGTAGGGATTGCAATTAATGTCACAAAACAAGAAAAAATATGTATGAATTGTTGAATGGAAAACTAATTTTCTCTGTAAACGTTCACTAAAATCAGAATGAAAAGTTAAAAACAGCAGAATTATTGTAAGAAATTGGCAATTTAATTTTAAAAATTTGCATAGAAATGCACAGGACATAGAATAGTTATGACAATTTGAAGAATAATTTAAAAGTCTGAATATTTATATTTCTAAATTTCAAGTCAGTTCCAACTCATTTGTTGTTAAGTCCTATGGAGTTGATTCTGACTCACAGCAACCCTGTATAGGGTTACCAAGAAGTAGCTTTGAACCACCAACCTGTGGTTTAAACTGACCTTTCGGTTCCAGCACATTATCCTGCAGTGTCTCACCAGGAGTCCTTTAAGACTTACAGAGCTACAGTAATTAACACAGTGGATATTGTTATGTGGACAGATAAATCAATAGAATAGAACAGTATAGAAATACATGAATGCATAACTTTTCACCTGATTGCATACAAAAGCACCAATGCAATTCTATGGGGAAAGACTGTCTTTTCAACAAATGATGCTGAAGGACATGGCCATCTATGTGGGAATGATAGACTTGACTCTTATAACAAATACAGTTCCTGAACCATCTTGATTCTGATGAATGTTTTTACCAGCTCCAGGGGCCCTTTCTCTGTCTGCATGCTTCACTGGTGACTTCTACTTAAAACTTGTAATGTTTGAGTGTGGTTATTGAATTTACGTTTCCCAAAACCTAAGTCTGGAGTCCTGGTGTGGTGCTTTAGGATAAGCATTGGACTGCTAACTGCAAGGATGGCAGTTCAAACCAACCAGCCACTCCTTGGAAACCCTATATAGGGTCACTGTAAGTTGGAACCAACTCAATGGTTCTTAACAATAACAACAACAAGGAGAGTCTAGATTTATCCCCTTCCCCTAAATAAAGCAGTCTGTAGTCAGTGAACTGTATCAGATTACCCAAGAAGAAAGGTAACCACATGCTTTACCGTGCTTACTTTTTTATCTGTAATTAACAATTTCACATGATTTTTTACCACATCTAAGATTTTGCTTCTATGGATGGGTGGCATCTGTCTCCATCCAAACCCCACAGGATCTCCCAGCAATATCAAAAGACTCATTTCAAAGGTACAATCCCTGACACGGCTCCTTCACCTTTGGAAGGACTCAATTTTTCTCAGTTCCTAAACCATGCCACACACACAAATGCTATGGAGGCATATCATGAATCAAAATTTGAAAACTAAGCCTATAAACTGTTACAAAGATATATAGAAGAATGTCCTCATGGTCTTGGATTAGGGAAAGATTTCTTCCAGGACAATGTAGATGTTAGCCAAATGAAAAAATAATAAATTGTACCAGCAAAACTAAAATACTTTGCTAAAACAAAGCAAATCTCTGTGAAGGAAGTAACTATAGGAGAAAATATGCACAAGGCATATATCAGATGAACGATTTACATTCATGTAGTTCAAGGGAGGCATAGGCATAACCAATAGATAGGATGTTAAGTGTCGTCGAGTCAGTTCCAACTCACAGTGACCCTGTATAGATTCCTGAGGTTGTAAAACTATGTTGGAGCAGAAAGCTTCATCTTTCATCCACGGAGTAGCTGGTAGACTCCAACCAATGGTTTTATGGCTTGTAGTCCAGTGCTTATGTTACAGAGCCACTGTACTCCCAACAGATATGATAGAATAAAAATAGTGGTTAATTTGTAGTGGGGGGGCGGCTAGAAAGGGAGATTAGGAAGCACATAGAGTGCTGGAAAAAATCTACATTTCGATCTGTTTGGTAGTTAATTAGATCTATATAGAATGTAAAACTTGTTCAAGTTGTTCCCTTTAGATCTATGCATTTTAATGAATGAAATTTTTACTTCAACAGAAGACTACTTTAAAAACTTCTAGATCTGGAAAAGGAAATACCAGATCTGGTTTATAAAAGGTAAAACCAGAATTTGACAATTTATAATAGAAAAAGCAGCTTGGAGAACGATGCAATCAGTAATATGTGAAAATTAAGAGGTGATTTAGGAAGAAAATGTTATGGTCTTATAATACATAAAAGTACAATGTTTTGTCATAATGAAGTAAACAGTCAAGATATTATTCCAACTTGCTTGGAGAGGTATTTAATCATTAAAATATGGTAATTGGAGTGCTTCCCTTTTTAAAGGATAATCTGATAGCAAAAAAATTTCAACATTTTTGTATGAAGGAATCATATGATTATAAAAGATACACATTTGAAAAATCATCTACATTCATGATTTTGGATTATAATGGCAAAGAAAATGTTTAGAAGACATTAAGTAATTCAAATATATTTAACACCTGGGAGTCATAATTTATTTTTTTGTTTGTTACTTTATATGCAGAGATATACAATGGGGCTTTAAAATTTGATGGAAAAATTCCTCTATCATTTAATTCTAGTTTTCAATAAAATTTTTGAAGCCCGCTTGTATATCTTCAAGCGCCACTTTATTTGTAGTATAAATCACAACAGGTGCCAGTTTTAACTATAGGTGAAAATTTTAAATACTATAACAAAAAGCATAAAAGAAAACAAAACCAAGAAATATTTTAAATTAAACTATACTTGTAATATGTCACCTTTAAATGACAATAACAAATTTTTTTTAAATGAGCAAGACATGTGTATATCAAAAGAGAAAGAAAAGTAGAGAAAAGTGGCAGTAACCATAGAATAAGAACTGAACTGCTCACTGCAAAATCAGTGGTTCAAAACCACCAGTTGCTCTTGGAAACCTTATACAGGGTCATTATGAGTTGAAATTGACATGATGACCCTTGACAATGGCAAAATAGATTTTTAGGCAAAAAATGATGACACAAAGACCAGCTGAACATTGTAGAGGCAAACACTTGTGGGCCTTATTTTGCCACATAACATGGCATCGAATCACAGAAATTCAACACCATTATAAAGGCAAAGCAAATTTGACAGACACAAAATTGTAATACAAGTACTCTAATAGACTACTGTTGGTCAATAACTTTTCAAGTTGGTTAACAACAAATAAGGACACAATTTTGAAAAGTATAAAAACTAGAGGTGATTTCTTCAATATATATGTATATATTCTAAGAAATTGTTGTATGTTGGTACTGATTGCATGTTGTATCACAAGTAAAATTCAAGATTTTAAAAAAGCAAGTAGACATTAATTTTAAAAAAAACTATGCAATCTGAAAGTCTTTAATATTAAAAAACTGAACTGTACTCTGTAAAACACTACTTAGGAGTCAAGAGTTGTTGTATCTTGTTAGGTTTTGTAGAAAAGAGTGAAAATAAGACTATATATCAAATTTAAGTTGAAAGTCAAATCCTTACCATTCCAGCTGGATTCATCCTATCCAAATTCTATCATGTTGTTAAGCGCTGTCTAGTTGATCTAAACCCATAGCGACCCTCTTGAATGTTGCCATTATTACAAAAGACAGTTGATATATTAAAAGTCCTCTTTTTTTCTTGTTAGAAAACGAAATTCCATAAGACCCAAAGAAAATAAGCTGCAAAGCATAGCCACCAAAAATAATTAATTAAAAGGACTCCTGAGCCCATAGACAAGGACATAGCCATGGAGGGCTAGAGCTGAGAGTGAAGCATCCCGCTGATATGAAGTGAGGGGAGATGCACAAACTTACAGATGGTACCCATTTGACTTAACCTTGATAGCTTGATGATCAGAACTGACTAGAGGAAGCTTAAAAAGCAATTTTTGATAAAGGAAGCAAGTTGCTTCTTTTGGTAAATTGCTACAATTTGATGAACATGACCTAAACTTATGGATGTAGTAGCTCAAAATACCAACTGTATTTTGAAAGGGAAGGAGTGTTCACATCAAGTATCAATCCTATCCCCTCTGTATATTCTATATATCAGTCATCCACTTCTAATCAACAAATGTATTGCACCTGAAAAAAAAAAAAGATGCACACAGACACACACCTTATATTAGACCATTTCTTATTCCCTTGTTCTGTTCATATGACTGTCTTGTGGCTTATGTACAGCTTCTGCATGAGCACAATTAAGTGTTTTGGAATTCCCCATCTTTACAGAGTTATCAATAGTTTGCTATAATCCACACTGTCGGATGCTTTTGCATAGTCAATACAACACAGCTAAATAGCTTTCTGGTATTGTCTGTTTGTAGTCACGAGCTAGCTGATATAAGCAATGATATACCCCCATTTTACATCCTCTTCTGAATCTGTGTTGAAGTTCTTGAGTTCCCTGTTCATGTACTGCTGTAACCATTTTTAAAATTATCTCCAGAAAAAAATGTACTTGCGTGTAATATTAATTTATTAATTATATTCAATGATTTCCAAAAAGAATTAAAGACTAAAAGTAAAGACTAAAATTGATCATGAACTGAAAATAAAATATATACAAAAAATAAAATCAGAAGAAATAAAAATAATAAGTGATAACATGAAAATAAAAGGCACATACAACAATATATTCAGAAAGACTCCTCTTCAAGGAGTTTTAAATTAATATATGGGAAGAATATTTTCACAATTAACTCAAGATGCCCTTGCCATAGAAAACCTGAATGGACTGAGTAGCCTCAAGGAAAGTGAGGTAGTGATAAAGACTACTTCCAAAGAGCTCTGTGTCAAGCCAATTTCATGGATAAATCCTTTCATGTAAACTATCAGATATTTACTTCGCTTAGCACAAACTATTTCAAAACATGAAAACTTTATTTTATAGCATTGCTATAATTCTGATGGCAAAAGTTGAAAGTATAAATGCATAAAAAGGCACTATAAACAAATCTCAATTATGCAAATATAATGCAAGAGCATTGAAATGTTCAACTACATAATATAGATATTAAAATACAACCCACAACATCAATGCTACATGTCTTAGGTATCTATTACTGCTATAACAGGAATACCACAAATGGATACCTTTGTTGTAATTTTTGTTAAGTGTTGTTAAATCAGTTCTGACTCAACAGCAACCCTGTATAGGGTTTCCAAGGAGTGGCTAGGGTTTGGACCACCAATCTTGTAGTTAGCAATCAAGTGCTTATCCTACAGAACCACACCAAGACTCGTTTAACAATCAGAAATGTATTCTTTCACAGTTTAGAAGGCTCGAAGTCTGAAATCTGTATAACGACTCTGTGGAACTGTTCTTATCTCTTTCAACATCTGTAAGGTGCAGCATTCCTTGGAGCTCTCCAGGTGTCTTAGCATCAACCTTACCCTGCATCTAGGAGCTTCACTGTGTAAGGACCCCATGACCAAAGGATGCACTTTACTCCTGGCTCTTGTTTCATGGTGGTAGTAGGTCCCTCTTTCTCAGCCCACTTCTTTCTCCTTTCATATCTCAATAGAGATTGGTTCACAATACAACCTAATCCTGAACATTGCATCCAACCTCATTAACATCACAGAATTGAGGACTAACAACACAATGTGACTTACATCACATCAGGCTGATCACATCAGATCACATCATAGGGGAATGCATCATATTAGATATTCTCAGGGAGGTGATAACTATATCTTAACTGCGAAACCACTGAAAATCCTGACCTAGCCAATTTGGCACAAACCTTTAAACGTGGTACTATATTAAAAAGTATAATTCACTATGAGCGACTATGTTGTCCACTTTCCCCACCCTCTTGGAAAAGCAATGCAGGCTAATACCAAGAATGCTCTCTAAAGAAAAATCAGGAGTTTATCAACTTATGCATACATACAAATACTGTGATACATGTTGTTGCTGTTGAGTTGGTGCTGACTCATAGTGACCCTATGCACAACAGAATGACATACTGCTCTATATTGTCCCATCCTCACAACTGGTGTTATTTCTGAGGCCATTGCTGCTGCCACTGTGTCAATCCATCTCCTTAGGGGGTCATCCTCTTTTTTACTGGTCCTCCACCTTACCAAGCATGATGTCCTTTCTCCAGGAAATGGTCCCCAATGACAACAAGACTGAAGTATAGGAGACAAAGTCTCACCATCCTGGTTTCTAAGGAGTATTCTGGCTGTTCTTATCCATGACAGATTTGTTTACTCTTTGGGCAGTCCATTATTCTTTTAAGGTTCTTTTCCAACACCATAGTGCAAATGCATTGTTTCTTCTGAGGTCTTCCTTATTCATTGTTCAACTTTCACATGTATAAGAGGCCTTAGAAAATACTATACCATGGCTCAGACTCATCTTAATCTTCAAACTGTTTTCTTAGCTCTTAAACACTTCAAAGAGTTTTTTTGGTAATAAATTATTTGATTTCTTGACTATTTCCATGAGTGTTCATTATGTGTTCAAGCAAAAGATTGACAGCTTAAATCATTTCTTTATCATGATGTTATTTATTGGTCCAGTTGTGAGGATTTTTGCTTTCATTGAGGTGCAATCCATAATGAAAGATGTAGTCTTTGCTCTTCATCAGTAAATATTTTAAGTCCTCTTTTCTTTTTTCAGAAAGCAAGGTTGTATCATCTGGCTATCACAGGTTGTTAATGAGTCTTCTTTCAATCAGGATGTATGTTCTGCTTCTTAGAATCCAGTTCCTTTAATTACTTCCTGAGCGTACAGTTTAAATAATATGTTAAAGGATACAATATTGATTCTCACCTTTCCTGATTTTAAACCATTCAGTATTTCCTTGTTCTGTAATACATGACAAATATTAAGTGCTGTCATATTGGTTCCCACTCACAGAGACCCTGTATAAGGTTTCTGAGGAGTAGCTTGTGGGTCTGAACTGCTGGCCTTGCAGTTGAAACTAAGCATGGCCCAGTGCATATCCTATAGTGTCATATTAGGACTTAATTCAGGAAAAAGATAAATTTTTTAATCGCTATTAAAACACTCTTCAAGTGCCTGATTAATGAATTATCATCTTCTGAGTAGGGCCAATACTGACTCAGCAGGAGAAAATAAGATTTGCAGTCCATATTTCAGAAGATTATCATCACTTCTTCCTCTGTTTTCAGCTGTGAGTCAAACAGAAGCACAAGCAACCTGGGAATCTTGACCATTAGACATGTCCTCCAGAAACAAATACAGATTCGGGTTAGTGTCACCTGCGTTTTAGTGATTGTTAGCATGGGCTGATGTAGTGCTGGGAGTTTAGTCACATCACTCAATAATGAGTCAAACTACTTCCCAGGGAGCACCACTCTCAGGTGGAGCTGAGGTATTGAAAATGCTGAGTCACTTATAATAAAATATCATTGCTGACAGCCTTTACCAAAAATAACCCTGGAGTACAAACAAAAAGTATCTTCCATAAACTCAAATGCTTAGTTCTGAGCACTTATCAGAAAACTGAAGTACATTGATTTCTCTTTATTTACACCTGTGTTTTTGCCAGAGGAATAATGACAGTGTTCCATGTTGAGTTTAACTTATGTGCCCTGCACTCATAAAGAGTTAGAGGAAAGAGTATAGAAAAATATAAAAGTAAGATGTATTTTGAAAAAAACAGTAATAAACTATGATAGAACCCAAATTTTATTATAACTTTAGATACTTTCTTGTAGACGCTTTCTTTCTGATCCCTCTTCAGAAGGGGTTGTCCTCAAAATGCGACGATTTGACTCACCTGTTGATCATGAGGCTCCACTTGGTCTACTGTTTAGTGAGTTCACCCCCTACACTCTGGAGAGATGTGTTGCTACAATTCTACAATTCTATCTATTCCCTGATGCTAGAGTTAAATCCATTGAAGTTCAAATCAGTTTGTTAAAATAAAGTCAACTTTCTGGAGAGATTTCTAAAGGCTTGCTTCACAAACTACACCTGGAAGTGCATCTCTAAAACCCTTTTTGTGTTCTACTATCCAGATCATAGGAGTCGGGGAGTGTTGTAAAGTTGGCACTTCAAATCCACCAATGGCTCCTTGAAGATCCTATACAGGGTCGCTATGGGTTGGAACGGACTTGATGGCACTTGACACCAAGAAGAGCAAGATTATAGTTTAAGAAATTCTTTTGGCAATTCTCCAAACCAAACACATTGCCATTGTGTTGATTCCAAAGAGTGTCATAAAGAGAAAATCTCTTCAAGTAGAGGAAAAAGTATTGGTTAGTGGTTCAAACCCACCAGCTGCTCTGAGACAGAAAGACTGTCTGCTCCCATAAAGATCTGCAGTCTCAAAAACCCTCAGAAGCATTTCTACTCTGTCCCCTAGGATCACTATAAGTTGGAATGGACTCGATGCCAGTGGATCTACATTGTTTTTAGAAATTTTCTGTTGGGAGTAGATTTGTAAATAAAGGTAACTGTATATTCTTTCAGATACATCAAGGTCTGAGCAGTTTCAAATCAGTTCCTACTCATAGCAATTCTGTATAGGGTTTCCAGGGATATAAATCTTTATGGAAGCTGAAAGCCTCATCTTGCACACATGGAGTGACTGGTGGGCTGAATTAGCAGACCTGTGGTTAGCAATCCTGTGTTTATCCTATGAAGACACCGTGCTCCCTGATAAAGCTCTCAGATAATTTAATTAACAGATTTATAAATCTCACTTGAAGAATATATGATTTTATGGATAGACATTAGCAAAATTTTGAAGTTACAGGATAAGAATAAAAAACACAAAATGATGTATAGAGAATATTTATTAATAGCTAATAAACTATTAAATGTAAATGTATGTGTCTGTACACACATTGCTGTTGTTATTATTAAGTATTGTTGAGTTGGTTCTGACTCATAGTGACTCTATCTATGTAGGGTTTCTGAAGAGAGGCTGGTGAGTTTGAACCACTGACCTTGGGATTCAAAGTGACTTTATAGTCCAGTGCTTATCCCATAGTGCCATACCAGGACTCCATTGTGCATACGTGTACTTTTAAAAGTATACTTTTGGCAGATGAACATTATTCAGAAAGTTTTATATGTATGACTCCATAGCTTTCTTTCACATTAAAGCATTCTAGAAAATGGAATATGTTGAAGTAAAAAAAAAAAAAAATGATATAAGTATATGTTATGGGAACAACAACAACAAAATGAGAACATGAAAAGAAATGAAACACATGGTTTTCCATTTTGTTCAAATTCCTTCTTGAATTGTGTTTGCTTTTGTCTGATCCATTTAGTCTCTAGTCTTCCCAATGCACCTTTAAAACGGCCCCAATACAATTTTAATGCCTTTGTCCTATTTGCTCTTCTGTACAGTTTGCAATTGGCAGTTATTGGAAGGTCAGTAACCTATTCATTCAAAGTTTTCTTATTTTGGGGGGACTACTATTCAATTAGACATAAGTCATTTTTCAGGCTTACGGTGGTGACATTTTATTTCTGAAAGATGAAGTAATAAGTCATTTTATGTGTGGAAAGGGATAGTTTCTGTGTGGTTTACAAAAAAACTACCTGTCTTTTGTTTCCTGACCACAATGCAGACAATATGGGGTAGAGGGGCACTCAATTGCTTCTTGTACATTAAAAAAACCCAAAAACCAATTCTGTATTCACTAATATGCTGTGGTATTTATATTATATGCACATTATTCCTAATCTTAGAGATCTGGAAAACTTCTGTCATTGCCCTCATTATCTGAAGAGTTAAGCATAACTCAGCAGTTTAAGGAAGTTGACCTTGATCAGGCATTTGACAATTAAAGGACTTTAATCATGATCCAGTTTAATGACTGGTGTGTTGTAGAGTCTGGCCTGACACACAGCGATCCTGCATAGAGTTTAGGAGTGTAGGGAATTGATGCCCTTGCAGTTAAATGTCCAGTGATTATCCTATAGCTTTGGAGTCCTGCTGTGGCACTGTGGGTTAATGCACCAGACTGCAAAGCCATTTGAATTGCAAGGTCGCTGGTTCAAGCTTACCAGCTGCTCCTTGGAAACCCTATACAGGGTCACTATGGGTTGGAACCGACTCGACGGCACTTAATAACAATTCTTTGGCAACTTATGAGACAGATCAGCCATCTTAGAATTATTCTCCTTTATAAACACAACTACAGTA
>NW_006408530.1:28755230-28774305 GCF_000296735.1 Chrysochloris asiatica
GTAATCGTTAGGAATGTCTAGCTTTGTTATTTGTTGTTGTTAGTTGCCATTGAGTCCTTGTCCACATGTGGTAAATTTATGAATGGCAAAATTAAACACTGCCAGTCCTACACCATGTAAATGGTCTATTTTTTTTGTTACTGTAAAACTATTCAAGGGCACTTTGGAAAGTTCATGGAAAAATAAAAATAAAATTTAAAAAAAAACAAAACAAAAACATTTATACTTTGTCAACATTGTTATTGTTGCTAGATGTGCTTGAGTCAGTTGTGACTAATAGTGACTTTATGCACAACAAAACTAAACACTGTCAGGTCCTGCACCATCCTCACAAATGCTAAGCTTGAGCCCATTGCTGCTTGGCACTGAGCCCAGTGTCAATCCATATCATTAGGGGTCTTCCTCTTTTACACTGACCCTCCATTTTAATAAGCATAATATCTTTCCACAGGGATTAATCTTACTGGTAAAACATGTCCAAAGTATGATAGATGAAGTCTCACCACCTTTGTCTCCAAGGAGCATTCTGGGTATACCTATTTCAACACAGACCTGTTTGTTTTTCTGGCCATCCAGGGTACTTTCTATATTCTTCTCCAACACTACAATTCAAATACATCAATTCTTCTACAGTCTTCCATATTCATTGTCCAACTTTCACATGCATATGAGGCAGTTGAAAATTCTATAGCTTGGATCAGGTTCTCCTTAGTCCTCAAGCTGGTATTTTTGTTCTTGAACACTTTAAAGAGGTCTTGTGCAGCAGACTGGCCTAGTGTTAATGTGAGACGTTGTTTGATTTCTTGACTACTGATTCTATGAGTGTTGATTTTGTGGATCCACACAAAATGAAGTCTTTGACAACTTCAATCTTTTCTTCATTTATTATGATGTGTTTATTGTTCCACTTGTGGGGATTTTTGATTCCTTTACATTAAGGTATAATCCACACTGAAGCCTGTGGTCTTTAATCTTCATCAGCAAGCATTTTAAATGCTTTTAGATTTCAGCAAGCAAGGTTATATCTCCTCTGCATATCACAGATTGTTAATGAGTCTTCCTCCAGTCCTGACATCACAATCTTCTTCCTATAATCCAGCTTCTCACATTATTTTTTCAGCATACAGACTGAGTATAGTGAAAGAATACAACCCTGACTTAAAAATTTTTACTTTATAAAGATGGTGCAGAAAGCAAAGAAGAAAGCCCCTGACACTGCCAAAACTGAAGCTAAAGCAAAGGCATTGAAGTCCACGAAGGCACTGTTGAAAGGTGTCCACAGCCATTAGAAAAAAAGACCGGCATGTCACCCACCTTCTGACAGCCCAATACACTGAGGCTCCAAAGGCAGCCCAAATATCCTCAGAAGGGTTCCCCAAGGAGAAAATTTCCATCATTCTAGAGCCTTATTTTTCACCAATGCCTTCAGTGAAGCTTGGGTTTCTTCCTTCAGTAGCATCGGGATCTTGACTAGACACTACCACTTGAAATCATTAAATACCAAATATTACATTTTGATATAGTTACTCTTTGTATATATCTTCTTTTCATGCTTTCTACATCATTCAAGTTTAACCACTGTGCCATCATCAAGTTCCCTCTGACTACTGAGTCAGCCATGAAGAAGATTGAAGACAACAAAATACTTGTGTTCATTGTGGATGTCAAGGCCAATAAGCACCAGATCAAAGAGGCTGTGATGAAGTTCTATGACATAGATATTGCCCAGTCAATACCTTCATGAGGTCTGATGGAGAAAAGAAGGCATAAGTTCAACTGGCTTCAGACTATGATGCTTTGGATGTTGTCAACAAAATTGGAATCATCTACATTGAGTCCAGCTGGCTAATTCTCAATATATATTTTTTTCAATAATAATAAAAAAAGAATATAGCCCTGGCATACATCTTTCCTGATTTGAAATCATTCTGTATTCTCTTCTGTTCAAGCAACTACCTTTTGGTTCATGTTCTCATTCTTCATGAGCATGATCAAGTGTTCTGGATTAACCATTCTTCACGATTTTAGCCAAAGCAACACAACCAAAAGACATTGCCTAGTCAATAAAGCACAAGTAAACATCTTTCTGGTATCCTCTGCTTTCATCCAAGATCCATCTGATGTCAGTAATGACATTCCTATTTCACATACTCTTCTAAATCCAGCTTAAGTTTCAAGCAGTTCTCTGCTGAAATATTGTTGCAGCCATTTTTTAACTGTCTTTATCAAAATTTTATTTGCAAGTGATATTAATGATATTGTTCAATGATTTCAACATTTTGTTGGGCTGCCTCTCTTTGGAATGAGTGCCAATATGGATCTCTTCCAATCGGTTTTTCATGTAGCTGTCTTCCAAGTTTTTTGGCATAGATGAATGAGCACCTCCAGCGCTGCATCAGTTGTTGAAATTTTTCAAATTGTATTCTAGAGTTTTAGTTTTCACCAATGCCTTCAGTGCAGCTTCGGTTTCTTCCTTCAGCAGCATTGGGATCTTGACTATATGTTACCGCTTGAAATAACTGAATACCAAGTATTTCATTTTGATAGTTACTCTTTGTATATATTTTCTTTTGATGCTTTCTGCATCACTCAATATTTTGACAATAGACTCCTTCAATAATGCATATTAAGGCTTGAATATTTTCTTCAGTTCCTTCAGCTTGAGAAATGCAGACCTTTAGGTTTTCTAACTCAAGGTCTCTGTACATGTCATTTTAATACTTTGTCTTCTTAAGCTGCCCTTTGAAATTTTCTGTTCAGCTCTTTTACTTCATTACTTCTCTTTTCACTTTAGAATCTCTACATTGGAAAGCAAGTTTCAGAATCTCTTCTGACATCCATCTTGGTCTTTTCTTTCTTTCCTGTCTTTTTAATGACCTTTTGCTTTCTTCATGTCTGATATTCTTGATGTCATCCCACAGCTCTTCTGGTTTCAGCCAGTAGTACCTAATGCATCAGATTTGTTCTTGAGATGGGCTCTAAACACAAGAGGGATAATTTCAAGATCACCATAAGCTCCATCAAATTCAAGACACAGTTTTATATGCAATGCTACCATCAAATTTGTCCATCGCCAAAGAACTGATGGTCTTGAGAAATTAATCATGTTAAGTGTAGTCTTTTTCACATAAATAACTGAAGAAAAAAAATGGTGCCAATCAAAAAACAATTTAAGGTTAAAAAACAAAGAAGTCAGAAGGTGCCAAATCATGAGTATAAGGTTGATGCCTAATGATTTCTGATGAAAACTCTAACAAAATTGCCCAAGTTTGATGAGCGGAATGAGCAAGAGTATTGTTGTGGTAGCGGAGGACTGTCTAGGACAGCTTTGCCAGTCATTTTCCATTAAAATTTTGCCCAACTTCTTCAAAACACTCTCACAGTAAGCAGATGGTCTTTGGCTTTCCAGAAAGTCAACAAGCAAAATGCCTTGTGCATCCCCCAAAACTGTTACCATGATCTTGGCTCTTGACTGGTCTGCCTCTATTTTGACTGCAACTCTTCACCACTTGTTAGCCATTGTTTTGATTGTGTTTTGTCTTTAGGGTCCTACTGGTAAAAATATGTTTTGTCCCCTGGTAGAGTTCTTCCAAGAAAAACTTGGGGATCTTTATTTATCTTGCTTAAAATTTCCAATGAAAGCTCTGCTTTTGTCTTCAGTAACACTTGGGCACCCATGAAGCAGAAAGTTTGCTCACCTTGAATTTTTCAGTCATAATTGTATACACTAAACCAGTTGAGATTCTTGTTATTGGCTCTTGCTTCTACTGCTAATTTCTGGTCCTCTTCAATTAGATCATAAGGTTACAGACAGATTATTTTTTCCTGTGAATTGATGAGGGGTGGTCTGTCACTGTGGCCATCTCAACTTATCTTAAAAATAATTTATCTATTGATAAATTGCTGATTTGTTTGGGACACTGTCCTCCTAAACATTTTTTAAAGAATCAATTCTTTACCATTCTTCTACCCAAGCTTTGCCATAAAATTCATGCTTTAATTTTAGCAGAATTCATGTAGATTTGGTAGGAGCTCTTTTCACACTGATGTCTTAAGCTTCTGAGTGCCTCACACTAGATCTTATTCAGACATGTTATAGCGAGTTAGTATGAGCTTATTTTAGTGCAGAACTATTTTTAAATCTATGCACAGTTTTTAATAATATATATTTTCTTGATCTTTTTGAGGACCATTCATAGATACACATTTGTGATTTTAACATTTTTCACATGCAAACTTAACTGAGACCAATTAAACCATCATTTCTTTATTTTTCATTGTGATTTGATGGATATTTTTCAGAGCAAATTGGATTTCCATTCAATGATTCATACATATTTTCCTTGCTGATAATGATCACAATGTGCACAGTATAATAGCACTCCTCCCATTTCCTAGTGTGCTTACCATTTCCTATCATCCTTTCTTCCTTTTCCTTCTTACCTTCTGAGATTTATCCCTGGGCAAATGCACTTTTTTTTTTTTTTTTAAATAGAGCTTTTGTTGTGAATTGAGTGATAGTTTACATGGCAGAATATTGGTTTGGCAGTCAACCAATCATATTTTATTTCACTGCAATGATTACAATCCCCTCCATGCACCATCAGTTAACAGTATTTGCCTCTTTTCTTGCTTTGTTTTTGTTTTGTCTGGTGTGCACAAAAACACACAGGAACATATAATTTAAACAGCCCAGGGGCACATTTTGCAAGCCAGTCTCTTGCCTGGCAGCACACAGCCTTTCTCTTTCCATGAGTCTAGAGTCCTCAGCTGCTCTATCTCTCCATGCCATCACCTCTGCCTCTGTCTCTGGTGTCACTGCTTCTCTAGTTGTTGTTGTTGTTGTTATGTGCTTTGGAGTTGGTTCCAACTCATAGCGACCCTGTACAGAGTTTCCGAGGTTGTAACTCTTTATGGGAGCAGAAAGCCTCATCTTTCTCCTGCAGAGCAGCTGGTAGTTTTGAACTGCTGTCCCTGAGGTTCACAGCCCAATTCGTAACCACTATGCTACCAGAGCTCGTTTAGATAGGATCCCCCATTACACTCATACTCTTCCCATTTGATATTTCTAGGATCCTCTGTCCCTGGAATGTAAGATTAACTACTTCCTTCATTTTGTTGCACAACTTCTACCTTTATAGTTGTGACAATCGCAGTTAGTCATGGTAGTGCAATTACTCACTACTTAATCAAAAGAATCCTATTGCCATGTCCTTTCACCATACCCATCTAGACAAGGTGAAAACTCTTCAGTGGGGATTCTACCTTCCTACCATCACTCTGAAACTAAACTCCCTCTTGAAAACTTGTAGGCCAGCCACTCTGTGCCTTTATAGTCCCTATTTTAGATACCCAGTATCTCATCTGCCCATCCCTATCTACCCTGTGCACTGAGGGTATAGGTTTGATCCTTGATGTGAAGACTCTTTCCCTCTCAGTTGGTATTTTAAGCTCATACTTCAGAAATTCACCCTTTTGATCTATATGGTTGATTGTTCTAATAAGTACATATCTCTTTGGTGTTAGTGTGAATTTCTTATTTGCTCAGGATAGGGAGAAAGCAACTACTGCACCTTAGATGGCCATTCACAAGTTCTAAGACCCTAGTCACTACTGACCAAAGTGGGATGTACAACATTGTCTTCATGAACTGCGTCATACAAATTGACCAAGTACATCTAAAATATTGTACAATCCTCACAATATAATCTTTGATTTGTTTGTGTATATCTCACAAGTGCTATATATCTATCTATTGTTTGGCTAAAAATTAAGCCATGGTAGTGAGTTCAGTTGCAGACTTGAAGTGTAACTAAGGGCCATAGTTTTGGGGTTCCACCAGTCTCTATTTAACCAGTAAGCCTGGTCTTTTATGATTTTGAGTATTGTTACACATTTTTTACCACTCTATTCAGGACGTTGTAATGTGATCCCTTTCAAAGCAGTTGGTAGGGGAAGCTGGCACCATCTTGCTCTTCTCATATTGGAGTAATGAAGACTGATGTTCACATCAGTCATTAGACTAATTGTTTCAAGCATCTTCAATTTTCATCACTCTCCTTTTGCCTGAACAGGGAAAGACTAACAGATACACCTTAGATGGCTCATAAGCTTAGATGGAGAGTCACTACTCACCAAATTAGGATTTAAACATTGTCTTTGTGGCCTATGTTTTGCCAATTGACCATGGGGTCCCCCAATACTGTGGCCTGAGCCTTCAGGATTAGCAAATCATAACCTTAGGTATTTGGTAATGGCTAAGTAGTTTCCATAATTTTGTGCACTATATGTTTCACCACATTCATGGGTATAGTTTCAGCAAAGGTAAATACCATGTGTAAATATCCCCTGTGAAACCTTTTTTATATTTGTGGGTATACTACCACTCTCTCTTTCATACCCATTCAACAAGTGTGTCTATCCATATCAGTGTCAGTAAATAACTTAGTGCAGGATTGTGTCTGTAACAGTATTTACCTTTGTTGCCTTTAACTCTTGCACTCCGCTCTGTGTCTTTCCCTGCCTATATCATTCTTCTGCCACCTTCATCTTGTTGAATATTATCTTCCCCATCACCCATGTTTACATGTGTCTAGCCTCTAGCCCCACCACTCATCTGTCTGTTTGTCAAACTGTGGTTTGTTTGCATGATACTGTGATGCTGGAAGCTATGTCACTGGTATTTTAAATATCAGCTGGATCACTCATGGTGGAGAGGTTTCAGTGGAGCTCCCATACTAAGACAGGCTAGGAAGAAGGTGACGCAGACTACTTCTGAATGGTGAGCCACTGAAAACCTTATAAGTAAAAGTGGGATATTGCCAGATACAGTGCTACAAGATGAAAACCTCAAAGAGCAGCAAACCATTTTCAGATATAGTGATAGAAGATGAGCTACTCAGGTTGGAAGGCACTCAGAATATGACTGGATAAAACTGCCTCCTCAAAGTGATTAGACCATAATGAAATGAATGCAATAAAACTTTCAGGACCTTCACTTGCTGAATAAGATTGAACAAGCACGGTGAAGGGATACAACCATGGTGTATACCTTTCCTGATTTTAAACCAATCAGTATTCCCTTATTCTTTTGAAACAACTGCCACTTGGCCTTTGTACACGTTTCTCATGAGCACAATTGAGTGTTCTGGAACACCCATTCTTCATAATGTTATCCATAATTTGTTATGGTCCACACACTCAATGCTTTTGCATAGTCAGGAAAACACAAGTAAATATCTTCCTGGAATTCTCTGCTCTCAGTCAAGATCCACCTGACACCAACAGTGATATCCCTTGTTCCATGTTGTCTTGTGAATTCAGCTTGAATTTCTGTCCAAAAATGCTGCAATCAATTTTAAATTATCATCAGAAAAACTGTACTTGCAAGTGTATTAATGATAATGTTAAATAATATCTGCATTCCAATTCCATGAGATGGGCACAAATATAGATCTCTTCCAAATAGATGGCAATTCTCTTCCAAATTTCTTGATGTAGGCAAGTGAGCACCTCCAGTGCTGCATCAGTTTGTTGAAAGATTTCAGTTTGTATTCCATCAATTCCTGGTGCCTTGCTTTTTTGCCAATGCTTTCAGTGAAGCTTGGAGTTCTTTCAATGACATCAATTTTTGACCATATGGTACCTCTTGAAATGACTAATCTTTGACCAATTATTTTTGGTACGGTGACACTGTGTATCCCTTCCACCTTCTTTTGACATTTCCAGTGTTACTCAATAATTTGTACATAGAATACTATAATGTTGCTTGAATTTTTCTTCAGTTTGTTCAGTTAGAGAAATGCTGAGTATATTCTTCCAATTTCTAACTCCAGGTCTTTCCACATTTTATTATAATATTTGATTTGGCTTCTCTTGTTACCTTTCAAAATGTTTGTTCAGCTATTTTACTTCATTTCTTCCTGTTGCTTTAACTTCTCAGTGCTCAAGAACAAGTTTCAGAGTCATTTCTAACATTCACTTTGGTCTTTTCTTTTTCTCCTCTTTTTCTAATGACCTATTACTTTCTCCATAAATGATGTCCTTGATGTCATCCCACAATTCTTCTGGTCTTTGGCCATTAGGGTCTGATGCATCAGCTATGTTTTTGAGATGGTCTCTAAAATCAGGTAGAATATAATCAATTTTATATCTGTATATTGCATTTGGTTGGGTCCATGTGCTTTAATGTTGCTGAAAAATACTATTTGCAATGAATAAATCATTGGTCTTGCAAAAGTCGTATTATGTGATCTCCACCATCATTTCCATCACCAAGGCCTTATTTTCCAACTATGGATCCTTCCTCTTTGTTTCCAACTTATGCATTCCAGTTACCAGTAATCATCAGTGCATCTTGATTACAAGTTTGATCAGTTCCAAACTGAAGAATTCAATTTCATCATCACTTGCTCTAGAGGTTGTTGCATAAATTTGAATCATTGTGGTATTATTAACTGGTCTTCTTGTAGGTATATGGATGTTAACTGATCCTCTTATAGGCATATGGATGCATATCACAGACATTATACTTCAAGATAGATGTTAAAATGTTCTTCTTGATGATCAATATGACACATTTCCCTTCAATTTGTCATTCCACGCTTGTAAACCATATGATTGTTAGATTCAAAAGGGCCAATACCAGTCTATTTCATCTCACTAATGCCTAGGATATCAATCTTTACACATTCCATTTAATTTTTGATGACTTCCAATTTTCCTTGATGCATACTTGTACACTCTATGTTCTGATTATTAATGAATATTTGCAACTGGTTCTTCTCATTTTGAGTTGTGCCGCATCAGCAAATGAAGGTCCCATTAGCTTAACACCATCCACATCATTAAGGTCAACTCTACTTTGAGGAGGTAGGTCTTCCCCACTTGTACTCTGAGTGGCTTCCAACCCGAGAGTCTTATCTTCTGGCACTATATCTCACAAAGTTCTACTGCTGTTCATAAACATTTAGTGGCTGACCATTCAGAATTATCTGCCTTTCCTTCTTCCTAGTCTGTCTTAGTCTGGAAGCTCAAATAAAACCTGGATGACTCTGCTGCTATTTAAAATCCTGATAGCATAGCTTCTAACATCACAGCAAAACACAAGGCCATGACAAACTGACAAACGAGTAGTGGCAGAAACCCTATACAGCATAACTATGAGACAGAACTAACTAAAAGTCACTTTACAACAATAACAATAAAAGGGGGCAAAGTTATAAAGACTTATTAGCCTTAACCAAACACCTTAAGGGAATGAGTTACTAGGTCTGAGGACTCTGAAACATAGTGTTATGGGAAATTGAATCAACCAGCACAGAATAGTCCACACACAAAAAATATACTCTATATTCTAGAGTAATAACTGGGATCTTAAAAACTAGTGAGCGGCTACCAAGGGTCTCTTCTATCAATCTTTCTCTGTGTAAAGCAAAAAGGGTGAAGAACATGAAAGATGCAATGATACAATTAGTCCAAATAACTAACATACCATGCAAACCTTAGCCCCCAGGACCTTGAAACTAGAAAAACTAGGGGTACCTAGCTAATGCTAACAGCTTCTTCAAACTAGATCACATTAGAAGGTTATGGATAAAGTTGGAGAAAAATGTGAAGCAAAATTATTAATCATACAAAACACCAGGATTATTGGTTGAATAGAGACTAGTAGAACTCCCGAGACTATGTAATTCTTAGTTATTCTTCATGTATGAAAATGAAATCACCTCCATGGCTCAATTTTCAGGTCTATAATGTGAACAATAACACTAGACCAATCAACTCTTTAGAACGATTAACTGTTTGATATCAAAAGGGCAGCATTTGCCCAAAGACAAAGTTCAGAAGGCAGGAAGGGTTAGGGAAGAAAGATGAATGGAAATGAGAAGCACAAGGTAGAAATGGGATAAGTGATACTACATTTTGGGGATTGCAATCAATGCATGAACCAAAATGTGTATGAATTGTTGAATGGAAAATTGCTATGCTCTGTAAACCTTCACCCAATTCACAATAAATAATTGTTTTTGTTTTTAAGTGTGAATATACTGTCATGAAGTAATAAACTATATAGCTAAAACAACTTGTGAAGTTTAAAAAATAAATATCCCATTTTAAAGAAAGAGGAGCTCCAATTCTAAGAAATAAGATAAATATTTAAGAGCAAAGGCTTTGTTTTCATCTGACAGAATATGGTATTTTACTCAGCTCCACTGTTCAAATTCACCAGCAGTTCCTCAGAAACCCTATACAGAGTCATTATGAGTCAGAACCAACTCGACGGCACTTAACAACAACAATCACTACTTATTAAGTGTGGAACTTTATGCAAACTATTTACTCATTATAAACATAAGTTTCCTTATATGTTCAATGGGACTAATAATCATACTTATGAAGTAGATTTAGTGCAACTGCTAAATAGACTCGAAGGCACCTAACAACAACAACAACAACTAAATAGAATAATTCTTGCATATGCCTGGCACAAAATAAGTATTCAATATGTATTATTTTTTTCTTATATTGAGGCTCATGCAAAATAAATAACACAGTAGAAAAAGCATTCCACTCCAACAAAGTATCCTTTTGGGTACCTCTTCATCTTAATTATCATCGGTGTGGTACTACTGTATGATCAGCAATGAACTGAGAATTACAAGGTTGTTAGTTCAAACCCACCAGCTGTTCCTTAGAAACCCTAAACAGGGTCGCTATGAGTGAGAACTGAATTGACAACATTATGTTAACCACCAAAGAAAAACTCAACACATAATAAACAAACAACAACAACAAAACAATAGCAGAGGAAATGCGCTCTAAGGGATTATGAAAATATCAAATATAGATTACAATAACTAATAAGGAATCAATTATCAAACACTAAAAATATTAATTCATTTCAAACATACTTTTCATTTCCATATAAAGATTTAAGAAAGACAGCATAATATGAGGTCCCTGGGTAGCACAAATAGTTTACACTCCACCACTCTACCATAAAGGTTGTTTTGAACCACAAAGTCAATGGTTTAAACTTACCAGCCACTCCTTGGAAACCCTATACAAGGTTGCTAGGAGTTGGAACCAACTCCAAGGCACTTAATAACAACATAGGACAGAATGCATTACTGGTGTGGTGCTGTAGGATCAGCACTGGACTGCAAACTGGAAGGTATACATTTCAAACCCACTAGCTATCTTCTGGAAACCATACAGTGGGTCGCTTTGAGTAAAAACTGATTTGGATAACAAACACTTAAGAACAACAGAAGGAGCTCTGGTAGTGTAGTGGTTATGAGTTGGACTTCTAACCTCAAGGTCAGTAGTTCAAAACTACCAAGTGTTCCATGGGAGAAAGATGAGGCTTTTTACTGCCATAAAGATTTATGTGGTGGTGGTGGTTATGTGCTGTGGAGTCAGTTCCGACTCATAGTGACCCTGTAAAGCATTTCCAAGGCTATAAATCTTTATGGGAGCAGAAAGCCTCATCTTTTGTCTGCAGAACAGCTAGTAGTTTCAAACTGCTAACCTTAAGGTTCGCAGCCCGATTCATAACCACTACGCTACCAGAGCCTCAGAAAATCTATTAGGGTTCACTATGAGTCAGAACTGACACCATTACTACTACCACTAACAACAACAGCAACCAACATAAAAGGTGGAGTTGGGAACCCATTCAGCAGTGCCACACTGTAGGCATCAGAAAGGCCTGCTGGTCTGTGCCCATAAAGAGAACCGCCAAGTAAGCCATATGGAGCACAGAGGAATTCCTTCAGTCAGAATCCATGGCAGCAGGTTAGTTTGTTTTCCTCAGAGCTGATGAGCATAAAGTTGGATTCAAAGTATTCTATCTAATTTTTACCTTCTTAATACTTGGACATAAAATATGCTACTTTTTCCTATTTTCATTTTTTAAGTATTTGGCAGAAAGAGAAATGAAAAAAATACAGGATTTATCTTTAGTAAAGTATATGAAATTGAGCTATGCTACTTGAAGAACATTCGTTGTTCCAAACTCTCATTGTTTTTTTTTTAAAGGAAAAGAAAAGCAAACAAATGTGACTTAGAAGGTGGTTTTTGTCGGTTTTGGAAGAGGTAGAAACATGATGATAGAATACTTCATCTTCAGAAAAACAACAAAGGGCAAGACAGAGCAACACTAACAAAAGCTAAGTTACGTATTGGAGTTGAACTACTAAAGTATAATTGGTTCTATAATTGGTTATAGGGCATAAATGAGTAAAAATGGGATAGGACCATGAGATTACAATAAAAAACAACTTGGTACTAAAGAAGACCCTTTTAACAATGGGCATGCACTCAAATCCTGCAGTGTGATTATTACAGGCTCATTTTTTCCTGTTCCTATGACAATGATAATAAGAAATTCTGGCACTTTAAATTGTTCAGCATCTCTTGTTAAAATCTTATTTTTGTTTCCTCAGGAAAAGTTATTTTCCTGTGCTAACAACAACAACAAAAAGCTTTGGAGAGTACTGTGAGCATCTAGAGAACAGCAAAGGCAGTACTAGTATATCGGGGCATTGACAAGGGAAGAAAACTTACCTGTGGGCATTCACTCCATGGGCCCCAGTTAGACATGACACATTCATTGGGGCAGAGAAGAAAACAGGTTTGAGTTTCTGGGGGACTTTGTTCCTGGTTGCACAGCATACTATCTACAGTTCCACCTTCAGGTTCAGCAGTCTTCACACATCTGTAATACAGGATTATAACAAAAGTTATTTACCTAAAACCATGGGAAGTAAGTTGAAAATAGTTATATTATATTGCAATTACTTATCCCTCAATGATAATTGGAGTGTTGATGTGGCACTGTGTAGGATAAGCATTGACCTTCTAACTACAAGGTTAGCCATTTAAACCCACTAGCCGCTCCCTGAAAACCCTATATAGGGTCGCTATGAGTTCAAAACTACTCAATGGCGCTTAACAACAAGGATGGAAATTAAAATAAAATACAGAAAGTAGAACAACCAGAAAATAAAAATCGAATCTTCAGCTGGCCAGCCTCTCTTGAGCAGTAACTCAGTACAGAAATGCTTATGCAGCACAGCAAGAGAGTCCATCTGAGACAATTGTTCATGAAGAACTTTAAATCTAAAGATACCCACAGTATTACTGAGGCCCAGCACTGAATAAAAATGATTTTCAATGCATCAAATCTAGAAGCCTCTGCTTCTCTGAATCAATCTATTATATGACAGTAGCCTGTGTCTCCACAATCCCCGAACCACTCTTGGAAAATTTTCCAGATTTCCATCTCATTCCACCAAAACATTTCTAATCTTTGCCCAACTAATTTAAGGTCATGGTAAAATAATGTGAAAGATAATTTAATATGCTAGTGTTTCAGGTACTTTTTGCTTTTCAGTAAGGAGTTTGTTGCTATAAACCAAAGGACAATAAGCAAGTATTTTAAAGCAGCAACTGTACATTTAATACAGATGGACACATTGCCATTATTGGAACTATTCTGTTGGGTTTTGAGATAAGTATTGGAGATGGTGAGATAAGGATTGATGAAGATTTAATGAAGATTCAAATTAAAAACAAAGTATGATATTACTATCTATCTGCTAGATGACTTTAAAAACCTGAAAAAAAGGGTTGAAAAAGATGTGGAGGAACTCCCACTTTTATTTTGCTCATTGAATCATGCATTGCTTTAGAAAACTTTGGACAGCATCTAATTAAGCTAAACATATACATGTGATGTAACCCAACAATTCCACTTTTATTTGCATAAACAAAATATGCAGAAATATGTACCCCAAAATCTAAACAAAAATGTTCACAGTAGTTACTATTCATAAGCAGTTGGTGACTTTGAACTACCACGTGGTTCGTAGTTTAGTGCTTTGGACTAGGAAATATACAATACAGGAGATGGGCATAATATTAAAAACCAGGGTTTATGTAGAAGTTTACATATGAAAAATTGAAGTGTGAACCCCCCAAAACTAAGCTACATTAAGTTTTTTATTGATGCTGCATGCAACAAATTAACACAAACATAGTGATTTAAACAATGCAAATGTACTATCTTTTAGTTACATATGATAGAAATTCAATCTTCACTGAACTAAAATCAAGTTTTGGTAGGGCTGCATTGCTTTTGAAAATCTAGGGGAAAAAATGTGTTTCTAGACTTTTCCAGCTTGAAGAAGTTGCCCATATTCCTCTCTCAGACTCACTTCAAACCCAGCAATGTCTAATCTCTCTGTGCCTTCCTTTCATAGTCTCTTCTTCCTCTGACTGACTCTTCTCCATCTCCATTTCTGCTTTTAAGAACCCTCGTTATTACCTTAACCCGCCTGAACACTGTAGCTTTTAAGTGCCATGGGATCAGTTCTGATTCACAGAGAACCTGTCTAGGGTTTCTGCGATGCTACAGGTAGGTTTGAACTGCTGACCTTGTCGCTAGCAGTCCTGTGTTAATCTTACAGCACCATATCAGGACTCCGACACAATTTCCTCTTCTCAAGATCCTTAATTGAATCACTCCTACAAAGAAAGTCCTTTTTGCCGTGTAAGATAGTAGTGGACAGATTTATGGCTCATTATTTTGCCTACCACAGCAACCTGCTTCAACAGGCTCTCAGCATAATTTCTAGTGACTAGGATAACCTACTTCAGGCAGGATTTAAGAAGAGATCACTCTGGGGACTATGACAAACCCATGAATACAGACTTTAAAAGACTGAAATTGAGAGGGGTTCCCAAGTGAGAATGCTCCTGTAACTATCCCCATACACAACCAGCATCATTCTTTTCCTTGCCATATCTCACTGTCATCTCATCTCATTCTACTCAAATTCATCACAAAAATGCTTCAAGACACTGTCAAGATTAATTGTCTCTACTTTCTCCCCACTATTTCTTAAACGGACTTTAATCATGCTTTATTACCATAACAGAGAAACCTCTTCTCAGGGTCAGAAAAAACCCATATTGCTAAATCCAAGGTTCAATTCTCAGACCCCAATTTAATAAACTGCTCAGAAGCACTTGAAACAGTTGATTACTCCTACCTTGAAAATCTTGCAGTTTTGATTTCCCACTTTCCTTGGAGGGTTTCCTCCTCCCTCACTGGCTCTTCATTCCCAGTCTCACGGATAAGGTTATTCTCATTGGTGTAATCTATAGATGTTGGAGTACCTCAGGGATCAATTTTTCTCTTATGGATCTATACCAAATTTATATGCAAATAATACCCCAATTTATATCCCAGCCATACCCTTTTCTTTGAACTTCAGAATGTAATATCTTAGTTGAAAGGCTTAATGTGTTCAAAACCAATGTTTAAAAATTTTCTTTCTCAAATCTGCTTCTGATGTTGCTTCTCAACAAAGCATTGTTATTCTTATTGTTGCCCTGATCAAAACACCTTGGGGTCACCCCTGACACTTCTCTCTCTTCCACAGTTGCTTTATCAGAAAACCACATGTTCTCAGCCTGTAACATGTCTAATATGGTGCTTTTCAACTGTAAATGAAGGCATGTCATCACCCTGTCACAAACTGTCCCTATTTTCATGTTGTAGTTAGAATATAACCACAGTTTTCACCTTAGAACTCTCCACTATTTAGGTACTGGCACATACCATATGGATCATCTTGCTATTATTTCAATAAGCCAAGAAGTTTTCTGTTCTGCATACTCTCTCTTCTTGAAATTCTCTTTCTACAGATCATCACATTCACGCAAGTCTCTCACTTCTTATAAGACTATGATCCAGTCTCAACGACAGCTTTCTACATTATTCCAATTCACATTTATTTTCCTTCTTAGTATTTCAAAGCAGAGATAGTCCATCATATATTATTTTTTTCTCTGAAGCTATATTGTAAGTTCTTCAAAGATGAAACTTTTTTTTTTTTTTACACTCATATCTCAATGTTTCAAACCTAAACCAAGTCCACTGTCATGTAGTCAGTTCCAATTTATAGTGACCCTATATAGGGTTTCTGAGACTTTAAACCTTTACAGGAGCAGATAGCTTCATCTTTCTCCCATAGAGTAACTGATGGTTTTGAACCACTGACCTTTCAGTTATCAGCTCAATGCCAAACCAACAGCACCACCAAGGCTTCTGGGCTGGAACTATGTGTGGTATGTAGAAAGTAAGTATTTTTTAAGTCAATGAATCACAGTAGTCATAACTTAAGTACTATTGAGATGGTTCCAACTCATAGTAACTCTGAATAGGGTTTGCAAGGAGCAACTGGTTGACTTGAATCACCAGTCTTGTGGTTAGCAGTCTAGTGTTTATTTAAGGGCTCCACGCCAGGACTACACTGTAGAGGAACCATAAAAATGCCTCCCAGTTTGGAAGATGTAAGAAAAAGAATAAATAAGTGATTTCATTCATTACAACGTGTACATCTGGTAGCATAGTGTTTTACAAATGGGGCTGCTAAACCCAAGGTCAGCAGTTCTAGTCCACCAGTGGCTCTGTGGGAAAAAGATGAGGTTTTCTGCCCCCTGTAGAGTTTTATTGCCTCAGAAACCCTATGGCTGGCTGGCTGGCTGTGTGACGTGGAGTCAGTTCCAACTCATAGCGACCCTCTACAGGGTTTTCGAGGCTGTAAATCTTTACGGGAGCAGAATGCCTCATCTTTCTCCTGCGGAACAGCTGGTAATTTAGAACTGCTGACCTTGTGGTAACCCTATAGAGGATCATTATGAGTCAGAACCAACTAGACAGCAAACAGGCAGCCAGCATTAAAATGTAAGTTCTTGTTAAAGTCAAAAATAGTTTGGATTGAGGGAAGCCTGTAAGATCTGTTCCATATCCTTAAAGGAGATCATCAATTTGACTAGCATTTGGTAGTTGCATTATTTATATCACACCAGTCTGTGTAGGTTTGAGCAAAGAGGTTTAGCCAAAAGGCCCTTTGTTCAAGTGTGTTTTTCTCAATCAACCTGCTACAAGTCTGTTAGTAGCAATCTGTTCTCTCAATTCTTTTATTTTCCTCCTTAGCATCTTCTTTCACACTGTAAGAGGCCTAGCTGGGATGAGAGTGTGAGATGTCACAACTCACTTACATATGTCCAGGACATTTCTCAAAGCCATGAAGGTACAGGCCATAGAAGACATAAGTTTTGAGAAGAAAGCCTACCACAGACTAAGCACACTAGACCCTAAGGATAAGGGCAGGGAATGAAGGGAAAGAAAGATAGTTTGTTTATTGGTCATTTGTTTTGGTTAGTGATAAGGAACACTTTTATAATTTTTCTAGTTGCTTTTTCATTCAACAAGACATTGAGACTAAGAGGCCTAAGTGGTAAGTAGATACTGAATAAAGTTAGTTCATTGATGTATAAAGATCAACAGAGACAGCGAGTCTCTGCCTTGGCTATTGACTTCAATGTAATGGTTAACTCAATGGGGAGCTATCTGACTCAGATACTGTCTATCCATTTGAAAGGGGACTTCCTGAGTCAGGCAAAATGACACACTATGCTCATGTAGTTGTCTATACTACCTTTGCATTTTTATTTTATGTAGATCCTGGTGTGGCACTGTAGGATAAGCACTAAACTAGTAACTGCAAGGTAGGCAGTCCAAACCGACCAGACACTTTCAGAAAACCTATTGTTGTTGTTGCTTAGTGACGTAGAGGATTGCTGAGTCAGAACTCACTGGATAGCACATAAAGATATCAACACCTACCGTGAATATTGTAATTCTATGCTTGTTCCACCTACAACATCTATTCCATAATCCTAAATTGGTGGGTGTTGTTGTTAAGTGCAGTTGAGTCGGTTACAACTCATAGTGACCATGTGTAGGGTTTCCATGGAGTGGTTGATGGGTTTGAACCACAACCTTTCTACTAGCAGTCAGTGCTTATCTTACAGCACCACACTGGGACTCTTAGGAATGCTTCTTCTTTTTTTCCTAAATCATTTCTAAATGGACAGTTTTGACAAACTTAGGTTAGGTGTTTCCTTTGGTTACTATGGTTATATTTAAATAAAAAACAAAAAACAAAAAACTTTAAACAGACTCTCTCAGGAAATAACCCAATATTTTGCTAACTTTCTTCAGAGAGGCATTGTTTGGCTATTTAAATATATACCTAATCTTCATAAGTATAAAAGTTTTGGTGTGGCTCTTTAGGATAAGCAATGGATTGCTAACTGCAAGGTTGGCAGTTCAAATCCACCAGCCATTCCTTAGAAACTCCACAGGGTCACTATGAGCCAGAACCAACTCAACAGCACTTAACAACAACAACTTCGTATGTTTTAACAGACTTTGTTTCCAAGGTTAAATGTTGTAAAGTGTGGTCTTGGTTTTGGCTCTTAGTAAACCTGTATAGGGTTTCTGAGGAGCAACTGGTGGGTTTGAACTGCCTATCTCGAGATTCGCAGTCCAGTGTCTGTACTACAGCGCCACACCAGGTTAAATGTATGGGTTTAAAAATAACCATTTTCAATGTATTGACATCCAAAATTAAGATAACTCCCATCAACTATACTAACAATTGTTCCAAAAAAGAGAAATGGTAGCACAGTTAGAATCTCTAAATTTGCTAACAGTGATGATGGGGAATCAGAGGAGAACCCTACCTTGCTCCCACTGGAGAAGTCATCTGTTATGGATTGAGGAGACTTATGACTGCCTTTCAGAAAAATTCTCACTGTAAACACTGGTAGGTCAAGGCACATATGTTATTGTTGTTAAGTGCCATCAGTTTGATTCTGACTCATAGTGACCCTGTACAGGGTTTCCAAGGAGCAGCTGGTGACCTTGAACCACCGACCTTGTAGATCAATGAATTTACAGCCTGATGCATTAGCTCACAGTGCCACACCAGGCCTCCACGCCACATATGTTTCCATGTATAATCCAAAAATGAGTTGAAACCAGAGTTTGTGGGATGAAAACAGTGCGATTAAATAAGCAACACTGTAATTTCTATTTTTTTTTTTTTTTAAGGTTTTTATTGTGGATTGAGTGAAAGTTTACAGGATCATCAGTTTTATATTCAACAAATCATACACCTTGTTTCATTACAATGATTATAATCCCCTCCAT
>NW_006408530.1:28776265-28793903 GCF_000296735.1 Chrysochloris asiatica
CAGATCCTCTGTTCTTATAATTTTATTCTGTTCTTGACTCTTCCATTTGTTGATTGAGTTCAGGGTGATGCTGCCACATATGTCATTCTCTGGTTGTTGTCTGCTCTTGTTGGTTCTCAGGCCACAGAACTTTTAGGAGGTTTTTCATAGCAGGATTGGCTTTGGCAAAATCCCTTAGCTTCTGTTTATCCTGTGTAATTTCTATTTTTTTAAAAAAACTACCTCTACATTCCATTGTTCCCAATGCCCCAAAGTCTCCATTTACACATACCTGATTTTCCTAGATTGGGTTCCTTCTCCACATCGCAGGGACCTCAGCTCATTGTTGATTTTGCATGGAGACCAGTGTTCTACAACCCAGGAATATTGATTGCACTCACTGTAGCATGGGACTGCCTCATGCACCTGTCAAGAACAGGAAAGGGAAAAAGAAATTACATGGAATTATCTGAGTTATAGAAAAGTAGCCTATCTTTTAGTTATGCCTGCCTAATATAACCCAAGAAACTATACTCAAGCCCAAACAGTCAAATTATATTCCAAAAAAGCAAGATACAGTTGGCGTCTCTGAATTTACTGACTTGCCTAAAGAAGCATACAGGGGAATTCAACTAAAATATGGTGTTATGCCTTCACAGAAGAACAGAAAGGACAGTCATTTCCTAGCACCAAGAAAAGGAATTCCATTATCATTTCATTTCCTCAAAGAGCCTGCACTGCATCTATTAGATGGTCTAGTCCTCAATTATATGCTATATTGCATTCTCAGATGTGCTTTAAGATGTCAATTGAAACAAATACATATAAGGAAAATTTACTTTTAAATATAAGAGGTTCTTAGAATGCATGAGAAAAGTGGTATTATTTGCACAGAAATTTCTTTTTGTGCTCCCAAATGAACAGTGCTAACAGGCAATCATTTAGCCTCCTGGGCAATGCGGCTCTATATGAATCTAGCTATTTGTAGAATATTTTCAGAGCACAGTTAAAACACAAACATACAAAACAAAGACTGCTAAACTGTTAGTGGCTATGAACCATTACTGACTATGAATATTTACAGTTTTATGGTAAAATCAATGAGTACAGTAAATGAATTCTTAGGGCACTTCATATGCATTTGTTTGTGAAAGTTGTCTCTAAATTTGTATCACAATGGGCAGTACAGAGAGTTTGTCTGCCTTTGTTGTTGTTAAGTGCTGTTGAGTAGGTTCTGACCCATAGTGACCCTGTATAGGGTTTCCAAGGAGCAGCTGGTGAGCTTGAACTGCCGACCTTGAGTTCAAAGTGACTTTGCAGTCCAGCACATTAACCCGCAGTGCCACACCAGGACTCCTTTAGGAGGCATCATTTAAATGTATCTCCCCCAATTTGAAACATAGTTCTCTGTAAGAAAATGAAAAGCTGTCCCATTGTGTAGTATGTTATTCTAGATCACAAATATGACTTTAGTATAGACATTTGATATGAGTGAGTCACACTTTTTGCCAAATGAGTAAATTAATGCATTTCCTTTAAAATAAGAATATAATCTCCTCTTGGATTTTTAAATACATGCAGTTGTCAATGATGACTAGGCAGTGCTATCCACACAGTGACACTGTATGCAGGCTCAATCCAAAGGTCAGCACTGTGTAATGGGACAATCAGAGAACAAGACTGGAGTGCTGTCATCAGGTTAGGTGGGAATCAGATGAGAAAAGGTTACTGGTGAGACTACATCTTAGGCATCCCAAATCAAGCCAGAAACTATTTTTAACTGTGGGGATCTATTTAGCTGTCTCATGTAGAGTGCACAAAGATGAAAGAAACCACAAAGTGAAAAAAAAAAAAAAAATGTGAGGGGAATACAAAAAGAGTTGGGAAATGAGAAGTGAAAATGGGTGTTAGGAAAGTAAAGAATTAAGTAATAAAAGAATGACATTCCATGCTATGAATGCTGACAAGAACAGAATGAAAGGGTCAGGAGCCAGCATCTACATTAGAAAAGACTGCCCAAAAAACCTACAGGATGTTAAAGGTAAGAGAAAAATCTATAAAGTGAAAAGACATGACCTCAGCAAAACAGATACAGGAAAAATGAGCTGACAGCTGAGGAGTTAACGGACTAGACTTCACATTGGAAATTTAAGTATTCAACGAGTTCAAGAAATTTGAATTCTTCCAAATCTATCAGACAATTTAAGCATAGTTTAGATTTTCATATGGGACTCAAATCTGTTGAAAGAGAATTCTTTATAGCACTTAAGAATAAAGATATTACTTTGAGATCTAAGGTGCACCTGACCTAAGCCATGGCATTTTTAATCACTTGATATGCATGTGAAAGCTGGACACTGGAATAAAGAAGACAGGGGAAGAATTGATACATTAAACTGTGGTGCTGGCAAAGAATATTCAAAGGACCCTGACTGCCAGAAGAACAAAAAAAAAAAGTCTGTCTTGGAAGAAGTACAGCAAGAATGCTCCTTGGAAGGGAACACAGAACTACTTCATCTCTTGTACTTTGGACATGTAATCAGGTGGAGCCAGTCCCGAGAAAAGGATAAAGTAGACGGGCAGCGATACAGAAGGAGAACCCAGTGAGAAGGATTGGTATGGCGGTAACAACAATGGGCTCAAACACAGCAACAATTCTGAGGATGCCATAGGATCGGGCAGTGTTTTGTTCTGTTGTGTGTGGCATTGTCATGAGTCAGAGTCAACTCAATGGCACCTAACAACAATAACAACAACAACATTTGAGCTTTCAAATGGGACACAAGAAGGTATTTCTACCAAAGCACATTAGACAAATATAGAAATGGTGAAAAAGTTGTTTAAAAAGTTATTTCTCAAACACCTCATGCACAAATCAGAGAACAAATTGATGTAATAAACTCTCTGATTTCAGCTTGTTGTGTAGCGGTGGCTAGCATGTGGCTATAATGCTGGCAGTTATGGCATTGGTGTTTCAAATATCAGCAGGATAATAACAGTGGGCAAGTTTCAGGTGTATTTTCAGATTAAAACAGACTACAAAGAAAGATCTGGCAGTCCATTTCTGATAATTAACCAATGAAATACTGGAAATATGGACTACAACAGAATATTGCTGAATGTAATGTGGAAAGATGAGGATGATTGATTAGTAAACACTCAGAATGCACAGTGGCTGCATCAGTGGACTCAAGCAGACCAATGATCATGAACATGGTACAGAACCGGGTAAAGTTTGTGTTGTGTTGTGTTGTACATTGGGGTGTCCCACGTCAGATCTGACTCCATGCCAGTTAATAATAATCTCAGTACTAACCAGAGCTTACATGATCACACTCCCCCTCCCATGTAAAGCCTTGCGGTTCAAAAAAAACTGCCTTAATTGCGTTTACCTTTATTGTAGGTAAATCTTGACCACCTTTTCACACAGCAATTCTATTCCTTTTGTTTTAGGCTCAGCAATCTATAATAGAGTTATTGTTGTGGTTAAGTACCATCGAGTTGGTTCTGACTCACAATGACCCTGTATATGATTTCCAAGGACTGGCTGATGGGTTTGAATCACCAACCTGTGGCTAGTAGTCCAGTGTTTTTTCTATAGTGCCATATCAGAACTCCATAAGAGAGTAGAAACCTACATTGACAAGTTACTGGGAGACAGGAACCTAAATTGTGCAGTGCGTTGTTATTAAGTGATGGTTGAGTCAATTCTGACTAACAGCAACCCTGTGCAGGGTTTCTGAAATGCAGCTGGTGGGCTTGAACAGCCAACTTTGTGGTTTACAGTCTAGAGCTTATCCTACAGCACCACAGCAGTATTCCTTAGATTATGAAATTTAACACATCTAGTTAAGGAGCTCTGGTAGCGTCGAAACTACCAGCCGCTCCGCGGGAGAAAGATGAGGCTTTCTACTCCCGTAAGGATTTACACTCTCGGAAACCCTGTACAGGGTCGCTTTGGGTCGGAACCGACTCAACGGCACTTAACAACAACAACAACAAGTTTGCAGAAGGCTAAGGCCAGAGGTCAGAGTCCTAGCTTCAACTGGAGCCTTGACATTAAGTTCAGATGCCATCTTGAATACTTTATACACTTCTGACAATTGAACCACAAAAGTCAGGAAGAGGCTTTGTCATTAAGTTGTTAAATACCTAGAGTCGCTTCTGACTCATAGTGACCCTTTATAGGGTTTCCAAATGCTTGTTGGTTTGAATCACTGACCTTGGGGTTAGTGCTTATCCTGCAATGCCACACTAGGACTTTGTCTGTTCCCTAGATGAGAATTGAAGCTGGATTAAGACTACTCCCTTAGCCAGCCCAAGGAGGGGCAGTCTACCTCTCACTGCCTTGCCTGGGTGTACCCTTTAATAGAAACTGCGGTACTGGGGTCACAAGGCAATGAGTCATATCCTGAGGATCTGAGAGCCATTCCTGTAAGCTTTCCTGATCATCAACAGTCCCCTTCAAGCTTTTGGAGTCCAGCCTAGGGCAGTAACAGATTGATCTGTTGCCAGTCATGGTTTGAGTTTCTTTGCTCTCTGTGCCTTATAAATAAGCCTAGTGGAGGTGAGTACTTGGGACACCATTACGGCCTGACCCTGATGGTCTTCTTCATCCGGGTTGTCTGTTTCTGTCTATGTCCTGTTTAAGACTTAATAAAAGGGCTTTTATAAAATACATTGGAATTTGGAGTCTTTTCTATCCTAAAACAGTAGGAAGATATTGACCCATATTCTTGATTAATAGTATAAAAATTAATACCTCCTAAAGAAGATTTTCCAGTCACATGGAATTTTTTATTTTTGTGTGTGTCTGCCATCGTGCATTTGCTCAAGCTGTCCATACTAGCTCACAATTTCTCACCTTCCCATTAAAACCAACA
Source organism: Chrysochloris asiatica (assembly GCF_000296735.1). Taxonomy (NCBI): domain Eukaryota; kingdom Metazoa; phylum Chordata; class Mammalia; order Afrosoricida; family Chrysochloridae; genus Chrysochloris; species Chrysochloris asiatica. Next base: position 28,781,128 of record NW_006408530.1, read on the forward strand.
TGAATTCTATCTTCTCCACAAAACTTTTCAGAGGACCCCGGTGTCATTTCTTTGGCACCCGGCACAATACCAGTTTGAAGCAGAACAATTATAATATCAGGTTGTACATTCCTGGGGCTAGAACAGTCTCGGTGGTTAGAGTTTAACGTGGGTTGCTGAGGAGCAAACACTTCTAAAAGTCCTCAGTTTGACTCTTTCTTTCAATGTCTTCTATTCTCTTAGACCACCTTTATCTCTTTTTCTCACCAAAGTCTTAATTACCACATGTCTACCTTAAAAAATACTGAGATTATGCTCAGGGGAACACACCTTGCACTCTCCACACCTAAATATATTTCTGGTATTCCAAGAGTCAGACTTGGACCACTGGTGTCTGTGTGTCTGGTTCAAAACAGAGCCAAACGAATAAACAAACACAACCTTGTGAGAAGTATGCAGGCAGGGACTCTGTTTTCATGTCATCTATATTTTTCAAGCCATTGGTGGAAGGGTAGTGGTGTTCCGTTAAGTATTTGTTGAATGGAAACTCATTTTTGTGGAGATTCAGGTTACTAAATGGCCCTCATTTAATTCTCTAGAGAAAAGAGAACCACTCAACAGAACACGTAAGTAGCATTTTATAAAGCACAAAGAACAAAACGTGGGAACAAAAATGAAAACCTTTTCTTTCCATTATGGGGCTTGGGTGCAGAATAAAAATCACTCTATCCTCCAGAGGTGCCACTTGATGATTGTGTTATGGGATGGAATAGCTGTCCTCCCTTCAGTATTGTGAGAATTGCCTCCTTACAGCCCTGTCCACCAGGCAAGGAGCCTTACCCACAGAATCAAAAACACCAAAAAAAAAAAGGCAAAGAAGCAGCAGGCCATTCAAGAATAAAAATTAACCAGCCAGATGCCCAATTTTGTCTCCTGTCAGTCCTTTATGTTCAGGCTATTACATATTGCTATTTAGTTGGTGCTTAGGATTGTTTTATAATGGAAACGTGTTAAAGCATGGACTTTACCAGGGAATCATTTGAAAATGTTCTGAAGGAGAGAAATGAGCCATGGGAATGTTAAATGAAAATCATTTCTAAATGACACAAATTAGGAAGAAAATAACAGGGTTTAATAGGGTTATAGATGCTAAAAAAAAATGCCACTTAGAAAAATCTAAATCCTCTGAGAGAGGTAACATTTCATTCTCCCAGTAATGAGTACTATTTGTTACTTCGCCAGTGGGGAATTTTTTATAATTTTTCCAGTTGCAGAGTCATATCATAAACTCATTCCTTGATTTAGTCTTTTAATATTTATTAAATAAACATCCACATATTGTACCTGATCAATTTAATTAAATACTGTTTTGTGATACCACTTCTCCAACTGCAGACTGATTTCCCTAGTATAAACTTAGAAAGGAGGGCCTCTTTGGGGCTCAGTGGATGTAATTATGACATATATGAGCCTTAGATCTCAAGGACTCAATTAAACAAACAATATAACAGCAATAACCACACACACACACACACACACACACAAAGCACAACAAGAGAAATAAAGATATTTACAGACTTCAATTTTCCATAGTACTAACTCTCTATTCCAGTGGAGACTCTGCTGCCAGTTGAGATTCAAGTCTAAGCTCTCAGGCTTGACACCTCCATGCAGGAGTCTGAGGATATTCAGTAGAACATGGAAATCAGTTTCAATATGGGTCCACATGGAACCATAGAGCTGGATCTATCCCATTGAAATATGAGAGGAAATGGTCTCTAGGAGTGGTGAGGTCAAAAGAAGCACTAAAGCTCTGTCTCCTCTATAACCTGTTGCCACCTAGTTGATGCCAACTCATGGTGACCCCATGTGTGCAGAGAAGAACTGTACTCCATTGAGATTTTTAAGACTGTGACCTTTTGGATGATGGTCACAAAGCCTGTCCTCCAAGGTGCCTCTGGATGAGTATCAACTACCAGCCTTCCTTGAGTAGCCCAATGCTTAACCATCTGCAGCACAAAAGGTCTCCCACAGTATAAACATGGAATGTGAAGATTTGCCTTTGATCTACTAGGATCTTCATGCCTTATTCCAAAGAGCCTACCTCTTAGTCTTCTCTGTTTGTTCATCCTTCTCAATTATTTCTCCTCTATAACTCATAGTTTCCCTTTAGAGGTCTTCCCAAGGCTCCAAATTCCACATTTTTTCTTATTCAATCAGCAAATAAGTTATGCTCTCTCCTCAGCTATGAATTGTGTTACTGACTACAAACTATTACATTTAAACGAATAGCCTTTGTTTTTGTTTATCATGTGTTTGCATCTGCTTGTGCACAATGTAAGTCAATGCATGCGAAAGTTCAGTTCTACCTCGACTGCATGCTTTTCAACTGTGCCTATAAAAGTCCCCTGCCATACCAAGTATAGAACTTTACAGTTTACCTAAGACATCACATCACAATGATTGTCACATCACAATCATCACAAACTAAAGTTGGTATGAACAATCTCCATGTACTGGTGGAAATAACTAAAATTCAAAGACACCTAAAAAAATAAGTCTCACAAATGACTCAACTAGTGCTCAAATGGGGATTATCTGATAATCCATACATCCTACTGGTTATGCCACTAATGCATGGGATCTGCCTATTAAGATACGTCATCATGCTCCAAGAGATACTGAATACTTGTTCAATGATGATGATGTCAATATTTCTAAATTTCTGGCAAAGGGATATCATGAACAGACTTTTCAAAGTTTCTTATGTGTATAACAATACCTGTTGCATATACAGAAAAAATTTAAATAATTAATTCATACCTAGTCTTTGGGTATGGAAACGCGACAATTAAAAAATCCAAAATGGCTCCTAAGAACTTAACTTTTGTGCTTAAAGCAATTGTAAGCTCATGCACTTTTCACAGTTACAATCTTTGTGTGAAGAAGATGGGTTAAAAAACTTGTACCTTCAGGAAACCATGACTGTCATTTTGTGCTATAGGTTGCTCAAGAGGGCAAGCATAAGGAGTCAGATTTCCCTGGGGCTCTGAGGTCCTGTGACTGATCGTCAGGAGTGTTGGTAACTGTCAGTTTTTAGCCAGATGCTTAATTCTGAGGCTCTAATTTACCATTTTCTTAATGCTTGCATTTATAAATACTAGCTTCTTTAGCTGTTTAATAACTGAAAAAAAACTTTCTTTCAGAATGCCCAGACAATACTATTATGTCTGCCTTCTAAAATAAACCACTGATTTAAAATATTCTATCTGCATTTTCTTTTCAGTAAGATGTATGTTTAATAATCTACAAGTAGGAACCTAGATCCATAGGGCACGGAGGAGTAGAATCTCCATTGAGTACTCTCCAATCTGTCTGGGCGGGGTTGATAAAAGGAGATGGGGATAGGACTCTTGTGGTGCAATAGTGAATAATTGCTATCAGGACTGACTGTGAGGGTTGGAAATGTAAAGGTAGATGTTTTGTAGCAAAAGGAGGGGAGTGGTTGACTTTGCAGCACAGGAGCAGAGGTCCCTGGGACCATTAAGGGAGAAGAGTGGAGTGCAAAACCTTACCCAGAGAAGCAGTGATGCCAGAGATGGAGGCAGAGATAATGACATGGAGAGATAGAGCAGCTGGGGACTCTAGCCCCAGAGAGGAAGAGGGTCTGTGTGATGATGACAGAGAAGTAGGCTTGCAGGGTATATACTTTGGTTGGTTGATGATGCATGGAGGGCATTGTAACCATGGCAACGAAACAACATACGATAGGATGAATGTAAAGCTAATGTTCTCCCATGTAAACTATCACATAATTCACAATAAAACATTTGAAAAAGAAAACTTATGTCAATGAAAAAAAAAATCTACAGGTAAGCCTAATAACGCTGAACATGGTTTATTTCCACCACTCATCTGTCAGTGTGCCTTACTGTGGTAGTTTGCATGTTGCTGTGATGCCAGAAGTTATGCCACCACTATTTCAAATACCAGCACGGTCACCTACAGTGGACAGGTTTTAGTTGAGCTTCCAGACTAAGACAGACTAGGAAGAAGAAGAGGTAGACTATTTCTGAATAGTTAGCCACTGAAAACTTTAAGAGTAGCAGCAGCAGAACATTTCAGATATAGTGTAGAAGATAAAAACATATGGGCAGCAGTGGAATATTGTCACATATAGGGTCAGAAGATGAGCCCATCTGGTTGGACGCCAGTCAACATATGACAGGGGAAGACTTCTCAAAGTAATGTTGACCATGGTAACACAATGGAATAAAGCTTCAGAACTTTCATTTGCAAATGAGGCACAAATCAAAATGAGCGGAAACATCTCTAAACATCCATTAATAATCAGAATTTTTGGAATGCACAAATATGACTCTAGGAAGACTGGACGTTGTAAAATACTGAAATGGAACTCATAAACACTGATATCTTAGGCATTAGTGAGCTGAAATGGACTGGCATTGACTATTTTCATTCTGACAATCATATGGTTTATTATGGCAGGAACAACAAATTGAAGAGGAATTGCAGAGCATTCATCATCAGGAAGAACATTTCAAGATCTATCTTGAAGTACAATGCTGTCTGAGGTAGGATAATAAGCAAATGCCTACAAGGAAGACCAGTTAATACCACGATCATGCACATTTATCACCAACCACTAAAGCCAGTGATGATGAAATGAAAGAATCCTACTAACTTCTTCATTCTGAAATTGATCAAATATGCAATCAAGATGTATTGATAATTACTGGTGATTAGAATGCAAAGTTAGAAAAAAGAGGGAAGAACAATAGTTGGAATGTATGGCCTTGGTGTTAGAAATAATGCTGACAATCATGTTCATGGCAAATACTTTTTTTAAAAAAACAAAAACAAAAACAAAAGTTTCATTAGATTTTATTGGTACAAGTAGTGGTTCCTCCAAACAGGCCTTATTAAGCCGTGGTCCTAGGATGTCACCATGGAGGCATGGAAAGGTCATGATTGCAGTAATGAAGGACAAGATCCAGGGCTGGCTGGTCTAGAATGTAGGAGACATAATCAGATGGGCAAGGATGAGTCAGGTGGATGTGGGGAGAGGTCAGGGTGCAGAGTGCAGGAGAGGGCTGTCCCCTTCACTCCTGCTTTTTGTAGCTCTCCAGGTAAGACAGGACCCAGCCTAATAACATTAGGAAACACAGTAAGCAGGTGGTGGGTCCAATGACATAATCTACGTTTCTGAGCTGCTCTTGTGGAGGCTCAGAGTAGATGTGAACGTGCAGCACCAGGAGCCACCTGACCTGGTCCATCAGGCCCCGCAGCAGCAGAGGTGTCAGCACAGACATGATGGCACAGTACTTTCTGATCCAAGGTCAGAAAGCGCAATTGCCTTTAAAAAAAAATAAAAACATAAAATGCCAACTATACTCATGAAGCTCACCAGATGGAATGCAAAGAAGTCAACTTGACTATGTCTGTTGGAAGAGATTGTGGAAAAGCTCCATATCATCAGCCAAAATAAGGCCAGGGGCCAACTGTGGAACAGGCGATATACAAGTTTACAAACTTAAGAAGGAAACTTAAGAACTAAAGAAAATAAAAACTATCCATGAGAGTCAAAATATAACTTGAACAGCTGCTACCTGAATCTCAAGAACATATTTGATGCTTTAGTCACTAATTGTCTAAGACCAGACAAACTGTGGAATGACATCAAGAACTTGGTAAAGTAAAAAAATAAAACAGGAAAGAAAGAAAGAAACCCCCAGATGGATGTCAGAAGAGATTCTGAAACTTATTCTCTAGGATAAAGATGCTACAGTGAATGGAAGAGATGATGAAGCAACATGGCTGAACAGACTATTTCAAAAGGAAGTTTGAGAAAACCAAGTCAAGAATTATAATGAAATGTGAAAGATCTGGAGTCAGAAAACCAAAAGGGAAGAATATGTTCAGCATTTCTCAAGCTGAAAGAACTGAAGAAGAAAAAAAATCAATCTTTGACTCGAAATATTAAAGGATTTCATGGGGAAAATACTGAATGATACAGAAAGCATCAAAAGAAGATGGGAGGTATCCACAGACTCAATGTACCAAAAAGAAATGTTCAATGATCAACCACTGTAAGAGATAGCATATGATCAAGAACCAAAAGTACCGAAGGAAGAAGTCTAAGCTATACTGAAGGAACTGAAAGAAGGCTCCAGGAGTTAATGGAATACAAACTGAAATCTTTCAGCACACTGACATAGCACTAAAGTCACTCACTCATATATGCCAAGAAATATGGAAGACGATTACTTAGCCAATCAATTGGAAGAGCCCATTCCAAAGACAGGATTCTCAAGGGAATATGGAAATCATTGAATAATATTATTAATATCACATGCAAGCAAACTTTTACTGAAGATAATTTTTTAAATTGCATATACTGTATGTTGAAAGGGAAACGCCAGAAATTCAGGCCAGATTCAGAAAAGGATGTGGAACTAGAAATATCATTACTAATGTCATGTGGATTTGGGCTGAAAGCAGAGAATACCAGAAAATTGTTCACTTGTGCTTTAGTGACGATACAAAAGCTTTCAACTGCATAGACTGTGACAAGCTATGGGTAACACTGTAAGAATGAATATTCCAGAAGACTAATTAAGTGGACTAATAAACAACATCATGATAAACTGAAAGAAGACTGAAGCTGTCAAATACTTCATTTCTTTGCGATCCACAATCAAAACTCATGGAAGCAGCAGTCAAAAATCCAAACAACATATTGCTTTATGCAAATCTTCTGCACAAGATCTATTTTAAAAATGTTCAAGAACAAAGATTTAAGTTTAAGCACTATGGTGTACTTGACCCAAGTCCTGGTATTTTCAATACCCTCATATGCATGTGGAAATTGGACAATGACTAAGGAAGACTGTATAAGAATTGATGCATTTGAGTTATGGTACTGAGGAAGAATATTGAAAGTACTGTGGATTGCCAGAAGAACAAACAGGCCTGTGTTGGAAAAAATACAGTCAAATGCTCCTTGGAAGCCAGGATGGCAAGATATCATATCTCATGCTTCGTACAAGTTATCAAGATGGACCAGTCCCTTGAGAAGGACATTATGATTGGTAAAATGGAAGATAATCAAAAAAGAGGAAGCCCCCCAGTGAGATGTACTGGCACAATGGCAGCATAACAATTATGAGGAAGGTACTGGACCAGCCAATGCTTCATTCTATTGGGCACTGACAGCACCTAACAACAACAACATGCTTTATTCATAAAACGTTTTAGCAAAAAATTTGCTGAATTTTAAAGCCAATGGGTTATTACAAGAATAATTGTGGAAGCTACATTCTCATCTCCTTAAAACAGAGGTTTCCAACCTAGTTGTAGAGACACTAACAGCTGCAGCATTATGCAAGGAGTTCATGAATACATTTACATACTAATCTTTGTCTTTAGTCTCAACTTATAATAGAATCTCAAAAATGGTGATACCATCCTTGGTAAATGAGTGTAAGTACTGTTTTGATTAATGAAATCTTAATTTCATTTGAAAGTACTGAATTCAAAATAGCTTTCTTTCATTTGTAAATTTCTTGATCTAGGCAGACTAAGGAAACAAGGTCCTAATAACAAAAAGCGATGGAACCATTGCCTTTACATATAAAAAATAGGAATGGTCTAACAAGAAGTCATGCCCTTAAATTGCATTGTTATTTACATGAGGGTAAGTTAAAAAGTATTGCTACCAAGGTTCTAGTTTATACATGCATGGGTTTTTCGAATCAAATGTGTTCAAATATGGCTTTGTAATCAGTGGATGGCTGCAGGCAAATTCTCTTAGTAATACACTAATCTTAGTATCACTAGAGTGCGTTAAAAAAAAAAATATATATATATATATATATAATTTTTGTTTGATAAGAAAAAATTATTTTTGAAGTCAGTGATGATATCAAAATCTTCACAAGCCTCAAGTGGACATCTTCCTCAAATAATTAAAGCTATGCAAAAAGTTTAGGCGATATAACAAGTTGTTTTATGCTATACATAAAACAACAGTTTTTAGATACATTAATTGTTTTAATGAAGGAAAGGAAGACTTCAAAGACAAATTCAGGTCATTGAGGTCAGATCAGAAGGGTATGATAACTGTTTTATGAATCCCAAAGGGGTAATATTGATAGCTTTTCTTGAAGGACGCAGGAGATCACCAGGGCATCTAAGGAAGACATTTGAACAATATTGAAAATTGCACTGGTGAGAAAAAGACCAGGAAAGTTGTGCTGAGACATTTTTTTCCCCCATTACAACAATGCACCTGCTCATTCTTCCAGGGTAGCAAGGACTATCCTACAAGAATGTCCTTGGGAAATGCTACTCCATCTACCCTGCAACCCTGACTTTGCCCTTTAAAATTTATTTTTGTTCCTAAAACCCAAAGAACATTTTAAAGGAACACAATTTGTGGCCCTCAAGGATGCCAAAACTGCTGTTTCAATATGATGTAAGTTAAAGAGCAAACATATCTTAGAAAAAAGGTTCAAGAGATTGAAACAATGCCTTCAGAAGTGTATAGACCTAGATGGAAGACATGCTGAAAAATAATAGCTACACAATTCTATATTTTTGTTTAATACAAAAATTCTAGATTTTATAGTAATATATATTTTTACTTACCCTCCTATTTTTTCAAAAAATTTCTTCAATAGAGTATCTTTTGGTTCCAAAAGTGAACATTTTTCACTGAGGAGTTTTGTTATGGTCCCTTTATCCTGAATATCACTATCTTTTAAGCATTGTCCTGAATATCACTATCATTTAAGGCCAAAGCTAAACCCCACACTTTAGAGAGAACTTCTCTATCATCTACACAGAGTCCTGGTGCAGTACTGTAGGATAAACTCTGGACAGCTAACCTCAAGGTCAGCAGTTCAAACTCACTAGACATGCCTTGGAGCCCTATACAGGATTGTTATGAATCAACAACAACAATATCATCCACACAGTCCTCTTTTCTTTTCTATGAGGGAGGGATTCAGACTGAATAATAGCAAGTATGGCCCTAAGCCAGGCATATCTGAGGGGGTTTCAAAAAGTTTATGGAAAAATTCCATTATCTTTAATTCCATTTTCTTATGAAGTTTTCGAAGCACTCTTTTACTACTTCCTTCTTCATGTTTCTAGTCTCTTAAAAGCTAATGATCTGCCAAATGTGCAACTATTGGTCTCTCGCTGTTCAGAGGAAAGATAAGTGATGAAAATTGAAGATGCATAGAATAATTATCCCAGTGGACTAATGAAACACATGAACATCAGTCTCCATGATCCTGAGACCAGAAGAATGAGATGGTACCCAGTTACCACTACCAACTGCTCTGAAAGGGATCACATTAGAAAGTCCTGGACAGAGTAGGAGAAAATGTGGAGTAAAACTCAAAAAAAAAAAAAAAACCAGACTTGCTGGTTGGTGTCATAGAGACTGGTGGAACCCTGAGACTACAGCTCTTAGGCATCCTTCAGGTCTCGAACTGAACTCACCCCCAGGGATCGATTTTCAGTCAAGCAATAGGTAGGTATACAGGAGAGGACAATAGCACAAGTGAGGGATATACATGATAGACTAGCCCACCATTCAAGATCAAAAGTGCAGCATTTTCCTAAGGACAAACTTCATAAGAGGTGGGAAGGAAGGAGGAATGGAAATAAGAAACACAGGGGAAAAGTGGAATAGTGATGTTAAACTGAGGGGATTGCAATCATTGAGGTGAAACAAAGGACATGATTTGGTGAATATAAAACTAAAGAACTACTTTGTAAATCTTCATTCAATTTACAATAAAAAGTTAAAACAACAACAACAACAAAAATAAGAATGTCACCTAACCCTACTAAATACAGAAGGCATCTAATAGAGGAGAGTCACAAAACTATCACCTTAAAGATGGTAGTTAAAGCTCAGTTATCTGTGTTACCTAGTTTAGATGATTTATGATGGTAAATAAGTAGGAATTTCTAAAACTTTTAATGCATAATACTATATTCTCCACATAATAGACTTACATTTCTTATTGCACATCATTTATGTGACTATGAAAATAAACTATGGTCTCAACGTAAATTGCACAGTAAAGGGCAGTCAGTCTGCAATTAAACATATTATTGTGCAGAAACTATAAAGAGTGTGATATTTTGCAAGTAAGTACTAGCAAATTTGAGCACTGGCAGACTCCCTCTGTGTGGGGTACTTTAATAGAATGGAAGGAACATATTGACATAGACAATGTGGGGCAAGTTGAACTATAGAGCCCACACTCTGTACCACACTGTGTAAACCACTACAACAAACAGGACTCATTCCAGAGTCTGTCTTGCCACATCCAATATTCTGGGAGATGACTCCCACTTCTACCCTGTGCTATGGCAAGACATAAAGGGAATTATGCAGATTTTTCACAGTATGCCAGAGACTCCTGTCATGGTGGTCCTTCCAATTTTCATTGAACAGATTGTAGTGATCAGTCAGGTAGAAGGGATAAAAAACAGCGCTGTGCTAGCTATGAGCAATACAGAAAATTCTGGGAGAGCTGAACAAACATACCTTGTGTCTCAAAGTTGGTTGGATTGTCCCATGGAGCCCTAACCAGAGGGGATAAAAAGGCAAATACTTCTGTCCTTAGGGAACTTTCCACCTAGGAGATCTTGTCTGGGAAATGAGTGCAAAGATAGGTGATGACCAGCCTGAAACAGCTAGAGCAACACAAGACACATCTTCAAAGAAAGATCAGCAGGAAAAATTCAAAACAAAAATGTCAGTATGACTGGCTACTGCAAGAACTAGCAGATTGTTTGCAGTGGAGCCATCAAGGCAAGCAACCAAGTCCCTTCAGGACAAACCTCCCTCCAAGACTGAAACTCAAAGGGAACACATAAGCAGGCATGTATGCTTGCTGGCGACCATGTTGGTCTATTGGTGACTGGAAGAGGGGGAAAGGCAACAATGAAGAAATGGGCTGAGTCCAACTGTGTTCCACAGACTGGTTGACCTGGAGATGAGAGAGAGAAGAGGAAGGGCTGATTGGTCCGAAGTGTGGTGATGCCTGGGAACTCCTGAGCCCATGGACAAGGACATAGCCACAGAAGGCTAGAGATGAGAGTGAAGCATCCAGCTGATATGAAGTGAGGGGAGATGTATAAGAATGAGAAACTTGCAGATAGTATCCATTTGACCTAGCCTCAATGGCTTGAGAATCAACTAGAAGAAGACAAAACAACAATAACAACAAAACAATTGTTAATAAAGGAAATAAGTGTAAATTGCTACAATTTGATGAACTTGACCTATACTTATGGATATAGTAGCTCAAAATACCAACTGAGAGGGAAAGACTCTTCACATCAAGTATCAATCCTATCCCCTCTGTATACAGGGTAGACAGGGACAGGGAATTTAGGCATTGGCTACCTAAAACGAGGGGGCGATAAAGGCATGGAATGACTGGCTTACAAATTTTCAAGAGGGCGTTTAGTTTAAGTGTGTGGGGGAAGGAGACTCCCCACTCAATGGTTTTCATCTTGCCTAGATGGGTCTGGTGAAAAGAAATGGGGATAAGATTCTCAAGATTTAATAGTGAGAAACTGTTATCATGACTAATTGTAGCTGTCACAACTGTAAACGTAGAAGTTTTGTAACAAAAATGGGGGAGTAGTTAATCTTACAGTACAGAAACAGAGGATCTTAGGACTATCAAGAGAGAGGAGCCCAAGAACAGAGTGTTGGACCTTATCCAGAGAAGCAGTAACACCAGAGATGGAGGCAGAAATAAAGACTTGGAGAGAGGGAGCAGCTGAGAACTCTGAACTCATGGCAAGAGAGGGAGTGGGTACTGGAGGCCAGGAGGCAGGTTTGCAGAATGTGCCCTCTGGTTGTTTAAATTGTTATATATTCCTGAATGTTTTTGTGTACATCCCTGCCCCCACCTCCCCGCAAAAACAAACAGGGAATGGAAGCAAATACTGTTGAATGATGATGCACAGAGGAGATTGTAATCATTGTAATGAAACAATGGTATAAAGCTGATGTTTTCCAGTGTAAAGTATCACTCAGTTCACAATAAAAACTTGAAAAAAAAAGACAGATGATAGATAGATAGATAGATAGATAGATAGATAGATAGATAGATAGATAACATGAGTCTGGGTTTTAGAATTTGACCACCAGTAAGCAGATAAGAAAAAATAGCTTGCTTCTCTATTGCAAGGAAGGAGTGTGAAAGGGATATTGGCTAGTCCTGTGGAGGTTAGCTAAAATTTTATGAGTTATAGACACTAGGGGTTATAACTAGTCAGTTTGTTGCAGTGTGGTATCCTTGTGTGTTGCTGTGATGTTGGAAACTATACCAGCGGTATTTTATAAATCAGCAGAGTCACTCATAGTGGGCATGTTTCAGCAGAGTGTCCAGACTAAAACAGATTAGGAATGTGATGATGACCACTTCTGAATGGTTGTTGTTGTTGTTAAGTGTTATCGAGCCAGTTCTGACTCACAAAAACCCTATATAGGGTTTCCAAGGAGCATCTAGTGAGCTTGAACCACCGATCCTGTCATCCAAATCGACCTTGTGCATTAACTTGCAGTGCCAAACCAGGACTCTGGGATAATTGGAAGTAATCAATAATGAAATGGAATACATAAACATCAATATCCTGGGCATTGTTGTTGTTATTGTCAGGTGCCATCGAGTCGGAACCGACTCATAGCGACCCCATGCACAGCAGAATGAAACAATGTCCGATCCTGGGCCAAC
>NW_006408530.1:28795114-28802539 GCF_000296735.1 Chrysochloris asiatica
GACCAGATAGTTGTCTTCCAAATTTCTTGGCAGAGATGAGTGAGTGCCTCTTGTGCTGCCTCACTGGGCATTAGTTAGCTGCCAACTGGGCACTAGTTAGCTGAAATGGACAGGTACTGGCCACTTTGAGTCAGGTAATCTTAGAGTTTACTATGCTGGGAAACACAAATGGAAGAGAAATGACACCACATTCATTGTCAAAAAGAATATTTCAAGATCAATCTTGAAGTACAATGCTGTCTGTGATAGGATAATATCTATATGGCTACAAGGAAGTCCAGTTAATACCATTATTATTAAAATTTACACACCAATCACTAAAGCCTGTGATGAAGAAATTAAAGAATTCTACCAACTTCTTCAGTCTGAAATTGATCAAATATGCAATCAAGATGCATTGACAGCGACTGGTGATTGGAATGCAAAAGTTGGAGAAAAAGAGCAAGGATCAGGAAAAAATGGCTTCAGGGATAGAAATGATACTAGAAATTATATGATAGAATTTTGCAACATCAATGACTTATTAATCGCAAATACCTTTTTTAAACAACAAAAATACTATACACCTGGAACTCACCCAATGGATACACAGCAACCAAACTGACTATATCTCTGGGAAGAGATGATGGAGAAGCTCAATATCATCAACCAAAACAAGACCAGGGATCAACTGTGGTACAGACCCCCAATTACTCATATGAAAATTCACACTGAAGCTCAAGAAAATTAAAACAAATCACCAAGAGGCAATTATGATCTTGAGTATATTCTACCTGAATTCAGAGACTATACCAAGAACAGATTTTATGCATTAGATGCTAATAAGTGAATACCAGAAGAGTTGTGGGATGACAGCAAGGACTTTATATATAAAGAATATAAAAGGTCATTACAACAATAGGAAGCAAAGAAAAGACGAAAACTGAAGTCAGAAGAGACTCACAAACTTCCTGATGAATGTAGAGAAGCTAAAGTGTCTAGAAGAAAAAGTGACATAAAAGGCCTGAACAGAAAATTTCAAAGGACAGCTTGAGAAGACACAGTATTATAATGAAATGCGCAGTGATCTGGAATTAAGAATCCAAAAGGGAAGAACACTATTAGCATTTCATAAACTGAAAGAACTGAAGATAAAATTCAAGCCTTGGTTGCTATATTAATGTATTCCATGTGCAAAATATTAAATGATACAGAAAACACCAGAAGAAGCTGGAAGGAATACAAAGAGTCAGTACTACAAAAATAATTAGTTGATGTTCATCCATTTTAAAAGGTAGAATATGATGAAGAACCAATGTTACTGAAGGAAGAAGAAGTCCAAGTTACACTAAAGGCATTGGCAAAAAACAAGTTTCCAGGAATTGACAGAATACCAACTGAAATGTTTCCACAAACTAATGCAGTGTCAGAAACACTTTCTAGTCTATCCCAAGAACTCTAGAATGCAGCTACCTAAACAGCTGATTGGAAGAAGTCCATATTTGTACCCATTACAAAGAAAGGTGATCTAATGGAAATCATCAAACAATATCATGAATATCACATGCAAGTACAAGTTTGCTGAATGAAGATAATTCAAAAATGATTGCAGCAGTGCATTGAAATGGAGCTGCGAGAAATTCAACCCAAATTCAGAAAAGGATATGGAACAAGGAATATCAACTGTTGACATTAGAACATGGAACTTGGTTGAAAGAAAAGAATACTAGAAATATGTTTACTTGTGCTTTATTTATAGAAAGGCATTCAAATGTGTGTAACATAACAAACTATGGAAAACATTTTAAGCAATGGGAATTCCAGAATACATCATTGCATTCATGAGGAACCTGTGCATAGACCAAGAAGCCATCTTTCTAACAGAGCAAGAGGATAGTGAGATAGTGACTGATTTAAAATCAAGAAGGTGTGTGCCAGGGTTGTCTCCTTTCACCATATTTATGCTGGACAAATAACCTGAGAAACTGGAGTATATGAAGAAGAACATGGCATCAGGAAGGCTCATTAACAACTTGCTATATGCAAATGACACAACTGTGCTTGCTGGAAGTGAAGAGGACTTGAAACATTTAGTGATGAAGACCAAAGACCAATGTAAAATATGGATTGCACCTGAATGTAAAATAAACAAAAATCATCACAACTGGATCAATAAATAACATCATGGTAAATGGAGACAAGATTGAAGTTGCCAATGGCTTCATTTTGCTTGGATCCACAATTAATATTCATGGAAGCAGCAGTCAAGAAAACAAAAGATATACTGCATTAGTCAATTCTGTTACAAAAAAACGTTTTTAAAGTGTTAAAGAACAAAGATGCCAGTTTGAGGACTAAGGTGTGCCTGACCCAAGCCATGGTATTTTCAATTGCCTCATCAACATGTGAAATTCAGACAATGAATAAGGAGAACAGTAGAATAATTGAAGCATTTGATTTACATTGTAGGAGAATAATATTGAGCGCACCATGGACTGTCTTGTAAGTACAGCCAGAATGCTCCTTAGAAGTGAGGATGCTGACACTTGTCTCTTGTACTTTAACATGAAGTCAAGTTAGCCCAGTCCTTTGAAACGGACATCATGTTTCATAAAGTGCAAGGTGAGTGAAAAAGAGGAACGTCCCCAACAAGATGAACTGACACAGTGGCAGCAGCAATAGTTTCAAATGTAACAATTGTGAGGATGGCACAGGACTAGGCCGTTGTGCATAGGGTTGCTATGAATCAAACTGAAAGGTTCCTAACAACAACAACAATAACAAAGCATTATGCTGAGAAAAAGGCAGAGATTAGTAATCAGACTTCAATTCTCAGAAACAGATATTCTGAGTTAGAAAATCAGAAGTATATTGTGCTGTTTGGAGTTTATCTGGTTATGGAAAAAGAAGAGCCTAGGACTGAAGTTTGTAATTCTTTGTTAGGTAATTTAAACACTGCAGTGGATGCTTTAGGGAAACCTTTACTTTCCTAAGCAGTCCTTGATAGGAGCAGACCTATTTTTATATTTTTATTTTTTACAATTCCCACTTATTCTCAGTAATTGGGAACATCACACCAACCCTCTAGGAAAGATGCAATGGTCTCTTCATTCAATATATACAAAAGGCCTGTGGAGCACATCCTGAAAATCAGTATAATTTGGATTATAAGAATGCATTTTGGACAAGAAGCAGCATAATTTCAGTTGCACATTCCTTAGGCAGAGTAATCGTTTACTTGTATGGCTGTGTTCTCAAACACAAAAGGACAAGATGAGTGGCTTCAGTTAGGACAAATCTAATACAAATGATTTGGAGGTGGGAGATTAGCTAATCAATCAAGCAAACAAATCAAAATCTAAATGTTATTCTCATAAATTGTAAGCAAGGGTCAGAATGAAGTCTGGAGACTGCAGTTGATAAAATGCAATCAGGTAGACTTTTATTTATAAGCTATGGAAGTCACTAAGATTTCTAAGATTTAGACTGAGAGAGCGATTCTAAGAGAAGTTTGGGGAGTGTTAGTTATTCTGAATGTGAGGGAGACAATAGTGTGTGTGGGAGGGCTGAATAAAGGAGGGATGCCAGTAGTTTCAGCATAAAGTTAAGGAATAATGATCATCATGAATCTTATTTTCACAGAACTTCTGATACATAACAAGGAAGAAAAGACAGCAAGATATAGTAGTGAAAAAGGAGGAGACAATCAAAATGTCAGTACTACTTTCTGGAATCCTTTAAGATTTGTATATTCTAGAACCAAGGGATACATTAACGTTTCCTCTTTCCTACCAGAAGAATTGTTAAGGAAACAGACAAGGCATCTTATCTGCTAATGAGCAGAGCAGCATAAATTCTTGGACATTCATAACATATTTAGCATCTTATTTCATCTTATTTTGGCTTAGTTGAGATAAATTTGATGTGATATGTGACCAGAAAAGCAATCTGGTTATTGGAAGATTTACTCAGAATGTACCAATATTCATAGTCTGCAAGTACAACGCTGCATCTGCTTTGAATTCCAGGACCACATCCAAAAGGAAATTGGTAAGAAATGCCTTTTCACCATTTTCTTGTCATGTAGTGTTTGAGTTCTGGGTCCACCATGCACTTAATCATTACCACAAAGCGACACTTCCTTACACATCAGCTATTTCTATGGTCTAAGAAGGAGTTAAAGGAAACAAGACAAAAGAAGAAGCTATCAAACATGGCCTTTATTCAGTATAAGAAGACCAGTTTTAAAAAGAAGAAAAAAAATACTAATCACAGTCTGCAAACCCCATTCCTAATGTGACTAATTTCTAAATGCTCCTGCTATTATTAGGTAGTGAGAAACATTGTATCTTTCATCTAAGAAAAGATGTGTGCTATTAATTCCTTGTAGTTTGGGGGAAAAGAGGAAAATGAGCATAATTATTATAAAATACACCTAAAGAGATTTTTGCACAAAGATGTTGTATTATATACACACAGAGTAATCATTTTCTTCCCTGTAGATAAACATATGAGAAAGCACCTCTCAGTCTACATTTGTGTTTTAACCATTCTCCTTGAAAACCAAGGAGGCCAAGGAGAGAACCAAATGGCTTTTTGAGATATGAAGTCTTAGTGGAAGTCCTCCCATAACTAACCGAATGTGCCAGGAATAAAGTTAAAGGGAAACACACAGCCACAAGTGGTGTTTTATAACCAAGAATGGCACAGCCTGACCTTTGCAGAAATGAGAGGCAAGATTGATTGGATAATGGAATCTGTGTCATTCACTTACAGGGTGATAAATTGGTGATAAATTGGGATCTTGGCTCTGATTTCCACTCTAATTTGATCAGTTGGGGACCCTTATTAGGGACTAATTGAAAGCTGCTGCTTTAGGGAATAAAGTGTATTTTGTTGCAAAAAAGTATTCTCTGGAGCAGGCCATGTGGAAGCAACAAAGACTGATATAGACTTCTTCAGCTGTTCACAAAATAAAACAGAAGATGGCTGCTGAAGAAAATGACAGTTTAAGGCAGACCTGTTAACTGGCCTCTGCATTAGTAAGTTATATTTGGTTGACCCAAAGAGAGACAGCAGATGGAAAAACAGAAGTTACTTCTCACAAGAACAAAATTTTGACTAAAGCAAAAAGCCAAACTCACTGCCATCAAGTCAATTCCAACTTAGATGACACAGTCAAACTAACTGCCTCAGAGGACTTCCAAAGGCTGTAAGTTTTATGGATGCAGACTGTCACATCTTTCCAGTGGAGCAGCTAATGGGTTCAAACTGCTGACCTTTCAAGTTAACAATTGAGTTCTTTAAACATGGAGCCTCCAGGGTTTCTTAAATATTACTATAGGCAATATAATGAACTCATTCTAGGGTCCTTTACAAAACACAGGGTATTTGAAAAATTTGACAATGACATTCTTAAAATGTGTTAAACAATGATCCATTAATCCAATTATATTACGTAGGCAAATTTCTGCATCCCTGACTGTGATAAAAAGTTAAAACATAAATACATATGCACATTTATGCAACCAACCATAGACCTTTAGAAATATTTGTTGAGAACTAAGAATTCTAAAAAGCCCTATTTTCTGCAAACAGTCCCCACCTCCACCTCCTAAAAAAGCTTTGTTCCTGGCTTATAGTTTGTGTTTCATAATTGTGTATTGATGTGAGTCGATGGTAGTATCACCTGAAGCTAAAACTTTTGCCCTGGTATGAAATTAATTTTACAGGAATTTCCATATTATACACAATAATACAAGTACTTATACATTATAAATAGAAATATTAGCTCTTATAACTGTTATGTGGTGGCTTGTGAGTTGCTGTGATTCTGAAAGCTATGTCACTGGTATTTTAAATACCAGCAGGGTCACCAAGGGGGACTGGTTTCAGATAAGCTTCCAGACTAAGACAAACTAGGAAGAAGAAGTGACAAACTACTTCCGAATATTTAGTCACTGAAAACCTTATGAATAGCAGAGAAACACTGTCAGATACAGTGCCAGAAAATGAGCCCATCACGTTGGAAGGCACTCAAAATGCGACTGGGGAAGAGCTGCCTCCTCAAAGTAGAGCTGACTGTGATGATACGAATGGAGTAAAACCCATGGGAGAAAAGCCCGCAGGAACCTTCATTTGCTGATGGGACACAATTCAAAATGAAGATAAACAACTGTAAACATCCACTGAAAATCAGAACATGGAATGTACAAAGTATGAATCTGGGAAAATTGGAAGTTGTCAAAAATGAAGTGGAACGCATAAACATCAATATCTTAGGCATTAGTAAGCTGAAATGGACTGGTATTGGCCATTTTGAATCTGACAACCACATGGGTTACTATGCCAGGAATGACAAATTGAAGAGGAATGGTAATGCATTCACTGTCAAAGAGAACATATCCAGATCAGTAATGAGGTACAATGCTGTCTGTGATAGGATAATATCCATGCACCTATAGGGAAGCCCAGTTAATATCACTATTATTCAAAATTTATTCAGCAACCACTAAAGCCAGTGAGGATGAAACAGAAAAATTCTATCAACTTTTTCAATCTGAAATCGATCAAACATGCAATCAAGAGGTATTGCTCATTACTGTTGACTCGGAGGCAAAGGTTGGGAGCAAAGAAGAAGGATGAGTAGTTGGGAAAAATGGCCTTGGTGACAGAAATGATGCTGGAGAACACATGATAGAATTATGCAAAATCAATGATTTGTTCATTTCAAATACCTTCTTTAGACAGTACAAGAGACGACTAAAATACAAGCCTTGACTTTTATATTGAAAGATTCTCTGGACAAATTGTTGAATGATACAGAAAGTATCAGGAAAAGATGGAAGAAATACACCGAGTCACTGTACCAAAAGGAAATGGTTAATGTTCAACCATTTTAAGAGGTAGCATATGATCACGAGCCAATGATACTGAAGGAGGAAGTCCAAGGTGCATTGAAGGAATTGGCAAAGAACAAGTCACCAGGAATTGATGGAATAAAAATGGAAATCTTTCAAGAAAGTGAGGCAGCCCAGGAGGCACTCACTCATCTCTGCCAAGAAATCTGGAAGACAACTATATGGCCGACTGATTGGAAGGGATCCATATTTGTGCCCATTCCAAAAAGAGGTTACCCAACGGAATGTGGAAATCATTGGACAATCTCTTTGATAGCCCATGACAGTAAAGTTTTGCTAAAGACAATACAGAAACGTCTGTAAACATACACTGACTGAGTACTTCCAGAGGTCGTGGAATGAGGGATATCATTGCTGATGTCCGATGGCTCTTGGGCTGAAAGCATAATATCAGAAAGATGTTTACCTGTGCTTTATTGGCTATGCAAAGGCTTTGACTGTGTGTATCATGACAAGATATGGACAACATTGTGAAGTATGAGTATTTCAGAACACTTAATTGTGCTCATGAGGAATCTGTACCTGG
>NW_006408530.1:28803154-28807383 GCF_000296735.1 Chrysochloris asiatica
AGAAGTGCAGCCAGAGTGTTCCTTGGAGGCCAAGATGGCTAAACTTTGTCTCTTATACTTTGGACATATTGTCAGGAGAGACCAGTCACTGGAGAAGGATATCGTGTTTAGTAAGGTGGAGGGTGAGAGAAAAAGAGGAAGACCCCCCAACCAGATGGATTGGCCAAGTGGCAGCATCGACGGACTCAAGAGTGGTAACAGTAGTGAGGTTGGCCCAGGATCGGGCCCTGTTTCATTCTGCTGTGCATAAGGTCGCTATGGGTCGGTACTGACTCGATGGCACCTAACAACAACAACATAACTGTATTCAGGCCCACAGATCTGAATAGTTCTGAAAAATATATATCCAAACAAATTCACAGATCAGTCTTCTATTTCTGAGATTTCTCTGCAGAGTGATGATAGTAGTCAGACAGTATTACCACCCTTGCCCAAACCAGTTAAGGATGCCTCAGATTAATTAAGAGAAAAATAAGCCTCCAGAAGGATTGATTTTCTTTCTTTGAAGGTAGGTAATACTCAAGGTGGTTAGAGCCCTCTGTATGAGAGGGCCAGATTCAGAACCACTTTATCTCTCAGATGGTGGGGATCAAGTCTTAAATATCTCTTATGTTACATATAGCATCTTGTACGTGCTGGTTTCATGATTGGCTCATAATTAATGCATGCTGACCTACACTGAACTCCAGGAAGTACAGTGTTTGTGGCCCGAGATCTGATTTGTTGTCTTACTTGGAGGGTCTGTTAAAATATATCCCCTTAGCAGGAAACACACTGCTCTGAATTGATAAAATAGCATCTGTAGGGAAATGGAGGAGATGGGCACTATGGATTGGATTTACTTGTATTGGATTCCGGTCCTCCATTATTGAATTCCTTGCTTGTGCACTATTAAATTGATAATGTGGTCCTCTTTGGGGGTGGCTTCTTTTCAGTGATGGGCAAAGTGGTCCCTTAGACAAAGCAGAAGATTATCTGTGGTCTGCTGAATAGAGCAGTATAAAGGAAGCTATGGAAAGGGGGTTTGGTTTTAGGTTCCGTCACTGGTTTCCCGGTAGCTTACTTAAAGCAACTCTCGAGGTTTAGTTTTTCTCTTCATAAATTGACATTAATACTTACAATTTTCAACAGAAGTATAGCAGGTATATAGGTTTTTAGAAAGTCTGCGAGAGTTGGCTGCAATAAGTAAAATGTGTATTTAGTAAAATTAGTATTAAGGCATGATTCAAAGAAATTTGGGATCTAGGAAAAAACTGTAATATCATCTATTCCAACAATAGCATTTTCTTCATTAAAATATATAAGTAAATTAGAAAAACAAAACAAAAAACACAATACCTATGCTGATTAATCTAATAAATGTGCTTTTCATATAAACACAGCAATGCTATCAGAGACCCCAAACCTGAAGAAAGTGATAGCTTAAAAAAGGTTTGGGGCCTGAGGCGGAGCCTCTGCCTGACGCCGCCGTCCCTCGCTATGCTGTCCAAGAAGACCTACAAGCAGCGCAGCACATTCGAACAAAGGGTGGACGATGTCTGACTCATCCGAAAGCAGCATCCTACCAAAATCCCGGTTATAATACAAAGATGAAAGGGTGAGAAGCAGCTTCCGGTGCTGGATAAAACCAAATTCCTTGCCCCAGATCATATCAACATGAGTTCATCCAAATCATTCGAAGGCGCCTACAGCTGAATGCCAAGCAGACCTTCTTCTTGCTGGTGAATGGACACAGCATGGTGAGCATGTCCACACCCATCTCTGACGTCAATGAAAGCAAGAAGGACGAAGATGGGTTCCTGTATATACCTCTCAGGAGACATTTGGAGTGAAACTGACTGTATAAGACTAGCAAAACGCACCGAACTCGATCATTTTTACACCCTCATCGAGGGGGAGGGAAGACTTTACCATCAGAGATCAGTGTGCTCCTCTAATCACACAGCAGCACTTCAGTGTTCCCAGCTAGGAGTTGTAGGAAGTTGGTTTTGTACCTCAAGCCACAAAACTGAGCTCCAAATGGATACCTGTAGCTTTGGAAACCTCTTTATTTAACCTAGGCTACTTTGTTTTCGAATTCTAGAAATTGAAAAATAAAACACTTTGCATTTTCAGTTGCCAATGGAGGGGCGGGGATGTTTTGAAGATTTTTGCTTTCTCCAAGAGATGCACAATAACTGCTAATCTAACATAATACGTACAATTTCTGATAAGTATACAAGAGAATATTTACAATCCCAAAGTCATGTCAATTTCTTGACATATCTATTGAAAATGAAATGATTCCTTAGAAAAAAGTAAGTCCTTTAATTTTACAGTTGAGGCATATAAAGTATCCAGTGGTGAAAGATTTAATTAAAATAATTTACTATACACAAGATAGAGTTTAATATATCGATGTGGAATAGAAAGAAAAGAGAGCATGAATAAACTGAATATTGCTCCTCGTTAAGAATAAATTTATTTTCTCATCTCATCAATTATGGATTATACAAACTTTCAACAACTAGAGATAGATCTCTTGTATCCACTCAGTTACTCATGAGTTCATTTACAGCAAACATTTACGGATGGTCTACTCTGTACAACCCAGACTCTCCTTACATACTGTATAAACAAAGATGATGTGGTCCTTTTTATCTTCTGCAGATGTTGGAAAACTATGATGAATGGGGCAAATTTGGTCAGCTGCCTTTTTTTCTTTCTTTCTTCCTCTCTTCCAATCATGGCTGCCCACCTGCCATTCCTTATTCCTTGCTTCCCTCACTTTCTTTTAAATGAGATATAATTTACATAACAAAACACCCACTCTTCTAAAGTAGAAATTCAATGGTTTTCATTTGGTCTGCAAAATTGCTATTGTTATAGCTACCACATCTAATTCAAGAATATTTTTTTCATCACCCCCAAAAGAAACCCAATCATTAGCAACTCTGCACTCTTCTCTCCATTGCACTCTTCTCCAGCCCCTGGCACCATGGTGTATTTTCTTATCTTATGGATTTGTCCATTCTGGACCTTTCATGTAAATGGAATCCAAGACTATGTGGCCATTTGTTTCTTGTTGCTGTTACTTAGTAGTATGTTTTCAGGGTCTACCCATGTTGTAGCATGAATAAGCACTTCTTTATTTTTACGACTGACTTATATTCAATTGTATGACATACCAATTTTGTTTATTAAGTCATCTGTTGATGGGCATTTAGGTTGCTTCCATTTTGTTGACTCTTATGAATAACACTGCAATGGATATTATGTATGAGTCTTTGGTTGGGCATACTGTTTCAATTACTTTGGGTACAAATAGCAACCTTGTTTACCTTTTTGAGGAATTGCCAAACAGTTTTCCAAAGAAGTTTTACATTCTACCAAGGAGCTCTGGTTGCATAGTGGTTAGGAGTGTGGCTACTAACCTCAAGGTTAGCAGTTTGAAACTACCAGCTGTTCCATGGGAGAAAGATGAGGCTTTCTGCTCTTGTAAAGATTTACAGCCTCAGAAATCCAGTCTATTCAGGGTCTCTATGAGTCAGAACCAACTCCACAGCATAAAATTACCACCACCATACCAACATTGTTTGCCATTATTATCACAGGCTGTTCAGAGGGCAGATGCTCCCAGAGAGCTAGCGGGGCCACAGGAGGTAGCGTGATCCATCCCAGGGGGCACCTCATTGCCACGTTAGGCATTGTCGGTGTGGATATAGGGCAAATTGGGGTGCTCACGGCACAGAGAGACAGAGAGAGAGATTGTAGACGTCATCAGACACAGCCGCGCCATCTGCCTGCCCCCGCCCTCAGCTTTTTTGGCCTAGGCCAGCTCTCTGCCCAGCCTCTGAGTCTCAGGCCTGCCCATCAAGGCGCAGGCCAGCCAAAGCTGAGATGCCAACAACGAACCAGTCCTGCTGTGATTCTGTGGGTTAATGCACCAGACTGCATAGTCTTTCGAACTGCAAGGAATGTGATTCGAGCTCACTAGCTGCCCCTTGGAAACCCTAACTGGGTGGCTGTGGGTCACAATTAACTCCACAGCATACTAACGAGGAAAAGAGCTCAGAAGGGGCTGAAAAAGAGTTAGGGCACTAAAGACTTACTTACATTAAGCCACACTTTTTTCCTCTTTCTTCTGCCCCTCCCCCCCCTTTTTTGTGTGTGTGTGTGTGATTAGAGCCTGCCTTATTCAAGAGCACAGGCCAGCCCAAATTGAGACATCCTTGAGTAGTTGTTTACCA
>NW_006408530.1:28807483-28808962 GCF_000296735.1 Chrysochloris asiatica
TTGTTTACCACCAATAACAAAGCAGTCCTGCTGAGGCTGACTGCAAAGCCTTTTGAACTGCAAGGACTGTGGTTCGAGCCCACCAGCTGCTCCTTGGAAACCCTATACTGGGCCGCTGTGGGTCACGATCGACTCCACAGCATACCAACAAGGAGAAGAGCACAGAAGGGACTGTAAGAGAGGTAGAACATTAAAGACTTACTTACATTAAGCTACGCTTTTTTTCCCTCTCTTTCTTCAGTCCCTCTTTTTTTTTCCCCCCCATCGTTTTTTTTTCTGTTTTGTGTTTTGTTGTTGTTGTGTTGCTTTGTTTTTCTCTCATTACCGGTATTGTTTGCTATTTCTTTTTTTGCTTTTGGTTTTGTTTTCTACCCAACTGGTGTTGCTTGGCTGTCACATAGCCTACCTTCTGCTATTGGAGGACTCTTTGTCCCCCTACATTACACGAAAAGAGTCAGCAACTCCTGCCAAATAGCCAAGCTGCAATAACACTTTATAAAACACCAAAATCCAGACAAGAACCAATACCAGCTGCCACAAACCAGGGAAACAGGCAACACATGTAAAAGTTACTCTGAGTTCAGCAATAAGAGGAGTGAAAAGGGAAGACTACAACCTGCTCACATCTTCCTGGAGGCAATCAGAAAACATAAAAAATTACCAAAATACATACTTAATTATTAGGGCCACAAATAAACATTAAACATGTCCAAGAAGCAAAAGCAGATGATCATATCAGCACATGTCCAGAAAAAAGATGAAATATCTGAGACAAACGAATCAGAAGTAGAGCTTCTCTCCACGCTGGAAGGAGGGCAGTCCTTGGAAATACCTGACAAAGAATTCAGAAAAATGGTTATAAAATGTTTCAAAACACTAAATGGAGTTGAGAAAAATAAGGAAGAAGTCAGAAAAGCGCTACAGGAACAATCGAACAAGATAGATACAGCATTCGTAACAATCCAAAGCCACCAGAAAGAGGTCCAAACAATCAACAACAAAATGGCAGAAATAGAAAACTCTCGGAAAGGGCAGAGGAGTAGAATAGATGAGATGGAAGGAAAACTCAGTGAGCTGGAAGACAAGTCTCTCCATACCACTAAGATAGAACAAACACAAAAAGGGTAAAAAATTCAGAGGAAGGACTATGATTCATGTTGGACAACATGAAGAGGAATAACCTAAGAATTATTGGCATTCCAGAACAAAATGAGTCACACAATCCACAGAGGAAATAGTCGAAGAACTACTGGAAGAAAATTTCTCTAACATCCTCAAGGGCGAAAAGACAGACATACAAGAAGACCAATGAAGTCCAGGAAAGGGTGGACCCCAAATGAAAATCACCAAGACATATCATAGTAAAGCTCTCCAAACTCAAAGACAAGGACACACTCCTGAAAGCAGCAAGAGAAAACAGCACATACAAAGTCAAACAAGTCAGACTAAGCACAGACCTCTCAGCAGGAACCATGCAAG
>NW_006408530.1:28819511-28821099 GCF_000296735.1 Chrysochloris asiatica
GGGTTTCTAGGATATACCTTTTGGTTGGTTGATGATGCATGGAGGGGATTGGAACCATGGCAATGAGATGATACATGATGGAATGAATGTAAGACTAAGGTTCTCCCATGTAAACTATCATATAATTCACAATAAAACATTAAAATAAATAAATAAATGTCTATGTCTTGTTCCAGATATTAGGAGAAAAAACTTTAAGTCTTTTACTATTTAATTTTATTGTTGATTGTACATTTTTGTAAAGCCTTTTAGGGGTTGAGAAAAATTCCCAGTACTTCTAGTTGTTGAGTGGTTATTATTTTTTTTAATCACGAAAGGGCATTGGATTCTGTCAGCATCAATTAGAGTATTTGTCAGGTGTTTGCCTTTTATTCTATTAATATGGTGTGTTACATTATGCCCATATATTGAATAAACTTATGCATACTTCTGATAAATCCTAGTTGATCATATTGAATTATCTTTTATATATGCTGCTTACGTCACTATACTAGTATTTGTGTCTACAGGCATAAGAATGTTGGTCTATAGTTTTCTTATGACATCTTTGTTTCATTTAGTATATGGATAATGCCAGTCTTGTAGAATGAGTGGGGAAATATTCTGGGTTTTTTTTTGTTGTTGTTCCTTGTGAAATTTAGTTGTTAATTGTTATCTAAGTATTTGGTAGTATTAACCAGTGAAGTCAGATGGCATGAGACTGACTCTTTATCTGCAGATCACAGTCTGTTTCACACAGGACATGATGAATGATCATAAGCCCTTTATTTTATGGGTGTTATTGGGATATTACCAAGATTTTGAAAGAAAAATATGAATGGGATCCTTTTTTTTCCATAAAATTAATTTAAAATAAGATACACTGATGAATAAGATGAAGGATTGGTTATTGAAAGAGACATATGTCACAGATAAGGAGGTGAATAGCCATCATGTTTAATTTGAAAACAAAACAAAAGATAACAATGATTTTGAGTCAACAAAAAAGGACTCTTTTGAGTTGGGAAGCTAAAGCCTCCCCTTGTGTTGCACGTGCCAGCCTTGTGGTTCAATGTATAGAGCTTATCCTATGGAGCCACTGTGCTCCCTTGTAAGTGAGTCCTTGTAAAATCTTGCACATGAAAAAAACCCAGATTCTCCTATGACCGTCAAAGCTCACTTTAGCTGTACTTGGCTTCTGGCTTCTAAGGCAATAAAAGCACAACTTTAGGAGTCCTGGTGTGGTACTGTAGGATAAACACTGGACTACTAACTGCAAGGTCGGTGGCTCAAGCCCACCATACACTCACGAGAAACCCTATATGGGACCACTATGAGTCAGAACTGACTCAACAGCGCTTAACAACAACAGTGTCTTATATGGCTCGCTTCTGAAAATATTACTGATGTTTTTGTTCATTATAAGACCAACAATATTTTAAACAAAAATTGGGGTGAAGACAAATACTACATGGGTTTATTGTAACTCTCAAAGCAAAGAAGTTAAAATTTGTTTGAGATGTTGATATAATAATGAAAAAAGTTTAATGACTTTGGGGTGGTAAGAACATGAAGAGAGAGATAAGAGAGAAATAGAGAAAAAAAATCA
>NW_006408530.1:28822289-28823350 GCF_000296735.1 Chrysochloris asiatica
TTCCTGTAGAACCCATGAATCTTTTTTTTAACCTAACTACAATTTTAATTTCTTACTTCCTTCAGTGGTTATTATCATCTTTCCAACTTGATGGTATGCTCCCTGAGATATTTTGGTTTTGTTCCTATTTTATTCTTTGTAATTTAACCCAGTGTTGTTATAGAGTAGATATTTCAAAAAGTATCTATACAAAGAGGAACAAAAGAAAGAAGTCCCAAGGCAATGTAAATTGCAATTACTTACATACATCTGAAAAATTAAAATCCAAATTCAGAATCCATTTTCAACTGGAATTCAACTTTTACTCATTTATATAGTATTTCTGAAATTTTAATTTGCAGAATAATTATAAAGGAATGCAGTTAGGTAGGTCAAGATCAGTTAGATATTATCCATATTCCTGGCATCTTGAAATTAATTCCTCATCACATTGGAACCAAACCATCATCATTATAAACTGTAAATAGAGGTTGTTTATAGTCAGAAATCACTGAACCCACAAAGATTCACAAACCTAACAGTTGACCGGAGTCAACAACACTGTTTCAAAATATTATTAAAGGTGATATATCTGACAGTTATAATAATATGCAGAAAAATCAAAAGAAGAATATCTTAGACTTTAGAACTGCTACTGCCATGTGCAGTTGAGTAGGTTCTGATTCATAGTGACCCTGTAGAGGATTTCCAAGGCTGAAAATCTTAAAGGGAGCGGAAATCTTCATCTTTTTCCTGCAAAGTGGCTGGTGGATTTGAACTATTGACCTTGCTAGTTTAGCAGCCCAATTTGCAACTGCTCCGCAAGAGAAAGATGAGGCTTTCTGCTCCCGTAAAGATTTATAGCCTCAGAAACCCTATGCAGGGTCACTATGAGTCGGGACCAACTCCATGATACTTAACAACAATGCTACCAGGTGGCTTTTGTTGTTGTTGCTATGTGCCATCAGTCAGTTCCAACTTATAACTATCCTATATTGGGTGTCCAAAGAGCAGTTGCAGTGTTTAAACCACAGACCTTGTGGTTACTTATTGTTGTTGTTGTTGTCAGGTGCCATCGAGTC
>NW_006408530.1:28826015-28894256 GCF_000296735.1 Chrysochloris asiatica
TATTTGTGGTTAGTAGTCCAGTGCTTATTCTATATCACCATACCCGGACTCAAAGTGGCTTTACAGAGAAGTATAAAAATGTTAACAAACCCCCCAAAATTGTTGACATCAGAGGAATGTATGCTTCCTGATAGCTGCTAGATAATTAACTCAGAGTTAAGTGATCAGTGAACAATGAAAAATCTCCTCATTTCTTGTACATTAGTATCACATCTATGGTAATGATTTATGCACCACTTAAATATTAGTACCAAATCTTGTTGATTACTGCCCGTAGATTGAAATCTATAGCAATGACGAGAGAAATGTGGGTGTATCTCTTACAGAAACTCTGTGCTGAGCAAATAAAAATGCATTATTAATGCTGAAGGCCAAGAATGATCTCAATGAATAATAATGGGTAATTTCCTTGATACAGATGATTAACTTTCTAGAGGGCAATAAATAAAAGCAATCAAAAGCACCTCTTTGCCATTCCTCTGACACTGACTAAAGTTTTCCAAAGCATTAATAAGCATACTAAATATGGAAATTTGAATGCAATATGACAAATTAAGTTGTTTTCCTAAAATTACATAGAGGCAGTCCCCAGATTATGAATGTGTGACTTATGTACCACTTATAGTTACCAACATACCCCTTTGAAACCTTTGCTTTCCCTTCTGCCTCCCTGGACTCCAACCAGAAGGAAATGATATGTAGTTGCTGATTGGCTAATCTTAGCTCCAGACTCACTGGCCAGTGCACCACAGCTTGCTTGTTCCTCTTCCTCCCACTCTCACTCTGGCACTTTGAAGCAGCCACTGTAACTGCCCCCTTTTCTACTCTCTGTGACCATCTCCTCCAGAGCCCCCCAAAGTCCCCAGCCCTCCAACTTTCCTTGCCTTTGTGCCTAGGGAAATTTATTCCAACTACCAACTGCACGGCACTTAACAACAATAACAGCACCCTCCACCCTTTCCTTCTCCTCTCACCGTGCCTTGCCTCCCTTCCATCCCTTGTCTTTCCTCAGATGACTGCTGCTGCTGCAGCTGCTACCCTCATATTCTGGCAATGGTTTTGAGCCAAGGGTTGGAAAGCCCCTGACCCCAGCATTTCTCCACAGTACCTGTGTTGTCATCACTGGGGCAAGCTGCCAGCTCTAGGTCCAACAGAATTCCAGACCCCCACCCCACCAGCTGCACTTCACTGCCCCTCTCAATCTAGCTCCCCATGAATCGGCAACCTGCTGTTTTGGTTCACAATCCTCCTCCCCTGGGTCAGCAACCTGTAACAAAATAGTACTATATACACTGATGTTCATCACAACACTATTCACAACAGCAAAAAGATGGAGACAGCCTAAATGCCCATCAATCAAAGAATGTATAAACTATGATATTTAAACACAAGGAATACTATGCAATGGTGAAGAATAACAAGGAATCTGCAAAACACCTCATACATGGATGAACCTGTTTGACATTATGCTGAGTAAAATTAGTTAATCACAAAATGGCAAATATTGTATGAGACCACTGTTACAAAAATTCACCAAAAGTTATTCAGACTAAAAGAAATATTTTTCAGCGGTTACCAGAGGTGGGAGGGAAGGGTGAGTAATTCACTGGCTAGAGAGTAAACACATGTTGACTCAGGTGATGGGGAGGGCAATACACAAGAAGAAAGAAGTTGGCAGAAGAATAACGATGGCAGGTGAAGACACAGGGAGATATGCAAGGGCTATAGGGGATAGAGGCAAATAATGTTATATTCACAACGTTGGGACAATAGTATTCTGTGGGTAGATACATGAGCAGATACACAGGCAGAGTAGGTATGGGAGGGAGAATGGGAATATACCCACAACTATAAAAGGGTTTGAAAGAGGGTATTTGTACATATGTGTCTACCATTCCTGCAAACACAATTATGAATGCGATGGAGCATATGATGGGCAAAATGATGAAAAATTCTTAGATATTATCTAACATCTTAAGGTAATGATTAGCTGGGCCTAGAGGTTCCGGACCATAGTTTCATGGAACACCATGATTACTTCTCATAACATAATCTACAATGACAGTGTTTTACATCCTGTTTGGGTGAACAGCTTTTGGGATCTTAAAAGTCTGTAAATGACCTATTGATCTCTCCATGTGCAAGAGAAAGAAGACAATTGAAGATGCTTGGAATCAATTAGTCTAGTGGAGTAATGGAACATGTGAACCTCAGTCTCCATGACTCTGTGTCCAGAACAACTACATGGTGCCTGGGTACCACTAACAAATATTCTGAAAGAGATCACATTTGAAGGTCCTAAGTAGAGTGGAAGAAAATGTGGAACAAAACTCAAAATTATAATACATATGTTGTTGTTGTTAAGTACCGTGGAGTCGGTTCTGACTCGTAGTGGCCCTGCACAGGGTTTCTGAGGCTATAAATCTTTATGGGAGCAGAAAGCCTCATCTTTCTCCCATGGAACGGCTGGTAGTTTCAAACATGATTACTTGTCAGAAAGAGATTGGAGAAGCCTGAGACTATGGCCCTCAATCAACCTTTAAGTCAAAAAGTAACTCATTCTCATGACCCAATTTTCAACCAAGTATTAGATAGGTATATGGAGGGAACAACAAGAGTAGCAAGATAGGCTCACCATAGAATGGCCAATCATTCAAATTCAAAAGGGCAACATTTAACTAAAGACAAAATTGTAAAGGGATGTGAAGGAGGGTGGAATTGAAATAGGAAGCACAGGGAGGAAGTGGGCTAACTGTTGTTACATGGAGGGGATTGCAATCATAGAGATGAAACAAAGTGCATGATTTCTTGAATGCAAAACTGACAACCCTGTCTAAAAACCCACTCAATTCACAATAAGAAGCTTAAATTAAAGATAAAATTACTATAATTATTACTGTACCATTTGTAAGATATTTTGTGTATCTGGAAATATTTCTTTAATGCTTTTATTGTTTTCCTAGTGCTATGTGAAATAAGAGCATTCCTATGAAAGGTCCTGTAAGCTGAAATGGCATAAAGCAAAGAAACAAGTACCATTCATTAAAATGGGCACATTTTTTGAGTGTTCTGGATCCAAAAAACAACCTACCTCATCATACAAATCATTGGATAGAACCTAAAATAACATTAGCAATATGAGGGGGGTTTCAAAAGTTCAGGGGAAATTTTCATTCTTTTTTAACTACGTGCTTCCATGAACTTTTTGAAGTCATGTCACATGGTGCTCACAGACCTAGTTCGTACATATGGTAGTATGACGCTGAGTGTAGTTCCGGGGGAAAAAACTTGGTGAAGCCGCTTTCACTGCTTCAGGTGAACACTCCATACTTAACAGCTGGCTGAAAATCAAAGTTGGATCACTGGATTCTTTTTGCCTTTTATCATAAGAGTGAAAATATTTTTCAGATTTCTTTTGCTTTGTGAAAACATGGACTAATGTAGGTCTTTCCTGAAAGTGAATGGTGTAAAATGAATTTTTCAAAAGCGAGAGATACCTGTACTAAGATAATATGAACATTTAACTAACTGATATTAGATATGAACTTATATACAAATTCAACTTAAAGACAGACTTAGGAATTGAATTCGTTCATAATTTAGGGACTTTCCTGTATATTTCTCTTTAGTTTTGTTTATTTTGGTATCATAATCATTTAACCCCAGTTACAATATTTACGTTTTGGATAAAATTAGTTCTCTATACTTGCCCAAAATTTTTGCAGCTTTTTCAACCACTTTTACTTTGATATCTTAACCTTTCTTGTCAACCATAGTAAAATTAGTGTAAACTTGTACATTTCCATATTACAGGGCTCCTATCTGTATGCAGCTATTTAAGAAAGCAAAAGGTCATTAAAGAAAGAAAAGAACAAAATGGACATCAGAAGAGACTCTGAAACTTGCTCTTGAATGTACAGAAACTAAAGCAAATGTAAGAAAAGAAATAAAAGAGCTATAGAGAAGATTTCAAGTTAACAGCTCAGAAATCAAAGTATTATAATGAAATGTGCAGAGACCTGGATTTAGAAAACCAAAATATAGTATGATGAAAGAAATATTAAAATAAGATGTAAATTTAAAAATATATATAAGGAATCAAGAGGAGGCAAGATGGCAGAATAGGAAGAAATGCTTAACAGACCTTCTCCAACAAAGATACAGAAAAACAAATGAAACAAATCCAGATGATAGTCCTGGAACCCTGAGCTTTAAATGAAAGGCTACAGAAGTGGATTACTACAAGAGGCAGCTGAACAGACAATGCTAAAATAGGAGACAGACAGGTGACTGTTCCAACCTGACAGACATGGCTCAACCATCTTGATTTTTGCAAGCAGCTCTGGAGATACACAGTGCAGAAGCATCAAGGGAATTGGAGGAGATAAAGACGTAATTTTTTTCTGGTTCCCAACACTCTCCCTGGTGATCAGAAACATGTCTCTCCCACACCTGCATATACACCCAGCGAGTCTCCCAATATCTCGGCTGTTGAAGCAGCAAGATGATGAACTAGCAGTTGTGAGCCACACAAAGCGGATTGGGTGCTATCTGCATGTACCCTTGACTAGCCCTGGACTAAACCTAAGTAGGAGAAGAAGACGAATAGATATAGAAGGAAAAAATAAGGAGAAAGGTGATCTATATATGCCAGCCAGACATTGCGCAGCCATCTTGAACTTTCGCTAGTGGCTTTGAAAGCACTTGGTAGTAAAGAGGCATACTGCTTACTGGTGAAGAGAAAGGTATAATATTTATCTTGTTCCTTACATACCCCTGACAAACAGAAGTATAGCCATTATCCATATGTTGTTGTTAAGTGCCGTTGAGTCAGTTCCGACCCATAGCGACCCTGTACAGGGTTTCCAAGGGTGTAAATCTTTACAGGAGTAGAAAGCCTCATTTTTCGCCCGCGGAGCAGCTGGTAGTTTGGAATCGCTGACCTTAAGGTTCGCAGATACACCTGTGTAAACTCCTGTTCTCCTCCAGATCTGCAGAGCCTGCTCTGGCCAGCTCTGGACTAGTAGGAAATTTCACCACCTCCAGCTGCCCTCTGGGCTGGAAAGGCCCTTATTCCACATCTGCTTTGGGGTCTGCACAAACTAATTTCAGATTGGGTGTCCAGAAGGGATGACCCCTGCCTACAGGAACTGTATCTAGGACTGAGAGCACCACCATCTAATTCATTGCCCCTCTACCATGTGAGCTTCTTTTCTGGCAGGCACCCTCAGAGATTTTTCTTCTCTGGGCACATGCTCTTGTTTTTTCCTTTCATTGTTTTTTTTTTGTTTATACTTTCTTCTTCTTCCTCTCCTATCTGTCCCTCGTTTTCTGCCATTTCTATCTTTGCTTTCATTTTATTTTCTTCTGCTTCACTTTCAACCCTCCCACCCACCCCTGCTTCTTTCTTTTTTTTTTTTTTTTAGCTCTTGATTTTTCTTTACTATTCTCTGGTCTCTTTCTCTTTTCTTCATACATTTCTCTAATTGTGTTTAGTGCTTTTTCTTTCTTTTTATTTTCTCTTATTCAGTTTTTTTCCCCCTTTCTGTCTTTTTGGTTATATTCTTTTCTAGCTGCTGCCTTCTTTTTTATCCTTTATTATTCTCTCTTTTTTGTTGGTATTTGCTAGTTTGATTCTTTTTTTAAGTTTTCTATTGTGTGTGTGTTTTTACTTCTTGCCTCACCCAACAAGGAACAGTACTTGTGTGCCTACAGGCAGCCACAACCTTAATGTCTGTGGCCCCACCCACTGGGCAAGAGCCAATACCAGCTACTATACACCTAATCAATGAAAGCAGCCAACATTAGCTGAACACATGCTATATTCAGCTGCACAAATAACAAAGGAGCAGTGCACATGTTTCCATTATTTAATTACTTTCCCTAGGAGGCAATATACATCACCAATTAAATACAAACACAATGATTCCCAAGAAATGCTTGATGTACAACCGTTTCAAGAGGTAACATATAATCAACAGTCAATGATACTAAAGGAAGAAGTCCAAGGTGCACTGAAGGCATTGGCAAAGAATAAGGCTCCAGGCATTGATGGAATACAAATCGAAATCTTTCAACAAACTTATTCAGCACTAGAGGCACTCACTATGCTAAGAAATTTGGAAGACAGCTACTTGGCCAACTGATTGGAAGAGATACATATTTGTGCTCAGTCCAAATGAATACAGAAATCATCAGACAATATCGTTATATAGTATGCAAGTAAAATTTTGCTAAAGATAATTTTTAAAATGGCAGCAACATTACACTGACAGGGAGGTTCAAGATTCAGATGGGGAAGTGTGGAATGAGGATCTTGATCACTGCTGACATCAGACGGATCTCAGCTGAAAGCAGGGAATAAAAGAAAGATGTTGCCTGCACTTTATTGACTACATGAAGGCTTTTGATTGTGCGGATCATGGCAAGCTATGGCAACATTGTGGAGAATAAGTATTCTGGAATACTTAATTGTGCTCACGAGGGACCTGTACATAGATCAAGAGGTAAGCATTCAAACAAAACAAGGGGACACTGAATGGTCTCAAATCAGGAAAGGTATGCACCAGGGTTATATTCTTTCACTATACTTATTTAATCTGTATGCTGAAAAAAATAATTGGAGAAACTGAATATATGAAGAAGAACATGGCATCAGGATTGGAGGACGACTCATTAACAACCTGTCTTATGCAGATGAAAGTGAAGAGGGCTTAAAATACTTACTGATGAGTATCAAAGACCACAGCCCTTGGTATGGGTTTCATTTCAATGTAAAAGAAATAAAATCCTCACCACTGGGCCAAAACATAACCTCAAGGTAAATGGAGAAAAGACTGAAGTTGTCAAAGACTTTATTTTGTTCACATCAACCATCAACACTCAAAGAAGCAGCAGTCATTAGATGAATCTTCAGCACAAGACCTCTTTAAAGTGTTCAAAAGCCAAGATGTCAGTTTGAGGATTTAGGTGCATCTGACCCAAACATTGTATTTTTAATAGCCTCGTATGCATGTGAAATGTGGACAAAGAATAAGGAAGACTGCGGAAGAACTGATGCATTTGAGTTATGTTGCTGGAGGAGAATATTAAAAGTACCATGAACTACTCAAACAAATCTCTGAGGTAGAGTGACTTCTGCATGCAATGCTGTGAAATACTGGGCAATGCTAGGCAATATGTTTGTAGATCTGTCTACCTGCCAGCTTGCATCATATCTGTGTGTCTGTCTTTTTTGTATATATTTCATCTCTCTCTGTCTCTGTCCCTTTCGCCACCAGATCTCCCTTCTTCGTGACACCCACACTTCCTTGTCGAGGCTAGAAACCGACATAGGACCTCGACATTTTTCTATTCCTTTTTTATAACAAATCTCCATCTCTATTCCTTTTTATAACAACATATATCAAAATAAAATAAAATATTAAAGAACATATGAAATCTGCATTAGAAAAATGATTAAGGCAAATAAAAAGTTTTATAAATATATAATTAAGGAAAATTTCAATAGGAACGATCAAATTATAATTCTAGGGGGATATATGAAATAAATGTATCTTTGTTACTTGTGAAATTCTGTAACATTTTATAAATCCAAAACATTACATATGAGGTCACAATCACCATTTTAATATGGGTCACTTAGAAGGATATGTTATTATATGACTTTTATATGAAAGTTATGTGATTTCATCATAAGAAATATGCTTTTCAACATTGTATTATAAGATCATCACTTAAGAGATGCTAATGACATTTATTATTCATACATAATTGTTTGTTTCTATATATTTTTAATTGATTGGTATGTGGGTAAAAGAAAACCCATATTAATAGAGTATATTTTTAATATGAAATTTGTAAAATTCCCCTTAACTTAAGCATTCACTTTAAAATTAGTGTATGGAGGCACCAAAATATCAGAAAATAGAAGTATTTTAGAATGAAATTGCGTAGAAAATTTGAATTTTCAAACATGCGTCCTCTTTCTTTGGATCACCTGTAGTTTTCTAACTCCTTAAAAATCAAGTGATACAGAAAGAAAACAAAAACAATTGGTCAGGAATCTTATCAATGATATTTTTCAAAGATTGTATAGCTTCCAGTTGGTAATAAGATTATATTCTATGCTCAAGATGACATAAAAGAGATAGTTATACACTATTTAATAACCACCAATAGCTTCTGAAAGTGGACATACGGCTATTAGAACCCTGCTGGTGGTGTGTGTGTCTTTCGACTCGTAGCAACGCTTTATAGGGTTTCTGAGACTATAAATCTTTACGAGAACAGAAAGCCTCTTCTTTCTCTTAAGCAGCTGGTAGTTTCAAACTGCTGACCTTGCTAACCACGATGGTACCAGGGTTCCTGTTAGAATCCTAGTTGTTGTTGTTATTTTTAAGTGCCATTGAGTTGGTTCTGACTCACAGAGACCCTGTACAGGGTTTCAGAGGAGCAGCTGGTGAATTTGAACCACGTGCTTACAGTTCAAACTGAACTTGCAGTACAGTGCTTATCCTACAGTGCCACACCAGGACACCTAGTTCTCATTAGTTCTCTTATAATAAACCTGTTGTCATCAATTCCAACTCAGAGTGACCCCATAGGACAAGGGTAGAACTGTCCAACAGGGTTTCCAAGTCTGTACTACTGATGAAATTAAACTGCCACATTTTTTGCCTATAGAGTCACAAGTGAGTTCAAACTGACATCCTTTTGGTTAGCAGTTGAGTTCTTAAGTATAGCATCACCAATGGTTATTAATCCTCTTGTTGTTAAGTGCTGTATAGTCAGATATGACCCTTAGGGACCCTGAAAACTTGCTTCTGCAGCCTCAGAGGCCTGCTCTCTCCAATATTGCTTATTGCTACTTTTAATACCTTCTAAGATAAGCATATTTTAAATAGCAATCCCATGCTCACATGTGTGTGCACATACTCATTCACACTTGTGCACACAAACATGCATACATTACTAGTGTTGGGAAAGGAGTTTTGGTTCCAACTTAGACTTTTCAGTGTTTGAAACACTGATTCTCTTTCTAATCTTTCCATTTTACCTTTTGCCTTTGGTCCAAATTGATTCCTCCATTTAGTTTATTTTTCCATCAAATAGAAATAGTCTCTTTTTCTATCTTCTTGCCTATTTTTGAAAGCATTAAATGGAGTCTCTGGTATGGCACTGTGGGTTAATGCACTGTACTACAAAGTTAGTGTGAACCACAATGTCAGTGGTTCAAGCTTCACCAACCACTCCTAGGTAACCTTAGACAGGATTGCTATGGGATGTAAGGATGGCACTTAACAACAACAAGACTACTTTAAGACAAGTATGATAATCCATATTTTTACTTTCCTCTTTTACAGATAGCTATTTACATGACATTTATAGCACATTGCTTTTCATATCAACAGGGCTAGGTTACTAAACAAAGCCTTTGTAAGAATGGAATATCTGAACCAAAAATGTCACACTAATAAAGTTCTCAATATTTTGTCCAGCTTCTTGCTATACATTAGAATGGTCAATCCCTTCCAACCACACACACACACACTTTTTGTAAAGTAGGGTGCTGAGATGACAGAAGAGTAGTGGATTTATTGACTTCAGGTAAGTCTGAAACTAATAAGATGAGAAACAAGCTGTCTGTAATGTGACTATAAAGAGGTAGATTTAACCCATGAAGGTATGACAAGTTCTGTTCTGCATTCTGCTTATTCCAAGGTTGTGGACACTGTTAATGCTAGAGGAATAGATTGGGAAAAAATCATTTGAAGATACTTGTAAGTAGCAATAGGGAATAATTTGTATTTTCCAGGAGTGGCTGGTGGGTTTGAACTGCGCTATGATGCCACACCAGGACACTCTCTCTCCATATCCACTCTATGAGTTGGAATTGACTCAATGACACTTAACAACAATATTATAAAGAAAATATCATATTGTTATGTATACCAGTATTAGTATAAATGCATATATAAATAATAGTATGTATTAAGAAGCTCTGGTAGCGAAGTGGTTTTGAATTAGGCTATGAACCTTAAGGTCAGCAGTTTGAAAGTTCCAGCCGTTCAGAGGGAGAAAGATGAGGCTTTCTGCTCCCGTAAAGATTTACAGCCTCGGAAACCCTGTACAGGTTCGCTATGAGTCAGAACCGACTCCTCGGCACATAACTACCAACCACCATCATGTATATTATATTCTACATTACATACATATGAAAAGACATATATCAGCAAACAATATATGGGTCAGATAATATTTCCTCAGTTTCCTGATCTAAATATCTTAAGGTGCATAAATTAAATTTTTATTATCAAAAGCATGACATCTATTAATTTGATCCATTATATGTCATTGGATTTATTTGTCCTACTGACTGTGTCTTCTGATCTATCTAACCACTAACTAGCCAACTTTATAGACTCTTTTTCAGTTTTCAATTACTATAAAATTTCTATTTATTACTAAAAAGAAACAAGTGAAATCATAAAACTATGCAGATAAGAACAGAGTGAAAACATGAAAATCAGATACAAAGAGAAAGCCAACCATGCGGTAAATGTTTTGAGACAATTTCTAATGGATACATACAGCATTTTATGTCTATATTACATAACAAAAAAGTTTAATAGTTCATAGAAAAAATTTCTTTTCTTTTACTCTCTAATGAAGAAATCTTACCTCAGAAATGTTTATTTTTTTCCCAAGGGCTATGAACCCATCAAATTAAATCTAAATTAAAAGCATTTTGGAGGAATTCAGTAAGTTAAAAACACCCATCAACAGAATAGTCTAGAAAAAGTTTTCTTCAATGTGAAATATGTCTTTTCTACAATTAGATTATCTCCAGTATCTTCAATGATTAGAAATACCAAGGATTGATGAATTTCTCTCTTACAAATCCATCAGTAATAACATTATGCAATTTGAAAAACAACGTCGTTTATTGAGATTTGATATGAGAGAGGCTAGCATAATGAGGTTTTTGATCAAGGTTACTGTAGAAGGAGAACTGTTCATTTATTCCCCAAACATTGAGTACCTATTGTGTTCCCAATATCATGCTAAGCAATGAACTTGGTATACCATTCAACTCCAAAAGCACAGTTATTATGATCTTTTCATTTCAAGTACACCTTACTTTGTCAAATACATGCTTACTATTTAGTTTGTTGTTGTTATGTGCCATGGAGTCGGTTCCGACTCATAGAAATCCTCTACAGAGTTTCCGAGGCTGTAAATCTTTATGGGAGCAGAAAGCCTCATCTTTCTCCCGTGGAACAGCTGGTAGTTTCGAACTGATGATCCTGAGGTTAGCAGCCTGATTCATAACCACTACGCTACCAGAGCTCCTTTCTATTTAGTTTACAGAAGTCTAATCTTTTCTCTCTGGCTAGGAGCCCTAGACCAGGGATCATTCTTCTGGCAGGGAAAACTACTACTTGATATTCTGCAAGCAGAACACCACAGCTCATCCAAATCTACATGTCGCTCTGGGAAGACACTTTACCTAGTAAGAATTATAGACTTTGCTGGTTGAAGCTGTGGTTGTGGTATGAGAATACATGGCCATTACAGGAAATTACATAGGCTCCTTTGTCTTAAACTCACCTTTCACCCTTGCAATTATCGGCAGGTGTGAAAAATTGTATGCAGAAATAATTGCACCTGAAATTAGCTAAGTGCAGGTGCAACTGGTCAGTTGTACCATCCCAAGGGAGCTATTGGTTAATTATGCTAATTATTAGGTAATTAAAAGTATAATTATATGAATTTCCATGCAATTTCATTGCTTAAAAAACTCTAGTGCAGAATATAAGATATGAACATAAACGTTCATGAAATTTTCAAGTTAGAGTGCTGCTGAGTTTCAAGCGCTAAAGAACTGAATTTCACACTAACCATTTTTATCCTGGGTCTCTACCTCTGCACTCAGGTGTTGTTTACTTGAATCTTAACCACATTTTGTCCAAAGAAGTGATGAAGCAAAGACAACTGTATTAGAACATTTTCTTGGTTTCAGAATTAATTTAATGCATAAAATATTACATTCCGATGAGATTGTTTTGCTAATCTTAAGAGCTAAGGCAATATTTAGGTTAAAGTAAATGTAAAATACTGTCACACAATCTGCATCAGTTTGTCCCACTGTGCTGGCCTGCATGTTGCTAAAAGCTATGCCACTAATATTTCAAATACCAGTAGGGTCACCCATGGTAGAGAGGTTTCAGTGGAGCTTCCAGGATAAAACAGACAAGGAAGAAAAGACTGTTGATCTGTTGATCTATTTCTGAAAATAAGCCAATGAATAACAAAAGAATATTGTCCAATATAGTGCTAGAAGATGAGCCACCTCAATATATTGCTAGAAGATGAGCCCCCTAGGTTCTAAGGCAATCAGAATACACAGTGTCAGCATCCGTGGGCTTGAACATACCAACAATCATGAAGATGGCATAGGCAGGCAATGTCTCATTCTGATGGATGTGGGACCAACATGCATTGTAGCCAACTAGACAGCAACTAACAACAAAATACTTTACAAAGCATATCAGATCGTGTACCCACTAAGTCTATCCTTACTCTCTTGGAAAAGAGTCCTTACAAATGACCTTGATTCCTGTGATGTTGATCTATTTTCTAGTTATATAAACAATTGGTTTGCAATGTCTAAACATTCAAGACAATATTTGGTAATGATATAAAATCTATTATAGCATATATGGTATGTATGGATATTGAAAATTTATTAATAAATTCTCTTACTCTGGCTGTTATATATCAAAATTCAAAGGCCAGTGATGCTTAACTCCTTTGGATCCTAAGTCCAGGAACTAAGCTCTGGCCTTATTTCTAGTGGGCTTAAGCGCCATCACATATGGCAATTCTATTCATTGGTATGATGCTTGTTCCATAGGTTTTCATCTATTTTATGATTAACAGATTCATTTGGATATGAGCCCTGTTTGCTCTTTCCAGTCCTACTGGAGTCTTGCATCTGACTTCTAGGCCTTACTCCTAGGCCTACTATATATCCACCACTGAAATCCCCTTCATGTTGCCTCCTTAAAGCAAAGTCAAACCCACTGCTATCAAGCTGATCCTGACTCATTGCAAACTTCATGTAGGGTTTTCAAGACTGTAAATAGTTATAGGAGCAGTCTGCCTCATCTTTCTGGCAACAGGTTTGAACTGCGAACTTGTGGTTAGCAGCCTAATGGCCAACCCACAGTGTCACCATGGTTCTTTAAACAATCAGTTTTATCTGTACCCTTAATAGTTGATTTTCCCATTTTGGTAAACATGAGAAATGTACCCAGTGCTAAAACAAGGAATAGTTAATTATCTGAGTAATGCCAATTATAAAGCTGATTTGAATCTCTACCTTGCTATTTATTGCTATTATGATAAGGCCATTTTACAAACTAGGAAGTATTTTCCATATTGTAGTTTAGTCCAATTTCAACTGTGCTTTAGAGACATTATCTGCAGGGGTCACAAAAATAACAATATAAATTGGTAACTGAGAAATTATCATGATCATTTTATCCATGCTCAGCATATTCTTTGAGTTCTGGTTTGATGCTGTAGGATAAACATTGGCCTGCTAGCTGAAAGGCCAGCAGTTCAAACCCATCAGCTGCTCATTGGAAACTATATACAGGGTCACTATGAGTCCGAACCAACTAGATGGCACTTAACAACTACAGCAATATTTTCAGACAAATCTCAAAAATGTCTCAACAGATCATACCTGTGGTCAAGTAAAAGGCTGTAAATCAGTGAAATATTCCAATTTTTAAGATTCTGTAATCCAATCTATTTGTGAAACATGGTAAAATATTTTTTTTTTCTAACTTAAAAATGTACAACTGCATGTCAGAAGCACTGAAATTTCTAGAAATAAAGGAACAGGTTTAAATGTGTTAAAATTTATGTTCTTCAACTTATTTAACATTGAACTTTTTAGACAGGAAAATCTGCTCATTCAAAAAGTTTCATTGTAAACACTGCTTTCTCAGTGAGGATGCCTAGAGATTCTCTACCTATTATTTACTCAACTATTAGCTATTGTGAAGGGTCAAAGGGGCAGTCACATCTCTATAATGAATTGCAAGAGCACTAATAGGATGCTGATTTTTTTTTCCCCCTTTAAAAAGTCATCAGCTTTTAAACTCTCACTAATTCTCCCAAATGCACTACAGAATATGCTGCAGTGTTTTTTTGTGTGTGTGTGTGTGTTTGTGTGTTTGCTTGCTTTTACCAAATAACAGTCACTATCTAGAGGGGACAGTAACAAGACTTTTTCTCTTCATTTTTCCCATATACCATTTAAAAGGCACATACTGTCCTGTAAGTTTTTGTTTTTGTTTTTTCCCAAATGATAACTAAATCATCATGTACTTTTCACTCAGCCTTCAAATATATGGCATGGACACTCCTCGATGTGCTGCTGGGTAGGTAGGTGGCCATACTTCAAACTCACCTCTTTCTTTTCACATCTCTACCATAGCGGGAGAAACAGGTGTGAGATAGATCAGCGCTGGAATGCAAACCACAAGGTCAGCAGTTCAAATGCACCAACTGCTTCTTGGAAACCCTATACAGCATCACTGTAAGTCAGAACTGACTTGATGACACTTAACAACAACAATTGCCATATGGTGACCTCATGTGTGCCACAACAGAATTGTCCTCCATATGGTTTTCAATGCCTGGCATTTTAGAAGC
This sequence comes from Chrysochloris asiatica, assembly GCF_000296735.1. NCBI lineage: Eukaryota > Metazoa > Chordata > Mammalia > Afrosoricida > Chrysochloridae > Chrysochloris > Chrysochloris asiatica. The sequence continues at coordinate 28,840,749 of NW_006408530.1, forward strand.
AGATTGCCAGGTAATTGCCTCCATAGTCCCTCTGGGTGATAATATGTAATTTAAAACACTATGGCTTAAGTCAGGCCCACCTTAGTCCCCAAACTGGTATTTTAGCTTTTTAACACTTTAAAGAGGTCTTGTGCAACAGATTTGCCAAATGCTATATATACATAATTTAGGGAGTCCTGGTGTGGCGCTGTGGGCTTATGTGTCAGACTGCAAAGTCAGTGGTTCAAGCTCGCCAGCTGCTCCTTGGAAACCCTATAAAGGGTCGCTATGGGTCAGAATCGACTCAACGGCACTTAACAACAACTACAAATACATCATTTGATTTCTTGACTGCTGCTTCCATGAATGTTGATTGTGGATCCAAGAAAATGAAATCTTTGACAGCTTTAATATTTTCTTCATTGAGCTTGATGTTATCAATTGTCCAGTTGTGAGGAATTTTGTTTTCTTTACAATGAGGTGCAACTCAGTGAAGGCTGTAGTCTTTGATCTTTAGCAGTAATTTAAGTCCTTCTCATTTTCAGCAAACAAGATTGCATCAGCTGTATATTGCAGGTAGTTAATGAGTCTTTCTCCAATCCTGAACCACGTTCTTTTGCATATAATCCAACTACTAGGATTATTTGCTCGGCATACATATTGAATAGGTATGTTGAAAGAATATAACCCTGGCACACACCTTTCTTGATTTTAAACCATTCAATGTCCTCTTGTTCTTTTAGAATGGCTGCTCTTGGTCTGTGTACAGGTTCCTTATGAGCACAAATAGGTGTTCTAGAATACCCTTTCTTTGCAATGTTATCCATAACTTGTCATGATATACATAACAACAAAGCACAAGTAAATATCTTTCTGGTATTCTCTGCTTTCATCCAAGATCCATCTGACATCAGCAATGATATCACTGGTTCCACATCCTCTTCAGAATCCTGCTTGAATTTCTAGTAACTCACTAATGATGTTCAGTGGCAATCATTTTTTAAATTATTTTAAACAAAATTTTATTTATATGTGATATTAATGATACTGTTTGATGATTTCCACATTGGTAACCTCTCTTTGAAATGGGCATAAACATAGATCTCTTCCAATCCATTGGCCATGTAGCCATCTTTCAAATTTCTTGTCATAGATTGAGTGAGCACTATCAGAGCTCCATCAGTTTAACGATTTCCATTTGTAGCCTTGTTTTTTGCCAATGACTAGTGCAGTTTGGACTTCTACCTTCAATACCACTGGTTCTTGGTCATGTCCTAACTCTTTAACTTGAGCATCGACCGTTTCGTTCTGGTGCAGTGATTGTGTATACCACCTTACATTTTCTTTTGATGCTTTATGCATCATTTGAAACTTTACCAATGAAATTCTTCAATATTACAAAATCAAGGCTTGATTTTTTTCTTCAGTTCTTTCAGCTTCAGAAAGGCTGAGCTTTTCTTTTTTGGTTTTCTAACTCTATGTCTCTGTACTTTTCATTATAGAACTTGGCTTTGCCTTCTCAAGCTGCCCTTTGAAATTCTCTGTTCAATTCTTTTACTTCATTATATTTTCCCATTACTTTATCTTCTTTATGCTCAAGAGCAAGTTTCAGGGTCTCTTCTGACATACATTTTAGTCTTTCTTTTTTTGTCTTTTTAATGACCTTTTGCTTTCTTCCTGTATAATTTTCCAAATGTCATCCCACAGCTCTTCTGGTGATCAGTCATTAGGATCTAATGCATCAAATCTGTTCTTCAAATGATGTTTAAATTCAGATGGGATATGTTCAAGGTCATATTTTGGTCTTCTGGACTTGTTTTCATTTTCTTCAGCTTTATCTTAGGGATTTTTATTGATTCCTTTCCACGTACTCACCTTACGTTGTCAGATACATTTTAAAATGAAAGAGCTAATTTCCCAACTGCATTGAAGCTTCTCACTTTCCTCTGTGTCACTGTATTTCAAGAACTGCCACAACAAATTAGTAACTGTTTCATTCGTTCTTTATGAAACAAACATCTACAGAGTGTCAGAGCAAATAATAATGATCATACATGGGCTGTGGGACATATTATAGTCCTGTAAAACAAATAATTCATAAAAGTGAAACAGACCTTAGAAAAATGAGTATCTCTTTCTGTGAAATGGGAGCATCCTACAAGATTTTATTGCCTCTATCACTAGTGAAGAGGAGCTCTGGTTGCTTACTAGGTTGTGACTTGGACTGCTAACTACAAGATCAGCAGTTTGAATTTACCAGTTGCTCTGCAGGAGAAAGATGAGAATTTCTAAAAAAAAAAAAGGGTTGCTATGTGTGGGAATTGACTCCATGGCATATAACCACAACAATCTCTTATCACTAGTGATAAATAAATAAATGCCAAGAATTTTAGGTGCTACTTAATGGTAGAAAAAACAACTCTAGCTCCAAGGCATTTGAGTGCTTAGTGTGCCTTTATCCATGACAAGCTATGGACAACACTGTGAAGAATGGGTATTCCAGAACACTTAACTGTGCTCATAAGGAACTTCTACACAGACCAATAGACCTTGAATCATGGTATGTACTTCAGAAACACCTAAATGTTCAATGCAGAAGGACTACAGTAGTGGGGATTTGTACATTTAACATCTCAGATAATGCAACTACAAACTCTCCACAGATGAAAATTTGAAAAATACCATTCGTAAGCAATGGAAACTTAAAATAATTTTTTTTTTAAATAGGGAACATAGATTCTGGATTAAACTGTGAAGAAATTTACAGCTAGCACATTGCTGTGAGGCTTGGGCACTACATTAGGAAAGGGATGTCAATTTTAGACAAAACAATTGAAAACAGATTTATCACTTGTTTATATGTTGAATTATGCAAGAAGCATCTAAAGAAAATTGAAAGAATACACAGGATCATAGTACTATAAAGAATTGGTTGACATTCAACCATTTCAGGAGGTAACATATGATCAAGAGTTTGTTACTGAAGGAAGAAGTACAAGCTGCACTAAAAGCAGTGAGAAAAAAGAAGACTCCAGGATTTGACAGAATACCATGTATAATGTTTCAACAAATTGATGCAAAGACATTTGAAAGGCAACTACCTGGCCACTCAACTGGAAGAGATCCAAATCCATGCCCATTCCAAAGAAAAGTGACAAATGCAAAATGGAAATTATTGAAAAATATCATTAATATCACATTCTAGCCAAATTTTGCTGAAGATAATTTAAAAATGGTTGCAGCAGTGTATCAACAAGGAACTGCCAGAAATTCAAGCCAGATACAGAAGAACACATGAAGCAAGGGATATCATTATTTATGTTTGATAGATCTTGGCTGAAAACAGAGACTACTAGAAGATGTTCACCTGTGTTTTACTGACAATGCAAAGTCATTTGATTGTGGGCATCAGGGTTATAGCCTTTCACCGTACTTACCTGATCAGCACATCTAATAAATAAGCAGTCAAGAAAGAAATTATGTATTGCATGAGAAAAGACCTCTTTAAAATATTAAAAAGCAAAGATGTCACTTTGATGACTACAGTGCACCTAACCCCAGTGATGGTATTTTCAATTACCTTATATGCATGGGAAAATTGGGCAATGAACAAGGAAGACTAAAAAATAATGAACCCATTTGAATCACAGTTGTGGGAAGAATATGTAATATATCATGGATCTCTAGAGAACAAATGACATGTGCTGTAGAAGAAACAAATCCAGGATGCTCCTTAGGAATGTGGATGTCAAGACTTTATTCCACTTATTTTGGACATGTTATCAGAAGAAACCAATCCATAGAGAAGGACACCATGTTTCATAAGATAGAGGGTCAATGAAAAAGAAGGCCCTCAATGAGATGAATTAACACAACAGCTGTAACAATGGGCTCAAACATAGCAACAATGTTGAAGATGGGCCGGACCGGGTAGTACTTCCTTCTGTTATACATAAGGTCCCTATGAGGCAGAACTGACTTGAGGGCACATAATAACAACTTCCGGTGTAAAATAAGACTGAATTTAAGTTATTTCTAGGTAAAGAAACTGAAATATGTGCTTGATTCATAATATTTCAGCAGTCATTACTCCCTTTTGTAACACAATATATGTTTTCATTTAAGCCCCATAAAAATTATCTGAGGTAGGCATTACCATTGTTTTTTTTTTATAGATGAGGAAACAGGGGTTCAGAGAGAAGAAATGAAACAATGTTACCCTATGCATACATAATAGGAGTAAAAAATACTTTTTAAATATCATTCTTTTTCCTATACCATGCTGCTATTCAAATTACTGCAAAGTAATTTCCAAGGTTTACAACAAAATACAATAGACATCACTTAAGTATGTAATAAGTAAATATTATTTTGATGTTATTTAAGGATAACAACATGAGTACAAGTATCCAATCAGGATTCTTTCCATTGCAAACGTCAGACACACAAACCCAAATGGTTAAAGCAAAATGGGAATTTATTGATGTCCTGGTGTGGCACTGTAGGATAAGCACTGGACTACTAACATTGAGGTTGGCAGTTCAAACCCAACTCCTTGGAAACCCTATAAGGGTCACTGTGAGTTGGAACTGATTTGCCAACGCTCAATAACATCACTCAATTTATTGATTTATATAACTTCTTTCAAGGAATCAATGACTCTAGAATCTAGTTTTTCCTATCCCAGAACACTGATTCCTCTTTGCTGTTGGATGTTTTTTGTTTCTTTCAGGCAAAATTGTTTTTCCCAGAGTTCTAGTCTCATGTCATCCAAGATTCAAGTTCAATGGGAAAGAGTATTTGAGTTTTTCCCAGAAATCTCAGTCAACGACTCCTTCTAGATAATTAGTTTTATTTGGGCACATGCCCAATCTTAAGTCAACTCCTATAGCAAGAGGAACTCAAAGTTTTAATTCTGCATATGGGAGTCTAAAAATATCCATCTTTGGATTCTGAGTACAGACAACTCATTCCAGTGACATACACTATGTGTGGAGGTCAAATGTTTCTCCAAAATAAAATTGATATTATCCAAAAGAGGGATTTCAATTGAGCAACATTTGAAAATATACCATGTTCAGATCAAAAGAAGAGCAAAGTGACTGACCTCGGATTTATATTTCTATAACAGAATCAATGGAATCCATTGATACATAATATGTTTCTAAAATTTATAACCTCTCAAAATAACATAACACATTGATGACAATTTATTTTAATAGGGAATCTGTTTTAGATTGTCCCTACATACATACACACATAACACAACACTTTCCACAAGACTATTTTGTTAATGTGAATTGAATCCATTTTAAAAGGAATATTCTGCAAACAACTGATTGAATTCTGTTATTTTACTTGCAAAATAACAGACTGTTCATTCAAATTCAAGTACTTGAAAAAAAAAAAACACTTTAATTTATGTGCACTTTTAGCTGCAATTCTTCAGCCAAAGTACATTGGTTCTTTTAATCCTTTAATCAATACTTCCTTTCAGCAATTCATATCTTTTTATTCCTTTTACAAAACAATTCCTTTCTCTAAGGAAGGAGAGAGATTTTACTGACCCTTATCTTTGAGGTTTTGTTAAAATTGGATATGCAGGGTTTTATTCCTAAAGATTTTTCTTTGGTGATATTTTATGTTCTCTTGAGGGCATAGAGAAGCTCAAATGGTACAGTGGTTAAAGCACTCAGTTGCTAACTGAATGGTCAGTAGTTGGAACCCACCAAGTGCTGCATGGGAGAAAAATGTGGCAGTCTGCTACTATGAAATAACAGACTAATAATTCCTCTGGCAGACCTACTCTGTGTTACAGGGTCACTAAGAGTTGGAAATGACCCAACAGCAATGGGTTGTTGAGGGCATGTGTTCATTTTCAATCTGATCATTCTAAAGAACTCCAGGTGTGGCACTGTAGGAGCAGCACCAGACTGTGAACCACAGGTTGCCAGTTCAAACACCCCAGCTGCTCCTCAGAAACCCTACAGGGGTCACTGTGAGTCAAACAGATTCGATTGGACTTAATAACAACAATTAGTGGCTCAGTAGTAGAATTCTCAACTTACATCCAAGACCTCAGGTTGATTCCTGGACAGTGTACCTCATGTGCAACCACCACCCATCTGTCAGTGGAGGCTTCTGTGTTGCTATGTTGCTAAACATGGTTCAGCAGAGCTTCCAGATTAAGACGGACTAGCAAGAAAGGTCTGGTCTGATGACCTGCTTCCAAAATTCAGCCACTGTAAGCCTTATGAATCATGCTGAGCCAATCTGCAACTGGTCAGAGAATGGCATAGGACTAGGCACCTTTTCGGTCCATTGTGCATAAAGTCCCTATGAGTTGACAGCTGACTTGATGACAGCTAACAACAATACCATAATTATTCATTAAATTAATTGATTACATAAGTTTACTTTATCTTCCAGCAAGCTGAAAGTTCATTCAGGTTATAGCTCTGCATTCTCAGCCTTGAGAACAGTGTTTTGCACATAATTACAGTTGTAGTGGTTATGAAATGGGCTGCTAATCTCACGGTCAGCAGTTCAAAACTACCAGTTGCTCCACGGTAGAAAGATGAGGCTTTCTGCTCCCGTAAAGATTTACAGCCTCAGAAACCCTGTACAGGGTCACTATGGGTTGGAACTGACTCTACAGCACACAAAACAACAACAGCATTTCGCTAAATAGTTGTCAAACAAGTTATTCATTTGGTAACTGAATATAAACAAAACATAATATCACTGAATTCTACATGTGAAATGTGTTAAAAAGGCAAATGATTTGCTATACCTATATTTATCATGATGTAAACAAAAAAGTAAAGTTGATTTCACCTAATCCTCCTGATGAAAAATCTAGAGAGAACATGCTCAGTAACTAGGAATTATGCTATTGCCAGAGAGAGGCTGGCAAAGATATGGTTCTATCATCCTCTCTTTGCATGCAGTAGATGAGCTAAAACTGGGCAGAGGTGAGAGAAAGTAATGCAGAGAAAATAGACCAAATTGCTGCCAAAATGGAAAGAGTTGAAAAGGTGCAAATATCTGGAACTGAACTGTCAGAGGGGAAAACAAAGACCCAGGGAGATGAGAAGAGATACTTATAGACTCAGGAGGAAAGGGGCTGGCTGGCTCACCAATTGTGACAGGGACTGGTGAGGCTGGCTTTTACTTGACTCCTAAATGGGGATGCATGACTATATTAAGAGGGAGGAACAGAGGGAGTCATTTAGTTACAGAGACACTTACTTATCTAACCCCCTCTGACTCATTAAATACTTATCAGTGTGAGAACTCACTAACAGCTCTTTGCTCCCCAGCTTTCTTCCCATCACTAGCTACACTTTCTGATTATAATGCTTCCATTTGTAAGTATGGAGCATAATGAAATATTGGTATTAATGTATTTAAACAAATTAAATTGCACTGTTATGTTTGCAAAGTGTAGCCCACATCGATCAACACAACAAATTACAAATGCAAAACACTCCTTAAGCTACATAATGAGAGCATATTTTAGAATTTATCCCTGAGTGGCAGTTATGAATTTCAAGAGAAGAGCGAAGAATTATATATGGCTGAGAAATGGATAAATAAGTATAAGTAACTACTTCTTGGAAAAGGGCTTCCTAATGAAGTGTGTGCCCCAGAGACATGCTAATAAGCTGCCTGCCAAAGTGAGGAGACATTTACTTCTGCCCAGAAGCTGGCAGCTTCTACCTCAGCTGCCATCTGGGGCAGTGGTTCACAGTTGTGGTACTAGACAGTAGGATGAATGTCTTAGGTCAGTGAGAGAAAATGATAAATTGTGCATGGTGAAATGCAGCACTGAGAAACTAGAAGTTTTGGGGGGAAAAAGTTATTAGCTTGGCACAAGTCAAGTATAGACGGAGGCTTGGATAGCCAGAATGGCACAGCAGCTATAGTTAAAATATAACTTCCTCTCTAGTTACTTTCCCTAAGTATGTGCTTAATCTTTCTTTCTTTTAATTAGTATTAACCCCCATTCCAAGGACTATCCCACTAAAGAAGAAAGACAGCTGCCCATTTTGAAGGCCACTGATAACCACTCTTGGCAAAGAGGAAATGCTGCCTGTGGGAGACAACATGAGTCAGCAGGACTTGAGATAAACAAATCAACAAAGATGTCACTAAGATTCCTCAGGCTCCTACTGGATGTGCTAGATCCTTATAAAAAAAAAAAACTCCCCTTTTCCCTTGGAGAGGCACCTCTGGGAGATTCCTGCTCCTCTGTCTTCCAGTATAACAAATGCTTTGCTCCATGCTCTGAGTCCTGTCTCTGAGTATTGGCTATGCTAACAGCAGGTGATGGAAAATTCTTTTTGTGGTTATAATGGTGTGTATCTGATTTTCTCTGCAATAGTTCATTTTCAGACAGCAGTCTGCCTGAACCAGCTGCTCACATTACCACATCATTCGGGGAATCCCTATGGCTGTTGGTACTTTGAACTTCGTAATTAAATAATGAAATTTATTTTGAACCAACTAATTGCAAAGGAGAGGCCCCTGGGTGGTTCAAACCTACCAGTGGCATTGCTGAAGAAAGGCTGGTGATGTGTTTCCATAAATATCATAGTGGTGGTGTGCCGTGGAGTCGGTTCCGACTCACAGTGACCCTGGATAGGGTTTCTGAGGCTGTCAATCTTTACAGATGCAGAAAGCCTCATCTTTCTCCTGCGAAACCACTGGTAGTTTCAAGCTGCTGACCGTGAAATTAGCAACCCGATTCATAACCACTAGGAGTCACTATCAACGAACTCCATGACAGTGGGTTTGGGTTTTTGTTGTTTACCAAAGGCTGTTTCAGTCATGTGGGAAAAGTAAATCAAATTCTAACCAAGTAACACACAATACAAGACAAATAAACAACAACTGAACAAAGTACACACCCTCCTTCATTAATTCGATTGGCTGTTGGCAGACATGAAAAGAGAGGGATCAGCAAGACACTTAACAAGAGTCACGATCATTCAAGTGAAATACAAATTCGAAGAAAAGAAGGACATTTAAGATATTCAACAGTGCTTGATTAGTGTCTACATTCTACCAATTAGAAAAGTCGCAAAAGATAATAATTATCTGGGGAGCCAGACAGTTTATATCTGGTGAATATCAATCCTAAGAAGATGGGCTACCTCATTTAAGAATCATCTAAGATGGGGAGACTCATCTCAGACCAAAAACAACAATAAAACAAGCCAAACTGTTGTCTAGTTGAGTTGATTCCAACTCATGGTGACTCCCGTGTATGTCAGAACTTTCAAGGCTATGACATTTTGGAAGAAGGTTGTCAGACCTTTATTCTGAGGTGCCTCTGCTGCTTCCATGCACCATTCATTGTCAGTGAAGCCTCATAATGACACCAAAAAAGGTTTCTGAGGCTGGAAATCTTTGTGGAAGCAGAAAGCCTCATCTTTCTCCCACAGAGCAAACAGGTAGATTCAAATTGCTAATCTTGTAGTAACCCACTACATTAACAGGGTTCCGAATGGGCTCAAATCACCAAGCTTCCAGTTAAAAGTTGAGCATTTAACTATTTACACCACCCAACACCACCCAAGAAGACCACATCACATCAATTCCGTGACCTTAAGAACATGCATCATTTTTTTGCATACCAATACTTATGAAGTAGGACCTAAAATCCTTGAGAGTTGGGTTTGTGACTTATCCAGCTTTTAATATACAGCAGTGTCTGTATATTAACCAATATATAACATTGGTGTGGGCAACATGAAGAACAGAGCAGCTGCCTATTAAAGTTACAAATGTTTTTGTTCCAGACTGTAAGGGGAGTGATGAGGCACCTTGTACTCCAGAATAGCCTGGACCCAAAATACAAGTGAGCAGATGTGAAGATCAAGGGGCTGGGAACTCTTAACAAGCAGGGGGACCCACTAACCAAGCAGCAGGCTGCAGTGGCCCATGGCAGCGATGGTGAGGAGGGAGTTCCACATGAGGGCTTTCTTCATGAGTTGGAAAATGTCTCTTAGGCTAACTGCAAAGACTCCCTAAAGTGGGTTGGACTTTTTCAGTAGTTTACTGAATATCCTATTAGTACTTTGAGGCATTCTTTTAAAATGAGGTTTTGATGCCAAATCCTTTCACATTTTGACAGGTTATATAACTCAAAGGAAGCAGCAGGACTTTTTGTGTTATTCAGGGTTTTAGTGCAGTAAACACACAGCCAGTTTCCTTTAGTCAATTTAAACAGAGAGCGCTGAAATCCAGAAATGGATTAATAGACTATTTTCATAGAAAAAAGGATACATAAGGAATGTATCTTTACATACAATTAATTCCTCTCTCTTGGTTTTAGAAACTAAGAGGCATGTATTGATAATTTATTTGTGCAGAATACACTACAACAGTTGTTCACAACTGTAGTTTCACATTTATAATGATAAGGCATTTCTGGGTAGTAGAGTTATCACACTGTGCTGTTAACCAAAAGTCTGGAGGATCAAGTGCACCCAAAAGTGCTTTGAAAGAAAATCCTAGTGATGTACTTTTGAAAAATTAGCCATTGAAAACTCTATAGAGCACAGTTCTACTATGACACATATGGTGTGGTCATGAGTTAGAATTGATTTCATGGCAACTTTTCAATGGCAGCCTCTGTCCCACCCAGAGCTCAAAGAAGATGGTGCTCTAGAGATCCCTGAGTCAGGAACTGGCACAAACTATGTCCCAGGCTGACTGATACAGCATAATGGAATGACCGTGACTGGCTTAGACTCATCCTGACTGACCCAGTGGAACTGGACTCATTACTGACTAAACAGATTTGAGTTACAGAAGCATGAAGAAGAGAATGGAAAGAAGAATGGCTATTGGGAAGGCAACCAACTGTGCTTGTCATATACACTAAGTATCGCAAATTATTTTTAGACGTGTTCAAGGTGAGATGTGAAACTTACCAGAGCATAGTTTCAAAATGACAGCACTCACCCCATCAATTTTTCCAGTGTCCTCCCTGTTCTGTGTGAGTACACAGAGCTAACCGAGAGTGACTCACAAAGACGTGAGATCAGATTCAATAATTTCTAAGCATCTTCCTACCTTCACAAACCCATAATTCAAGACATGTGGAAAATTCCAAATGTGAAAACAAACAGAGAGGTCTTTGACCTTGCAAATGTGGCAATGTCATGGAGACATTACAAGGACTCATAGAAAACAACTGAAGACTGCATCAGAAAATAAAAGTGATATGGTAAAATTGGAATTTGAATTAATGGTGTTGTTGATTCATGGGGAGTCCATGTGTGCTTAGATGAACTACTCCACTGGGTTTTCAAGGTTGCAAGATTTTGGAAGCTGATTGCCAGACTTATCTTCTGAGGTGCATCTGGATGGGTTTAAACTCAGCTTTTTGTCTATTAGTTCAGTGCTTCACCATTTATGTCAAAAACCAAACAACCACACCCACAGCCATCAAGTCAATTCCGACTTGAGCTGCCCTATATAGGGTTTCTGAGACTGTAAATGTCTACAGGAGCAGAGTCTCATCCTTCTCCCATGGAGCAACCAGTGGGTCTGTTCCACCAATCTTGCAATTAGCAGCCCAACATCTAACCCACCGCACAACTAGGACTCCTTATTTGTGACAAAAGAAGATATACAAAAATAATAATTATAACCTACACTCACAGCACTTAGCCACAGTACACTTGTATACATGTGAAACAGAAACAATATTTATACTATTGTATTGGTGTAAGAAAATACATCATTCCTGGCATCATTCTGTTGTTGTTGTTAAGTGCCATTGAATCAATGCCGATCCTTAGCGGCCCTGTAAAGGGTTTCCTAGGAGGAGTAGCTCGTGAGCTTGAACCACTGACCTTGCAGTTCAAACAACTTTGCAGTCTGACGCATTAGCCCACAGTACCACACCAGGAACTAGATGCCATTAAGTTGGTTCTCACTCATAATGACCCTATGCACTACAGCACGAAACACTGCCCCAACCTGCACCAACCTCACAATAGGGGCTACACTTGAGTTCATTGCTGCTGCCACTGTGCCAATCCATCTCATTGGAGGTCTTTTTTTCACTGACTTTCCACTTGATAAAGCATAATGTTCTTCTCCAGGGACTGGTCCCTCCTGATAATATGTCAGAAGTTTAAAGAGACAAAGTCTCACCATCCTTGCTTCTAAGATGCATTCTGGCTATACTTCTTCTGATAGAGATTTCTTTTTCTGGCAGTTCATGGTACTTTCAATATTCTCCAACACCATAACTCAAATGTATCAATTCTTCTATGATCTTCCTTATTCATTGTGCAACTTCACATGCATATAAGGTGACTGAAAATACCATGGCATAGGTCAGGCACACCTTAGTCCTCAAACTGATACCTTTGTTCTTGAACACTTTAAAGAGGTCTTGTGCCACAGATTTGCCTAATGCAATACACTGTTTGATTTCTCGACTGCTGTTTCCATGGGTGTTTATTATGGATCCAAGCAAACTGAAGTGTTTAATATCTTCAATCAACTTTGCACTTATAATGATGCTATTTATTGGTCCCCGTTGTGAGGATTTTTATTTTTTTTTACATTGAGGTTCAACCCATATGGAAGGCTGTAGTCTTTGATCTTCATCAGAAGTATTATTTTATCATTTCCAACATAAAAACATGAATCTCCAAACACAGGGATTCATAGTATATGTCTGTTTAGCAGCCACTCTATGGAAGATATTCCACCAGGCATTACAGATACTCAAAGAGGAATTCTTGCCTTCATATATAAACTAGTTTGAGTGCAATCACCAAGCACAAATGGTAGTAACTGGAAGAAGTTTAAATACAGAAATGATCTATTCGGAATAAATGTATATTGTGTTATAATATATAATTCTAAGTGCTCTGTTATGCTCTGCTGAGAGAAGATTTCTAATCAGAATCACTTTATTCTCATTTAAGTAGTAGGTAGATTTGCTACAAAACTTTGCCTTTGTGAAGCTGAATTTGTAACAACGTCAGAGACAGTGCAAAAGACTTCAACGTCCAGAGCAAAAGGCTGCAACTAAGCTTTCTAGCGTCTAAGGAAATGCAGACTTGCCCGATCTTGTTCTCCATCTTCATTGCAATTAATTAAAAAAAAAAAATCATGCTGAATCTCATGCTCTTCCTTTACCAACAATTCATTCAACAAATATTCCTCTAGGTGTAAACAATACGAGCTAATTTTTGAGCTTTGTATTTATTCCTTTATTAACAGTCATCAAGTAATTAGTTTGTTTCCATCTGTTCTTCTGAAAAATGGAATGATAACAACCTAGAAATGCTACTGAGTTATTACAGCCTTGCGTGCATGTTTTTCTTCTCTGTGCTCATATTTCCTGCTAAGAGGTCAACTCTTGTCTTCTACTCCTAGATGTCATTTCTATGTTATCAACCTGGATAGCACATCTTGGAAGGATTCTTGAAGGACTCTTAAGACTACAGAGAGATAGAGAAAGAGAGACACAGAGATGTTCTGCAGTGGTTAACTATAAGGCTTCCATGGGGTACCATAGTAATTGCACTAAGAGGAGTTCAGCTAAGCTGGTCCAAATTTCAAAACAGGCTGACCCAGTCCATATAGTTACCAGGGTAAAAATTTCAGTAGAAAGAAAAGTTTATATTAGAAGGCTATACACATTTTATTGGGAGTATGGTGAGTCTGTAGGATAAACACTGGACTGTGAACCACACGGTTCATGGTTCAAGCCCACCAGCTGCTCCTCAGGAGAAAGACAAGGCTTTCAGCTCCCACAAAGATTTACAACCTCAGAAACGCTATCCAGGGTTGCCACGGGTCAGAACCAACTTAACAGCATGTAACTTCAACAACAACATAGGTTTTATATGTATGGTACAAATGGTTAACATGCTTGGGTGTTAACCAAAATGTGGGTGATTCAAGTCTACCCGGAGCTAGCTGAGAGGTCTAGAGATGTATTTCTGAAAAATTAACCATTGAAAAACCTACTGAGCACAGATCTACAGTGACACACATAGGGCTGCCATGAGCTGAAATCCACTGAACAGCAATTGGTGTAGTCTGACAACTTCATAAAATACAAAGCCAAATAGGCTTGGTGGGATCATCCTTTCTGGCACTCCCATGGGATGGATTAGAGCACTGGGTAACTTGTACTAGTAAATAATACAGAACAGGCGGTGATATGTGTCAACAACTCAGGGACACATGGCAGAAGAGTCTGTCCTCTGTATGATGCGCCATGACTGACAGGCTCCCAGCTGGTCCTCTGATGGTCTAATGTGTGACAGAGTGACTATGGATATTGAAGCACTTGTGTTCCATGGGGAACCAGATGGTTAGAGAAGTCTCAAAAGCCAAGCAGATGGCAGCATCCTCTCTACTGTCCCTGATCTACCAGCACCAGCCATTCCAATTGGCATGCCCACCTCTTCCCATCACATGCCCTTATCAGAGAAAACAAACAGGACGAGACACTTGTAACTCTATTCCCTGTATCAGCACAGTCCTGCCAGAGAGAAAGGCATTAGTGAGCAAGGAAGGATGAGTTGAGAGTGTTTGTGTTGCCTTCCTCTGAACTTCCTCTTTCCCTCGTTTAGTAGAACTTCATGTACTGAGCAATAATCCCTTTCTCCTTAGTACAAGCTTTCTCATGACAACAGCACGACCACTAATGCAATGGCATGTGCAGAATGAGAGTTCAACAAAATCCTGCCTTCTTATGTTTTGTTAAGAAAAACACTGTGGTGATACGGTGGGATAGAACATCTAGTAAATAAGAATTGTCAAATTCTGTAATTTGGAGTCTTGAGTTTCTAGAAGTAGCTTGTTCTTCCTACTCAAAAATCATAGAGATAATATGTCACCCTGTGGGAACTGTCCAAATAGTAATGTGCTGTTACAGCAACCTGTCTCCTGTGTTAGTTATATAGCAACAGAGAGCAGTACACATCCCAACTCTAGCTCCAGGCCTAAAAATGACAAAACATAAGGAAAGCAAATGTTTTGTTGTGACCTCCTGGACAGTTCAAATTGCTAGTGTATTCAGAGGTACCTAAGAAGAAAGTCCTGGCAATCTACTTCTAAAAGATTTTGTTACTGAAAACCATATAAAGCATAGTTCCTCTCTCACACATTTGATTCACCATGAGTTGGGATCACCTGAAAAGTAACTAGTTTTTTTTTTTTTGTTTTTGTTTTTTAAATGTTTTATTATGAATTATGTGATAGTTTACATGGGAGAACATTAGTTTTACATTCATCCTATCGTATATCATTTCCTTGCCATGGTTACAATCCCCTCCATGCATCATCAACCAACAAAAGGGTATATCCTACAAGCCTGCCCCCCTCCCGCCCTTCTCCCCGCCCCGGTTATCAGCACACAGCCCCTGTCCCTCTCTGGGTCTAAAGTCCCCAGCTGCTCCATCTCTCCACGTCATCCTCTCTGCCTCCATCTCAGGGATCCCTGCTTCTCTGGGTAGGGTCCTACTCTCCTCTCTTCTCCCTTCATGGTCCCAGGGACCTCCGCTCCTAGACTGCAAAGTTAATCACTCCCCTCAAGGGTAATTAAGTGTTGTTGTTTTTTTTGTTTGTTTGTTTGTTTTTTTAATGCTTTACTTCTGTCTGATCATAGGGCTCGCCCACAATAGCTCACTAATTACAACTTGTAATTACAACACTAATACAGGCAATTTGAATAGTATGAAAAAAGTCTAACTGTTGATGATTTAAAAATACTAATCATGTCTTATCCAGCCTATTAAATGATCAAATTCTGTGGACATTTCTTTACTACCGAGCATTATGAAAGCAGAAGAATATAATTGCTATTCTAAATAATACTTTGCCATATTGATTGGCTTTGTAATGCATACATTTTGCCACAATGATGCTAAAGATAAAAGTATCTTTTTCTAAAGAACAGCATGTGAATAGATGGAAAAAGAAATCAAGCAATAAATGAGTTTATCCTGCTGTAACACTACCTACCCAGGAACCTTCAAACATAAAATAAAATTTAGTATTTACAGAAATCATTCTCTTCTACATTTAATGTCTTTAATACAGAAGTTAGAATTAAAGTTTAAAAACTGGAATTATCTACCCTCAGATAAAAGTATCTCTAGTTAAATTATTCATACTTAATATAAATATATTTCTTTGTTAAGCTGGGTATTTCAAACATAAGAGAAGGCTTCAAAAAGTTTGTAGAAAAATCCCATTGCCTTTTAATTCCATTTCCCCACGAAGGCTTTGAGGCTTGTTATATTAACAATGATCAGTATTATATGTATAGAGTGCTTATCGGAACATCTGGCATATGTTTAACATTCAGTAAAAATTTGGGTCCTATGTGGCACGGTAGGATAACCACCGGACTGTTTACCAAAAGGTCAATGGTACAAACCACTAGCTGCTCCTCAGAAATACTATACAGGGTCACTATCAGTTGGAACTGTCTTGATGAAACTTAATAATAATAATTTAATTGCAGATGTCACCATCATCTTTTATGAAAGAGAACAATAAAGTAGAGCAAACTTTAGGAGAATTAATTAATCCAAACTTTTTTTTTCCCCTCCAGAGGAGAAATCTACACTCTGTTAATTTAAGTATTACCAATGTCACCTAAGCAATTGGTATGAAAAATGAAAATGGGTATACATCCTAACTCAAAGTCTAGAACTTTCTCATCCAACTATTGAATAATATATTTTTAGGTTGTTGAGAACACTGAGCAATATCAGAGACAGGAGGGCTCTCCCTTTCAACATCACCCTCCCAATGTCCTGGGTCAATTCTTTCCATGCTTTGGAGCACTATGTATCTGTTAAGCTGTCTTTCATTGTCAGAAAGGAAATGACAATATATCTTGAAAACACTTGATATCCTTGGGCTGAGACTTATTCATTCTCTGAGATATATACTTTCCTCTTAAAAGTTGTAGTGACCAAGTAAAGTTATCATTCTTAATTTAAAAATATTTATGAACTCTTTCTAAAAATAATTTGAAAGAAATAAGAAGGTATAAATGTAGAGATGAGATGCAAGTATATGTTTTTTAGAGTTGTTACTTAATTATATTGCAAATAAAAGATTGTCATATTACTTATGGCTCTGTAGGATAAGCAATGGACTTCAAACCACAAGGTCAACAGGGCGACTGATGATGCTTCCTGCTTCTGGAAAGATATGCAGCCTCAAAAACCCTATTCAGAGTCACTATGAGTCAAAACTGATTCAATGGCACTAAACAGCAACATTGCTTTTATTATTCTTACTTCATTATTTTGGTGAATTAACTGCTGCCACCACCAGTTTGGAGTCCTAGGACTCTGATTCCAGAGGAATAAAACATATTATATATATATATATAACCACTTAGATCCTATCTTATGACTGATATTGTATTTTTTTGATTATTTTTAATAAATATTCATGTATTAGATTTCTACCCCAAACTCATGCTTCTATATTCAGTTTTAATATCATAGAGCTAGAAAACTGTAAACTACAATTCACAGGCTCCTTGTTAACAAGTGTCTGGCTAGATTTTGCCAAATAAAAGCACTCATGCCAAAATAGAAAGTAGTAAAAAATTAGACATTCTACTCTGGTGTAACAATGTCAACAACATCAGTGGCCACAACAGCTCCCACTACCCAGCTTCTACTAATGAACTAATTTTAAAACAGCAGCATAAAGTTCAATCAAATGAAGAAACATCTGCTCTTGCCCAGCTCCACCTGCCACAGTAGATTTGAGAAGAGATACTTTCACAAGGTGCTCTGGTAGCATAGTCCTTACAAATCAGGCTGCTAACCTCAGGGTCAGCAGTTTGAAACTGCCAGCCATTCTGTGGGAGAAAGATGAGGCTTTCTGCTTCCATAAAGATTTACAGTTTTGGAAACCCTATCACTACCACGATGACCACCAGTTCACAAATGAATAGCTAACAGATCCTTATGGGCACCAGCACAGAGAAAGCAGTGTCTTCCTGATAGTTGGGCAATGAATAGGTTCCTTCCCATTTTTCTTCTCCAGCTCTTCTAACACTTTTATAAAGTTCTCTATATGTCATCTCTCTTTGGTTGATATACCTACAATGGTGCTGGTTTCTTCACTAGAAAATACATTTTCTATGCTAACTTTTGGAGTCCTGGTGTGGCCCTATAAGATAAGCACTGAACTGTTAACCACAAAGTTGGTAATTCAAATCCACTAGTTGCTCCTCAGAAACTCTATACAGTGTCACTATGATCTGGTACTGACTGGAAGGCAATGGACAACAACAATGCTAATTTTCACAATGACTTTTCACAGAGGCATTTTTATCTCCACTTTGCAGATGAAGAAAACATTTCTTAGAAAAGTTAAGTAGCCTTGCCAAGGGTTACTTGGCTGACAAACAGAACATCTGGGATTGAAATTATAGTTCTGTTTCGCTCAGAAATCCTTACTATTCACTGTTGAGATCTATTTAAGTATGTTACAGTTTTGAAGTGTGTTAGATTTTTATGGCTAAGTCTGCACAACTTGATGTAAGCAAAGCACAAGGTGGCTTCAAAATGTTCATGGAAAATGAAATGACAAGAAATGGAATTTTACCACAAACTTTTTGAAGCCACCTTATTATTCCTTAGTGTCTTTATTTTCTTTGGCCAGGTTGAACAGACATCACCTTTATTTGGCATTGTCTTTCCCATCACCAAAATTAACAAATGTCTACTAGAAATTGATTTCCACTGTCTATGATGGTTAAGGTTGTGTGTGTTAACCTGTCTGGGCCAAGATTCTCAGTAGTTGGAAAGTTATAATGTTGTCATCCCTCTTAATGAGATGTAATCACCTCTATGAACAGCCAATAAATTAAAAGAGAATCTCCTTGGGAGTGTGACCTGCTTCCAATATATGTGAATGCTCTTGCAAAGCTTGCTTGCTTTTGGCTGGGACTGGATCCTGCAACTAGCTCATGATCTAACCTCCAGCTCTTTGGACTTGAGCCAGCTGCCTGCCATATTGCTGTCAGTCCTGCGAGTCATTCACAGGCTTCCATCTTACCTGCTGACCTTGGATTCATTTGTCTCTGCAATCAGTGCTGTTCTTGGGTACATTGGCCCCTGCAGCTATGTGAATCAAGAAAAGCCTTGAACTTTACATCTGACACATGGATTTGAATCTTGCAAGGTTCTACAACTGTGTGAGCCATTTCCTTGATATAAATCTATGTATATATACATATCTAATCTTCACTGGTTTTACATCCCTAAAGAACCCAGCCTAAGATACCCTCCCATCCCTGGTAATCATCAAGCAACATTTGCTATTTGTGTACATATATTCCTAACATTTTTATAATGGTGGAATCATACAATATTTGTCCTTCTGTGATTGATTTACTTCATTCATCATAATGTCCTCCAGAGTCTTCTATGACATAAGGTCTGTTGTGGACACCTCATTGTTCTTTATAGTTGCATAGTAGTCTACTGTGTAAATGTAATGCAGTTTGCTTATCTATTCTTCCACTGATGAGCACTTAGCTTATTTCCATGTTTTTGCTATTGTGAATAGTGTTGAATTAAACATTGGTTTGCATATGTCTATTCATGTCAAAGCTCCTATATTTTGGATATATACCTATAAGTGGTATGCTACATCATAAGATATTTCTGTTTCTAGTTTTTTGAGGAAGCACCATACTATTTTACAAAGTGGTTGTACCATTGTATTTTTCCACCAGTGTATAAGAGTTCTAATCTCCTTTCAGCTTTGCCAACATTTGTTGTTTTCTGCTTTTTAATCACTGCCATTTTTATAGGGGTGAGGTGGTATCCCTTTGTTGTTTTTGTTGTTAAGTGCCAGAAAGTCAGTCCAAGTCACAGTGACCCTGTATAAGGTTTCCAAGGAGTATTTGGTGAGTTTGAACTGCCAAACTTGAGGCTCAAACTAACCTTGCAGTCTACTGTTTATCCTACAGTGTCACACCAGGACTCCAAAGAATCTCATTATAGTGTTGTCTAACAACTGTCTAATTGCTAAAGACAGTGAGCATCTTTTCATGTATGAGTTTGTTGGCCATAATGTTTTCTTTGGTGAAGTTTCTGTTCATGTCCTTTGCCCATCTGACCTAGCTCGGATGGCTAGCTGACCAGAACTTGGCCAGATGAAGATAAAGATGTTTGATAATGTGAGCAAGTGTACATTGCTATAATTTGATGAACCAGACTTTTGCTTATGGATGCAGTTGCTCAAAATTCCAACTGGAATGGAAGGATTATTCCAATCAAGGAACAGGTTTGTTTCCTCAGTGTATTGGATTGATAGGGACAAGGAATTTAGACATTAGATATAAAAAATGGGAAGCTCTAAAGTAATGAAGTGGCTGGCTTATAAATTTTCATGAGTATGCATAGTTTCAGAACAAGGGGAGTAAGGTAGAATCCTCACTGAATAGTTTCCCTCTTTTCCAGATGGATCTGGTAAAAGGGGACAGGGGATGATGACAGTGATAGGATTTTATGACTCAATTGTGGATAATTATTAGCAGGATTAATTGTGATTGTCACAACTGTAACTGAAGAAGATTTGTAACTAAAAGGGGGGAGTATATAATCTTTCATTTCATGAACAGATGATCCCAGGACCATTAAGAAGGAAGAGCATGAGTGGAGCATGTGATCCCTACCTAGAAAAGTGGTGGCAGCAGAGATGATGACAGAAGCAGTGACATGGAGAGACAGAGCAACTGTGGGCTCTAGGCCCATGGACTGAAGAAGGCTGTGTGCCTGCAGGCAGGAAGTTGGCTTGCAGGATGTACCCTTTGGACATTTAAATGAATATATATTTTTTGTTTTGTATGTGACGTCAAATATTTTTGTTTAGTTCATTTGTGAAATATAAGATGTGTAGTAAATGGGTACTCACAGGAAAGAAGTAGGATAACTGTTGTTGCAGGGAAGGAATTGTAATCATTAAGAAGAAACAAAGTGTATAATCTATTGAATGTAAACTGATGATCTTGTCTGTAAACCTTTACTCAATTCACAAGAAAAAATTTAAAAATGTCTTACATTATTGTAGAACTTATATTTCTCTTTTCTATCTATTGGAATTTATTTTATGTATTTGAACTTCTGTCACTGGTTGCATAAATATTTTCACTGTGTCCACTTAGGGAGTATCTCTATCAGATAAGCACTAGTCAGCAAACCATAAAGTTGATGATTCAAGCCCATCAGCTGCTCCACAGGAAAATGATGAGGTTTTCTGTTCCTGCAAAGATTTACAGACTCAGAAACCCTATACTGGGTCGCTATAAATTGGAACAACAACAATATGTCCAATTAGTGGATGGTCCTTTAATTTTTATATAATGTCCTACTTTATGTCTTATAATGGATTTTGACCTTAAATCTATTTTGGCAGAGATTCTAGTAATCCCTGCTTTCCCTTTATTACTGCTTGCTTGATATATTTTTCCATCCTTTGATTTTTAACTTATAGATGTCTTTGTGTCTAAGGTGTGTCTCTTGTAGGCAACATATTGATACATCATTGTTGTGTTTATTTCATCCATTCTGCCTCTCACTGTCTCCTAGCTTATACATTTAAACATTTACCATTCAGTGTTTTAGTCCAGTAAATTATTTGTCTCTTTTAGTCATGTCTTTGTAAGTCCCACCAAACAACTAAAAGAATGTGAGAGAAGATGCTGATAGGATTATATAGATCATTTGTGAGGGAAGTCCTATTGTGGTGCTGTGGGTTAATACACCAGACTGCAAAGCCGTTTGAACTGCAAGGTCAGCAGTTCAAGCTCCCCAGTCACTCCTTGGAAACCCTATATAGGGTCATTATGGATCAGAACCGACTAAATGAAACTTAACAACAACAATTAACAAAGTTAATTGTTATGGTAAAACACTTGGAAATCTAATAAGGGGTTTGGTCAATTTTGTGATCTTTATGGGTATAAAATGAGCTATGTTGGCAATGTGAATAGACTGTGCTCTCTTTTGCTTGATTAACCAAGGTCACTTCTGTTTGGCCTTTGGTCTTGAACTTGAGCCAGCAGCCTGACCTGGTTTTCCAGTCTCTGCAGTCTTGTGAGTCTAATTCTATGTGAGTCAGGAGAATCCTCCAAACTTACATCTGATGTTGCTGTTGTTATTAGGTGTCATTGAGTAAGTCCCAATTCATAACAACCTTATGTATAACAGAATGAAACACTAGCCGGTCTTCTGCAAATTTCACAATAGTAGCTACACTTGAGCCCACTGCTGCTGTCACTGTTGGGGTCTTCCTCTTGTTGGGGTCTTCCTCTTTATCACCAACTCATCACTTTGCCAAGCAGAATGTCCTTCTCCATGATGTCCCTCCTGATAGTATGTCTGAACCATGAAAGACAAAATCTCACTATCCTGACTTCTAAGGAGTACTCTGGGTGTACTTCTTTCTTTTGATAATGTTCTATGTAACTCCTAGGCTTTTTCATTCTTTTATCTGATTGTTGCTCAAACAGATTGTTGTTATTGTAATTAGGTGCCATTGAGTCAGTACCAACTCATAGCAACCCTATGCACAACAGAACAAAACATGGGCCAACCTCATAAATGTTGCCATGCTTGAGCCCATTGATGCTGCCATGTTAGTACCAAGGAACTTGTCCTCTATTTTGCTGATTAATTATTTCATTGATTCAATTCTACTTCTGTGTTCCTCCACTGAGTTATCTATTTTTGATATTTTATTGTTAATATTCTGGATTTCTAGTTGTTGTTTTTGTTTGGATCTGATTATTTTGTCATTTTGCTCTTGTATTGCTTTTCCTATTTTTTTCTATGGTTTTGACTTTGTTGTTTGTGTTTCTTTGATATCTTTGAGATGTGTATATATAAGTCTTCTGAATCCCTTATTAGCTAGGTGTATTATAGTGTCTTCATTAGGAAGATTTTCTGCCTCTTTATTTTGCTCATTGTTAGAGTCACCTTATTCTTTTTATTTGTATGATTAATTATTGTCAGCTCTCTCTGAAACATTAAGGTGAGTGGTCATGGGATAGTAGGTTCTTCCCATGATCTGTTTTTCCCAGGCTGTGTCAGTCTAGCTAGCAGGACACCTCTGCTCCATAACTCTCAACGTTCACTGTTTTTTATGAGGTGTTTTGTTTTCCCAATTGATATTCAATTTAATTTTTATCCTTTTATTTGGTGCTCAAGATTGTCATCTCTATCTGTTTTATTTGGTCTCTCGGGTCTCTGCTATAGAGGAGCAGCATACTATGTCTGAGTAAGCCACCATCTTGGCTCCTCCTTTTATACTTATTTGTTATATATATTTTTATAATAAAATAGAAATATTATATCCCTTACATTTGCTAAGTAAGAATATCTTAAAACTTACCCTTATTTTTCCGATGGAATTTCCTTGACTGGAGTTTCTAATTATGGCTTCAAGTTTCCTTTTGAGGTCCATTCTTTCCCGTCCAAAGCACATCCATCCTTTGATATTTCTTGTAGGTATGGTCTTTTTGAGATCTATTCTTATAATTTTTGTTTGCCAATGAATGTTTAAATTTTATGGTCTTTCTTGCAGGCTAACTTCACTGGATATAATTTTTTTGGTTAACAGTTTCTTTCTTTTAGCACTTTAAAAATACCATTCCACTGCCTTCTTACCTCCAGGTTTTCTGAGGAAAAAATAGGCACTTTATCTTATTGGAGCTCCTGGTATGAAATCTTTGCTTGTTTCTCACCAGTTTCATAATCTTTTGCTTGATTATGATGTGTCTTCATTGTTTGCTTCTTTGAATTCATACAATGTGGAGTTCATTGAGCTTTTTGAATATCTAATTGTATGTCCTTTAACAAATTTGAAAAGTTTTTTCCCATAATTTTTTCAAAGATATTTTTCTAATCCCTATTCTTACTCTGGAATTCCCATGATGTTCATGTCTGCATATTTGATGTTTTCTCATAGTTCCATTAAACTGTGCTTAGTGTTATGATCTTCTTGTTCTTAGACCCCTAGAGAAGGCCTTCCATACAGGAGCCTGGGAATTCCCAAGCAATTTACCTTGTGATCTACTTTAAAAAATCAGCTAAAGAAAATCCTATGGGTCACAATTGTCTGATCTGCAAGCGATCATGGGAATGGCAGAGGACTGGACAGTGCATGATTTATATTTGGGGACATAATCAGACAGGGACCAACTTTTCTGACAGTTAACAACAGCATTGCTAAGTATTATGTAAAGTGATTACTATATGTTATCATTCTTTTAATTGATTTACAAGCATTTATTTTATTATTATTATAACAGCTTTATGATGTAGATGTGCTTATCCTGTTCTCATTTTAAAGATAAGAAACTGATGTGCAGAGATACTAAATAATTTGTCCATGTTTTGACAACTGTAAGTATATGGTTTTCTTCATTATACATTTATTTATTGTGGTGATGATTTTACTCTGGGTATATTTTTCTTTATAATTCACTCAATACAAATCAAAATAAAGAAGAAAGTAATTATGAAGAAAGAAAGAAAAGAGAGAGAAAGGAAGGAAGGAAGAGAGAAAGAAAGGAAAATCTATTTGACTATTATAAAAAGGATTTGGGTTTGAAATTAATCTCCTATTAGGAAGGTGATTATAATTTTAAAGAAACTCTATATACATTTAGTACCAAATTCAGCCTCTGATAAAATTCATAAGACAAGAGGTAGAGATTTATGACCTCAAGGAGTTTAAGCCACTTGATTTTAGTGGCAGAGTTAGTAACAGAGCAGTTCTTCTGAGCTTGTGCCCTGCCAAGTTCATTCCATCAAACTTCAGTCCAGAATTTTCAAATCACTGAATTCTAAAGTTCAGGGAATTTGTTGCCAAGGGAGGAAGACAGTGGGCTTTCTAGAATGATTTATATTCTGAAAATCTCTAACCATAATGTGTGACTAGTGTTTGACCTCCCCAGGGCCTGCAATTCTTTGTGTTGAGGTGGTTCTATTTTCAGTGGTTTGAAGAGAAGCCTAAAGGTGGAATTGTTCTTTTTTCACATGGGAGTAAGATCCATTTGTAATTTCCCTCCCATTGCTAGTTTTCATTGTAAAATGATGTTTAACAAATAAGCCAGAGTTTGTGTGAGTGAGAATACCTCCTTCCTGAAGGGATTATCTATCTTCCTTTCAAGGATATAATTATGTACTATGCTGTCTTCCCCAAAATATTCAAGCACCTGGAGTAGGCCAGCTGAGAGTGTATTGTTAAACTAAAGTAAACACTAGTTTCCTAAGAAAACACCAATTATGTGATTGCTATTTCTTGCAAGCCTCTGGAGATGAGTGTGTCTGCAGAGTTTAAGGTTGCCAATTCACCTTTCTTTAAATTCACTATGTAGGACTACTTTCTGATTCAGAGCTTTTTACTATAGCTGCCTACTGAGCACTGGAGTTGTACCTTCTGGAAGTAGCTTTCAGTACATCTCCACATAACAAGGACTCAAAGTTCTTTAGCACTATATCTGCTATTCAAAAAGAAGTCATTCCACAATTTTAAAGAAGATGATAAACGTAAAAGTGCTGGGTAGAACAATGTGTGTGAACCCTGAGCATTTTGTGTGATAAATGCTAATTGAAATCTGTTTGTAGGTTTTCTTGACACTCTCTCTAGAGTATTTAAGAAATTTCTGTATGACTCTCACAAAGCAATGCTTGAGACACAGAAATATAGAGAACCAAAGGCAAGAAGACTCATTTTAGAGGAATAGGCAGATTATTTTAATTGGCTGCTATTTTAATAGAAGTTATAATTTAAGTATTACACATATATGTATATACATATATATATTCATGGTGTGGCATTGTAGGATAAGTACTCGACTGCAAGGTCGGTTTGAATTGCAAGGTCGGTGGTTCAAAGTCACCAGTCACTCCTTGGAAACCATATAAGGTTTGGGTTTATAAACCATATAAACCCAAAGCAAGATTGCTGTGGGTCAGAACAGATTTGAGGACACTTAATAGCAATGACAATATGGAAGTCCTGGTGTGGAACTGTGGGTTAATGTGCTGGAATGCAAGGTCAGTTTGAACTACAAGGTTGGCAGTTCAAACTTACCAGCTGCTTCTTGAAAACCCTTCACAGGGTTGCTATGGGTCAGAAATGACTTGATGGCACTTAAAAACAACAATAACAACATATTCTATTACTGAAAGGTTGTGTACAACTGGTACATTAAACTCTACTCTCAAAAAAAAGCCCTTATGGAGAAATGGTTAGCGTGTTTGCCTGCTAACCCAAAGGTTGATGGCTCAAGTCCACTAGCTATGAGTCAATACTGACTTGTTGGCACCTAAAACAATAACAACTTATATGGAGTCCTGGTGCGGTGCTTATAGGATAAGCACTGGATTGAAGGTTGTTGGTTAGTTGGTGGTTCAAACTCACCAGCCATTTCTCAGAAATGCTATACACAATTACCATGAATCAGAACTGACCCAGTGGTGCTTAACAACAACAAGTATATACTATATATAAATATTTATTTTGTGTGTGTATTTTTTATAATGTAGGAACATATAATAATTAAAGAAGATGGAAGAAAATGTTCATTTTGACAAGGAAACAGGCCCTTGGGGCATAACAAACTACTAGAAAATATACCCTTCGTGTAATAATGACCTCAGCTATACTGAAAGAGTATGTAAGCACATTTTGTGTCTACAACCCATTTCAGAATCAAAGCCATGTTGTTGTTGTTAAGTACTGTGGAGTCGGTTCCGAATCATATTGACCCTGCACAGGGTTTCCGAGGCTGTAAATCTTTACGGGAGCAGAACGCCTCATCGTTCTCCCACAGAACTGCTGGTAGTTTCGAACTGCTGACCTTGAGGTTGGCAGCCCAACTCGTAACCACTATGCTACCAGAGCTCAAACTACTAGAAAATATACCCTTCAGCTATTCTGAAAGAGGATGTAAACACATTTTGTGTATACAACCCATTTCAGAATCAAAGCCATAGGCTGTTTATTTTTCAATGCCACCAATCTCTGCACTATGTTACGCTGGAATGTTGGTCAAAGCTTATTAGTCCAGGGATTATCATATAACACAGGACAGCCATCTGTAGACTTGACAGTAGCCTATGAGGGAGTCTGGTATAAAAGTTCTATAAAATAGTGCTTCCTCAATTGAAAGTAAATGGAGGACTAATGGATTCCCAAGTTACAGTGAGTTCAAAGGAGTTTGGATATGGTAAAGAAAAAATATCCAACCAGGAGATAACAGCATTGCACAACAATTTATTGGCAATGGTATGATGACATCAAACTTGCAAAGAGAGGTCCCCATAGCAGGAGGCCATCCAAGCAGTTAGCTGTGTTTATAATTTGAGGATTTTATCCTAACTGGGACTAGCAGATGTTGGGCATAGTTTCATACAGTATGTGAAGCAGGAAGACTCTAAGTTGCTAAAGTGTGTTTATTTGGACCACTGTTGTTGTTAATTGCCAAGTCATTGGTTCCAAGTCATAGGAACCCTGCATAGGGTTTCTGAGGATCCTTTGGTGTGTTTGAACTGCCGACCTTGTGGTTCAAACCAACCTTGTGGTCCAGTGCTTTACCCTAAAGGACCACACAAGTAGTCTATTAGATGTGAAAAAATTTGAATTTGACATAGGCATATACTTTTGGGGCTTCATTCCTGTTATGAAGGGATAAAAAACCTAGGCGCAATACAAATGGGCCACCTTAGTTCATTCATACAATACCAAGTTTGACTCATGCTCTCTACCATTGTAATACAAAATGTGATCCTAGGACCAGTGGCCTAAGCAGGTTCTGGCACATGGTGATATGCAGAATCTCCTGCCCCTCTCCAAACCTACTGACTCAGAATCAGTGCATTAACATGTAAGTGATTGGCTTACTCTTTAAAATGGAAAAAGACCACTTGTGGCAGTCACAAGAATGCACTTCTCAGCTGTCTGATGATACAGAGTACTTCCAGCTCTTGAACTTTAAAATCCATCATTGTCTTGGCTGCAAAGACAAGCTTCACAGGGGCAGCTCAGAGTCAGTAACTGATTGCAGCAGGGCCACTATGCAGACACCTTCTTGGGAAATGTAAGACTCCTCTGGAAGTCAAGTTTGGCTCAAACTGAATTTCCCTTAGAACTTTACTACAGTCTCAGACGTTTGTCACCACTCTTCTTTCCTTCCCTCTCACCTTCATTAGGGTCAAACCAATCCTCTTCTCTTGCTATTTTAACTTTCAGGCATTTCCTCAACAAATTGCTTCCACTTTTAATTTTGTCTGCTTTCTAAATAATCCATATTAACATACAACTCTGTATCATTTTTAATGGTAGCTTCAGATTTATAGAAATGAGGAAACTGACCCAAACTAACTGGTTGGAATTTCAATGACCGTCTCCTGTGTCTTTCCCCAGAAGTGGTAAAAAATGGGAAAAAAACTAGGATGTAATTTTTGTTTGACTATACTTTATTTCTAAGGAGCTCTAGTAGCATAGTGGTTATGAATCGGGCCGCGAACCTTAAGGCCAGCAGTTCGAAACTACCAGCCATTCCGTGGGAGAAAGATGAGGCTTTCTGCTCCCGTAAAGATTTACAGCCTCGGAAACCCTGTACAGGGTCACTATGGGTCGGAACAGACTTGAAGGCACTTAACAACAACAACAACATACTTTATTTCTAGTATAGCTAGTTGCTTTAGGTAAATGAATTAATAATAAGTCTCTGTTTATTAATAGAGATGTGATAGAATGGATACTGTTATTATGAGAAAAGTCATAAAGAAAACTAATCAATTTACCTGGATTATGTGGGATGAAAGTAATCCAATTCCAGTCCTAGAACCCAATTCTTCAAAAATCTAACACAAGCTGAGGGAAGATGGTTGGATTTGAGATTAGAAACACTCAAAAGTGATCATCACTGCACTGGGGAAATCACCGAAGTAATCTCACTTACTCTTATCTGCATTCTATAAGTGACTGTCATCTCCAGTTAGCAGAGGAGAAGCCAGAGTTCACAGAGGTGACATAACTTGACAAAAAAGTACCTGTCAAGAACTTCGGTTATTGAGCATTTGAAACCAGATAGCTTTTTACTATACCAAATGTGACCTTTATTATGTTCCAGCTACCTCAATTAATACTCTACCCATGAGAAAAACAGAAATGTAAAATTCCATCACTATAGTATCTACTTATAGACCCAAACTTGAAAACAAAACCCACTGTCCACCCTGCAGTTAATAGTCCAGGGCTTATCCTACAGCATCACATCAGGGTCTCCTGTTTAAATACCAGAGTTGCTTCTTTTATTTCTCTCTCTCTATGCACACATACATAAAAATAATTATTTATGTTGCACAGTGAACTATTCATTAGACTTGGTATCTGACTTAGTAAGAAAATTGCTGAAGTCCAAAAGTGTTATGATGAAAGGGCATTACTGTTAAAAGAATAATAAATCCAAGGCTCCTATACTCCAAAGCACAAGACCTGACTTCATCATTGTTAGTTTTATTATCTCATACCTTTTCAGATTATGCTTAAAACATTTTACTATAGGTATTTTATTAGTCTATGCAATTCTTAAGGAACTCTGGTAGCGTAGTGGTTACGAATTGGGCTGTGAACCACAAGGTCAGCAGTTCAAAACTACCAGCTGCACCAAGGGAGAACGATGAGGCTTTCTGCTCCCGTAAAGATTTACAGCCTGGGAAACCCTGTTTAGGGTCACTATAGGTCAGAACTGACCTGATGGCACTTAACAACAACAACAACATGCATTTCTTATGTTCAGGTTTAGAATAATAACTGAAGCTGGCAAGTCCACATGTGTTTATTTCATGTGTGCATTGATCATGAGAGCCCACTTCACCCTGTCCAATTTAAACTTGCAATTCATTAGCCAGACCACAGCCACAAAGCACTTCCAGTTGCATTCAGAGGAAGCCAGACATCCTTCATTGGGGGAAAGCCTTACTTAGATTTCTATAACTTCCTTCACAATTAACAGCTGAGTTTAATTTACCACTGCTCTTCTGTCTCTTCAGATATGTTAATCTCCTTGCTAACCCACAATTAGAAGGGTGAATCGTAGGCAATTTTCTAGAAGAAATCTTGAATTAAGTGCAAATTACTTGAGTGATTCCTGTAATTAGGAGGGTAAGTCAAAAAGTATCCCTACAAAATTGCTGTTGTTAAGTACCATCGAATCATTTCTGACTCATAGCCACCTTGTATAGGGTAGCTGAAGAACAACTCATGTGTCTGAACCACCAACCTTGCGGTTAAGAGTCAACTGCTAATCCTACAGTGCCACACTGGGACTCCATAGACATTTATTAAACAAAAATATCAAAATGTGAAACTATGGTTACTCAACATACTCTCCAACTGTTGTTGTTAATTACTGAAGAGTTAGTTCCAACCCATAGTGACCCTGTATAGGGTTTCTGAAGAGCATCTGGTGGGTCTGAACTGTTGATCTTGTGGCTCAAACTACCCTTACAGTAGTAGTACAGCACAGTATCCTGCAGGTCTCCATCTAGCTATGTCTACTGCTGAAGGTGTTTATTTCCACCTTTCTAAGCCTTTCCTGGTGTTACACTGTAGGATAAGCACAGTACCAAATAGTCAGTTTGAACTATAAAGTTGGCTGTTCAAACCACCAGCCATTCCTCAGAAACCCTAAATAGGGTCAACATGAGTCAGAATTGACTCAATAGAATTTAACAACAACAACTAATACTATAGAGGAATAAGAAGACTAGTTGCATTATAAAATAAGAATCTAAGAAAGGAACAACGCCAGATAGAATACACAGGAACCAAATTGATTACATTTGTGGAAAAAACTAATATTATCAGCCAAAAAAGGCCAGGACCAGACTGTGGAACAAATCATAAATTGCTCGTATGCAAGTTCAGGCTGAAGCTGAAGAAAATTAAAACAAATCCATAAGAGCCAAAATATGACCTTGCATATATCCCACCTGAATTTAGATACCATCTCAAAACAGATTTGATGCATTAGACACTCATGACTAAAGATCAGAGTTGTTGTGTGATAACATTAAGAGCAACATACCTGAAGAAAGCAAAAAGTCACTAAAATGTCAGAACAAAAGTGTCAAAAAAATGAAGCTATTGTTTCTTAGCATAGCCTCTACTTGTTGTTACTGTTAAGTGCCATCTTGAGGCTTTCTACTCCCGTAAAGATTTACACCCTCGGAAACCCTGTACAGGGTCGCTATGGGTCGGAACCAACTCGACGGCACTTAACAACAACAGTCAGTTCGGACTCAAAGCAACCGAGTATAGGTTTTCCAAGAAAGATAATCTGAGACTTGCTCTTGAATATACAGCTGCTAAAGGAGTCCTGGTGTGTCACTGTGGGTTAATGAACTAGACTGTAAGGTTGGTTTGAATTGCAAGGTCAGTGGTTCAAGCTCAACAGCTGCTCCTAGGAAACCCTAAACAGGTTCGCTATGAGTCGGAACCAACTCAACAGAACTTCACAATAACAACAAAGGTACTTGAAAAAATGAAGACATAAAAGAGTTAAAATTTTTCTAAGTATTTTGAGAAGGCAAAGCAAGTATTATAATGAAATGAGTAAAATCCTGGAGCAAGAAAACCAAAAGGGAAGAACAACATTCAGCATTTCTCAAGCTGAAAGAACTAAAGAAAACACTGAAGACATGGGGTGTCATACTGAAGGATTCTATGGGCAAAATAGGAGCACTGGTGGTACAGTAGAATAAGCTTTGGTACTGCTACCCACAAGGTTGGCAGTTCAAATCCAGAAGTGGCTCTGTAGGAGAAAGATGACTCCTTCTGCTCTTATAAAGATTTACAATCATGGAAATCTTGTACAGAGGACCTGTGAGTCAGAATCTGGCAGTGGGGTTTTCTTTTATCTTTTTTTTTTTTTTTTTTATGGGAAAAATACTGAAAAATTCAGGAAGCATCAAAAGAAGATGGAGACAATTGAAGAATGGATAAACTGTGGTATGTACACACAGTGGAATATTATGCTACCTTGAAGGAAAACAGAGAAGCTGAAGCTTGAGGACATTATGTTGAGTGGAATTAGTCACAAAAGGAGAAATACTGCATAGGACCACTATAGTAAAAGACTAAGAAAAAGAGCCCATACTAAAATGGCAGAGGGGATTCTTTGCTGGTTACCGGGATGAGGAGGGTGGGTGAGGAGAGGGAAGGCCACAGGGTAAGAAAAAGACATAGGATAGTTTGGGTGTTGGGGAGGGGGCAATGCACAAAAAGGGGGAGGGGGATGGAAGAACAAGGCAGATAGTTGAACAGTTAGGCAGGTTTGCTAAATGGGACAGAGGTAAATAATGATGTATGCACAACCTTGGAAAACCACAGCTCTGGGATACAGGGATTGAGGCATGGTTTGAATGGTTAAAAAGGGGAGAAATAATGTTAAGATGCTTGGATGTCTTTTGAATCTTGGTTTACCTGGCATACCATTATAAAATAGACACTTGATGGGGAGAGAAAGGAATAGCCAGAAACATCACCATAGAAAGCTTGTAAGTCCATCTTCAGCCTATAACTGATTGGAATACCTAAAATGGGGCTACATCTTGCCCAGTGAAGGAAGCTTCTTGAGGAGCCTCTGCATTACATAAGACCAGAGGTGGACTCCTGAACTCCACCCATAATCTTCTGAGGTGGGAAATTTCCACTTGAAAGGACAAGCAGACTTGCCTGGAGTGACTAGAAGAACAAAAGATACTTCTTGAAAGAAAGACCCATAGGAAAAATACAAAACAATAATGGCTATCTGGCTGACTACTACAAGAACAACCAAGTTGCTTGCCCAGGAGACATCAAGGCAAGTGGTCGGGTCCCCTCAGGGCAAACCCCCTTCCAAGACTAAGACTCAAGGGGAATACACAAGCAGACATGCGCTCTGACTGGTGACCACGTTGGTCACTGATAAAGGGAAGTAAGGGAAAAACAACAATGAAGCTGTGAGCTAAGTCCTACCACATTCAATAGATTCCTGTGAACCTGGGTGGAGGCCTGGTTGGCCAGCAGTATGGCAAGGTCTGGGGACTCCTGGGCCCAGAGACAGTGACATAGCCACTTAGGACTAGAATGGAGAGTGAAGCATCTAGCTGATAAGAAGTGAGGACATATTCACAAGGACACCCACGCCGGCAAATAATATCCACTTGCCCTGGCTTCAATGGTTGGATGATCAGAACTCAACTAGAAGAAGAAAGAAGACGAAAAAAGAGTAACCTGATACAATTTGATGAACTTGATCTACACCTGTGGATGCAATAGCTCAAAAGAGGGAACAAATCTTTACAGCGAGGATCATTCCCACTCCCTCGACACACAGGGTAGACAGGGAAGGGCAACTTGGACATTGGCTACCCAAAATGGGTGAGGAGGACTACAAAGGCAAGAAGTGACTGGCTTACAAGCTTTCAAGAGGGAACCTAGATCCAGAGGGCCGGAAGAAGGTAGACTCTCCACTGAGTAGTATCTAATCTGTCTGAGTGGGGCTGATGAAAGGAGATGGAGATAGCACTCATGTGGTACTATAGTGAATAATTAATATCAGGACTGACTGTGAATGTTGGAAATGTAAAGGTAGGCATTTTGTAGCAAAAAGAGGGGAGTGGTTGACTTTGCAGTCCAGGAGCGAAGGTCCCTGGTACCATCAAGGGAGAAGAGTGGAGAGCGGGGCCCTACCCAGAGAAACCGTGATGCTAGAGATGGAGGCAGAATGATGACATGGAGAGCTGGAGCAGCTAGGGACTCTAGACCCAGAGAAGGAGAGGGGCTCTGTGCTGATGATCGAGGGGCAGCCTTGTGGGGTATATCCTTTGGTTGTTTGATGATGCATGGAGGGGATTGTAACCATGGCAATGAAATGATATATGATAGGATCAGTGTAAAGCTAATGTTCTCCCATGTAAACTATCACATAATTCACAATAAAACCTTTAAAAAAATAAAAAAGAAGATGGAAAAAATGCAGAGTGTCACTGTACCAAAAATAAATAAGAAATGGTTGAAGTTCAATTATTTCAAGAGTTAGCATATGATTAAGTGCCAATGGCATTGAAAGAAGAAGTCCAAGCTGAACTGGATTTCTTTTCATATTGGTGAAAAGCAAGGCACAAAGAAATGGCAGAATACAAATGGTAGTATTTCAACAAACTGTTGCAACACTGGGGATGCTCACTTGTCTATGCCAAGAAATTTGGAAGATAGCTACCTGACGAACTGATTGGAAGAGATCCATGTATGTGTTGCATTGAATGAAAGGTGACCCAGTAGAATGCAGAAATCATCTAACAATATCATTATCTGCTGAAGATAACTATAAAATGGTAGCAGAATGGAGCTGTCAGAAATTCAATCCAGATTCTGAAGAAGATGGTGAATGAGAAATAACATTGCTAATGTTGGATGGATCTTGGTTAAAAGCAGACAATACCAGAAAGGTATTTACTTGTGCTTTAATGACTATGCTAAAACATTAAACTGTTTGAATCATAACAAACTATGGATAACATTGGGAAGAATGAAAACTTCAGAACATCTAATTATGCTTATAAGGAACCTGTACATAGACCAAGATGTAATCATTTGAACAAAACTAGGTGATGCTTGATTCAATGGTTTAAGATAAAGAAGGGTTATATCCTTTCATCATACTTGTTAATATGTAGGTGAGCAAGTAATTCAAGAAGCTGGATTATATGAGGAAGAACTTGGCATTAGAATTGGAGGAACACTCAATTGTGATATGCAGATGACACAAACTTGCTTACTGGAAATCAAGAGGAACTCAAATACCTACTGATGAAGCTCAAAGATGACAGCTTTCAGTATGGATTGCACTTCAATGTAAAGAAACAAAAAGCCTCACAACTAGACCAATAAATTACATCATGATAAGCAGAAAAAAAGATTAAAGCTGTCAAAGATTTCATTATGTGTGGATTCATTATCAATGCACATGAAAGGAGTAGTCAAGAAATTAAACAATTTATTGAATTAGGTAAATCTGCTACAAAAGATCTCTTTAAAGTGTTAAAGAGGAAAGATGTCACTTTGAGGACATTTAACAGTTGCCTTAAATGGATGTGAAAGTTAGACAATGAAGAAAGAAGACTATAGATGAGTCAATGTATTTGAATTATGGTGTTGGCAAAAAATATTAAACATTCCATGGATGGCAGATGAACAATCAAATCTGTTGTGCAAGAGTACAGGTATAGCTAGAGCGCTCGTTAGGAGTGAAGACTTTGTCTCTCATTCTTTGGACATACATGTTGTCAAGAGGAACCAGTCCCTGGAGAAGGGCATCACACTTGGTAATGTGTATGGTTAGTGAAAAGAGTAAGGCCCCAACAAGATGGATTGAGAAAATGGTAGCAGTAATGGACTCAAATTAACAAAAATTGAGAGAATGGAGCAGGACTGGGTAGTGTTTGTGCATAGGGCCACTGTGCATGGGAACTGACTCAATGGTACATAACAACAACATATGTGCCATATGTTGTATCTATATAGCCCAAACTAATCAACTGCCATTGAGTTGATTCAGACTCATTGTTGTTGTTATGTACTCTCGCGTTGGTTCCAACTCACAATGATGCTGTATAGGGTTTCCAAGGAGTTGTTGGTGAGTTTGAACCACTGACCTGGCAGTTTTAAGCAACCTTGAGATCTAGTGCTTATCCTGTGGTGCCACACTAGGACTCCAGGTTTCTGAGGAGTGGCTGGTGAGTTTGAATCACCAACCTGTGGTTCAAACTGACCTTGTGTTCCAGTGCATTATCCTGCAGGGCCACACCAGGACTCATAGCAACCCTATATATAGTGTTTCCAACACTGTACTTCTTTTTTGGAGCAGAAAGCCTCGTCTTTCTCCTGCAGAACAGATGGTGGGTTTGGACTGCTGACCTTGTGGTTAGCAATTCACTAGTGCCACCAGGACTCCACATGTATGTGTTCTTATATTCAGTGACTCTAAAAAAAGGACACAGGCATCTCAGCTCTGGGAACTCTGAGGTTTATTTGGGGCTTGATGAGACATCAGATTGTAGTCTATGCAACTTCAGGGAACATACTGTGCTGAGTCAGATGCTTTCATTTAAAAACAGGGAACTGAGACCTAGAGAGACAGATGCAGTGTCTCAGAAATTCTTGGTTATAAAATCAATTTAAATGGTCTGAATGATAATACATTCTACACATAAAAAAAGACTTCACTGTCCTTTTAAAGAGATGTACTTATCAAATTAAATAGCCTTACTCATCATTTTAATCTCTATGCCTAAAACAATACATTGGAACCTAGCAACTGGTGCTCAAAAAATACTTGCTGAACGAAGTAAAAGGGAAGTATATTAATCTAAAGATAAATTTCACTTTGTATTTACCTGAAAATATTTAACAAACTATAATACATATTAGTTGTTTTATATCATGTTATATGGAGTCCTGGTATGGCACTATGGGTTAATGCGCTGGGCTGCAAAGTTGGTTTGGACTGCAAGTTCAGTTCGGCAGTTCAACCTTAGCAGTTGCTCCTCAGAAACCCTATACAGGGTGTCTATGGGTTAGAACTGACCCAATGGTACATCACAACCACCACCACCACCATCATGTTATATGGTTAAATTCTTTATGTCTCAGATAATTCAAATTACAACGGTAGGGAAGGCAGTTTATTGTGACAATTGCATGGCAAGGAAAGTACATTTTCACTGATTGATTTATCTACAGGACGACTGTATTTTATTTAATTTGGTGGAATTATTCCTTTAAATCTTTGAGAATTAAAATGAAACCTGCTGTCCATCAAAACCAACATTAGTTTACTCTTTTAATGTTGTACATTTGTGACTTTAAAAACGGGAGTCAATGAAGGGGTAATGAAACTTTTCTGCTGTTTAATAATGCCTTTATTTTATGAAAGGAGCTCTAGTGGCACTGTAGGATAAGCACTGGGCTGCTAACCTCAAAGTCAGCAGTTCAAACTTAGCAAGTGCTGGTAGATGAGGTTGTCTGCTAGCTTAAAGATTTGCAGTATCAAAACCCCTATGTAGGGTCTGTATCATTGTGAGGATGGCACAGGATTGGATAGTTTCTTGTTCTGTTGTTCACAGAGCTACTATGAGTTAGAACTTACTGAATGGTCCCTAACAACAACAACAAAACTGACTTTATGTCAGTGGGTTTGGTGGCTTTGATTATGGTTTTATTTCATGAGAATAATTTTAGTGAACGTTGTTGAGTGCCATCAAGTCAGTTTTGACTCATAACAACCTTGTATAGGGTTTCCTGAAGATCAGCTGGTGGGTTTGAACCAGTAACTTTGCTGTTCAAACTGACTTTGTGGGCCAGTGCTTTATCCTGCAGCACCAATTGTCCTGGTGTGGTGCTGTAAGATAAGCACTGGACTGCTAACTGGGAGATCAGCAGTTCAAATCCACCAGCCACTTCTGGGAAATCCTATGTTGTTGCCGTTGTTAAATGATGTCAAGTCAGTTCTGACCCATAGCTACCCTGTATAAAGTTTGCCAGGAGTGGTTGGTGAGCTTGAACTACTGACCTTGCAGTTTAAACCAACTTTGCAGTACAGCATATTAGCCCACAGTGCCATACCAGGACTCCTGGAAACTCTATAGAGGGTTGCTATGAGTGGGAACCAACTTGACAACACTTAACAACAGCAACATGTTAGGAATTTTTAAATGAGTAAATTGTTTCCCCAAAATAGCAAAATAAATTTTTCATTTGAGCAATGTATATATTGCTTCACTGTGGGTTAATGCACCAGACTGCAAAGACATTTGAACAGCTAGGTCAGTGGTTCAAACTCACCAGCTGCTCCTTAGAAACCCTATACAGGGTTGCTATGGGTCAGAACTGACTCGACAGCACTTAACACAACAATATTCCATTATGGAGTCCTGTGTGGTGGCATTTTGGGTTGATACACGGGACTGCAAAGTCTAATTGAACCACAATGTCAGTGGTCCAAGCTCACCAGTTGCTCCTTGGAAACCCTATACAGGGTCACTATGGGTCAGAACTAATGTGAAGGCTCTTAACAACAATAACAACATATTCTATTACTGTAAGATTGTGTACAACAAGTACATTAAACTCTACCCTCAAGAAAAAGCCCTTATGGAGTACTGGTTAAAGTGTTTGACTGCTAATGAAAAGATTGATGGCTCAAATCCATTAGCTGCTCTGTGGGAGAAAAAGGAGGCAGACTGTTCCCATAAAGACTGTTGTTGTTGCTAAGTGCCTGTGAGTTGGTTCTCACTCATAGTGACCTTGTATAAGGCTTCTGAGGAATAGCTAGTGGGTTTGAACCACCTACCTTGCAGCTCAAACAGACCTTGCAGCTCAAACAGACCTTGCAGTCCAGTGCATTACCCTGCAGGACTCTTCCGTAAAGAGTACAGCCCTGGAAACCAAATAGGATATTTCTACTCTGTCCTAAAGGGTTGTTAGGAGTCAGAATTAACTAAACTTCAGTGCATTTGATTTGGTCTAATATATTAGCAAGGGAATTTGGCTAAAAATTATCATGGTTAATAATACGGAAGGAGCCCTGATGTTGCACTGTGAGTTAATACTGTGGACTGCAAAGTTGTTTGAACTGGAAGGTTGGCAGTTTAAGCCCACCAGCTGCTCTTCAGAAACCCTATACTGGGTTGCTATGGGTTGGAACTGACTGGACGGCACTTAACAACAACAACAATATGGAAGAGCTGTAGATTTTAATATCCAAGTTGGAAAAATTTGGTCCATAGTGTTAAAATATTAATTAACAGATCATTAAGTTCTTTAACAAGAAGTTAGATGGTTAAGGTGAGAGAGATCATTGTGTTTGAGTGTGTGAGACCCAGAGAGAGAGAGAAAGGGAATGGAGGGGAGAGAGAGACTGACCATGCAGTGGGTCATATTTTGCAAGCCTCAGAATAATTAACAGTCTTTCTGGAAGTCATTAACTGCATTGCAGTTGAGGCAAATGTTGGCCTGGATTAGTAATAGTTCTTAGCCTTATTTTGGATTATAAATTCATGGAGTGCCTAATGGAAATGATGACTATTCTCTAAAGAAAAGGAATGGACAAACAATCACATATGATTTTGGCTGGATTTTCAGGTAAGTCATTGACCTCAGGAGGATACATGACCACATTATTGGAAATACTCCAGGGAAAACCATGGACGTATTAATTTTTATATATTTCAGACCAGGAATTCTAATGAAAATTAAAAAATAATAATAATGAGAAGTCTGAACTTAAAAGAAATTTAATCCATTTCTTCGACTGTCATCACTCACATGCTCCTTAGAATACAATGATCCCTTTAGAATGCTTCCAGTTATAAGAGTTTAGTTTAAAAATAAAGAATCAAACAAAATTAAATATTGTCCATGATGTTAAAATACTGTATTTGAGGTGTAGAAGTTACTGATGTATGGTAATAATTTAAAAGAGCTGACCTTATAGTATAAATCTGCATAATAAAATCTGAATATATTTGAAAAAACAAAATATATTTGAGAATGTATAAAAAGCCATACATACACACACAATAGCACTAAAAAAAGGTAGGATAGGTACCTATCTGTGGGAAAGAACAAAATTTTGGCTGGAATTTCCATTGAACATATTTCAATGTAAATGTGTCTTTAAAATATGAGAGGGGAGTCTCTTAGATTAGGTAGCATGCAAAGTACATTGATACATTTGTCAGGAAGCCATGTTCTAACTTAAATCTGTTACTGTTAGGCCACAGAAGGGGACTTTAGGCAAATCACCTAGCAATGTTGTGTGTAGGTAATCTATCCATCACCTGTGAAATGAGAGTGTTCATTAAGTGAGCTTGAAAGTCTTTGGTAGCTTTAAATTTAACTTTCTTTGATGCCCTTGCAGAATTTCAAAAGATGGCTCAAAACTACAAGGATGGCAAGACTTCATGTCATACTTTGGTTGGGAGGGATCAGTCCTTAGAGAAGGACATCATGATTGATACAGTGGAGGGTAAAGAAAAAAAGAGGAAGAATTGCACAGAGATGAATTGACACAGTGGCAGCAAAAATTGGTTCAAAATAATAACAATTGCAAGGAGAAAGCAGTGTTTCTTTCTGTTGTGCATAGGGCCCAATACGAGTTGGAACTGACTCGAGTACTAATTTTCTGCAAAATGTTTTTTTAAAGTGTTAAAGAGTACAGATGTCATTTTGAAGACTAAAGTGCACCTGACCCAAGCCAAGATATTTTCAATCACCTCATATACTTGTGAAAACTGGACAACGAATAAAACGACCAAAGAAAAATTAACACCTTAGAATTATGGTGATGCCAAAGATTATTGATTGCCAGAACAAACCAATCTGTCTTGGAGGTGCAGCCAGAATGCTTCTTAGATGTGAGGATGCTGAGACTTTGTTTAGTGTACTTTGGAATCTATTATCAGGAGTGACCAAAACCTAGAAAAAGGGTCAGAGACAAAGAGGTAGACTCTGTGGGCTCAAATACAATAAGTATTGTGGGATGGTGCAGGACTTAGCAGTATTTCATTCTGTTGTGCATTGGATCACTTTAAGTAGAAGTCCATTTGATGGCACCTAATAAACAACAACATGCAAAGTATTAAAGAGCACTAGTGGCCCTTGGTTTAGGCATTGGAATGCTAACTGTATATCACCGGTTCAAATCCACCAGCTGGTAAGAAAGAGAAAGATAAGACTGCCTTCTCCCTTTATGATTTACAGTCTTAGAAACCCTACATGTTGTTGTTAAGTGCTGTCAAGTTGGTTCAGACTCATTGCGACCCCGTATAGGGTTTCTGAGGAGTGGCCGGTTAGCTTGAACCACCA
Organism: Chrysochloris asiatica; assembly: GCF_000296735.1. Taxonomy (NCBI): domain Eukaryota; kingdom Metazoa; phylum Chordata; class Mammalia; order Afrosoricida; family Chrysochloridae; genus Chrysochloris; species Chrysochloris asiatica. The sequence goes on from NW_006408530.1 coordinate 28,881,696, forward strand.
ACCTTATGTTTCAAACAGATCTTGCAGTCTAGCACATTAATCCACAGTGCCACACCAGGACTCCTAGAAATCCTAGATAGGGTTGCTAAAAGCCACAACTGAGCTGATGGTAGTGGGTATGGGTTTTGGTATACAAAGTATTATGGCAGCAAAATATTGCTTAATAAATTAAAAATAGATTAAACCAAGAAACAAAACCCATTGCCCTGGATTCACTGCTCATTCATAGCAACCCTAGAGGAAGATAAGAACTGCCCATATGCTCTCCTAGGCTGTACTCTTTACAGCAGCAGACTGCCACATCTTTCGCCCACCGAGCATCTGATGGATTGAACCAACGACATTTTTGTTGTTGTTTTTAACAGTTGAGTACTTTAACTAATATCTTACCAGGATTCCTTAAAACTTGATATGCAATGGCTTAAAAAAAAAAAAAAATGGGTCAAGAGTGGTGGGCAGGTAATATTTAGTAAGTGCTGCCTTAGAAAAATCAGATGACTGTTTTGTAATTCACATGCTAAACTCCATCTTAAAAAAAAATAATAGGGTTGACTGTATCGTTTATACATATATTATGTAATCACAAATTATGTCTGATTAGGATACAAGATGAAACCCCAAAGTACAAGACCTCAGTTAAAGACATCCCCTTTTTATTGTACTTGAATCTCATAAATAAACATATGAGGAAAAACTGACCCCAAAACAAGTATTTTAAAGGAGTAAATTCCAAGTAGTTGATACAGTCTACTCATCTGTTTCATGAATATATACGTATGTCTTAATTTTTTTTATCTTGAGCATAAAAATAATAATGTTAAGGCAACATAAGAGGTATAATTATCAGAGAATACAGGATTTATTTCCTTCAGCATACCATGTACTACTTAATATGGCTATAGATGAATAATGTTTAATATTATAATATAAAAATAATGTTTAATATGATAAACAGCAAAGATTAAATCAGCAACTATCTGTTAACCAGCAATTTAAAGTTTTATAATACATTATCTCTCTTCATGCATCTTGGCTGACCAAGTGTCAGGAAGATTGATTTCCCTTGGGAAAATGACATTCTATTGTTCAATTTACTTATTAGTAAAAATTGATATTCAAAAACTTCATGCTTCAAATTTCATTACTTAGCAGATGATTCCAGATAAAAATGAGTGGTGCTGGTGGTGGTTATGTGCCGTGGAGTCGGTTCCAACTCATAGTGACCACCTACAGGGTTTCTGAGGCTGTAAATCTTTACAGGAGCAGAAAGCCCCATCTTTTTCCCACGGACCAGTTGGTAGTTTCGAACTGCTGACCTTGCTGTTCGCAGCCCGATTCGTAACCACTACGCTACCAAAGTAAAGCCTATGAAATGTGAAGATTTCCAAGAAACTATGAACATTACTATTTTCCAAATAATGCAAAGGGTATAATTTGTAGTAGTTGAATTTTTTCCTGAGTGTCTATATAACTCTCCATAAATTACATCTGATCAATATTTTTAAAAAAGTAACAAAGAAAGTAGAAACAAGGGACAATATATTTCCATTACACTACTATTTTCTTTCTCCCTTTCAGACTTCACACATTGTCAGCAGCTTGGCTCTCATCTATGTGGCTTTGTTTCTCTCCCATCCATATACCAAAGGTAAGATTGGTCCTATGCGTTGACCTTCAGTACCAGTCATTCTTCTATTTGAAGATGATAATGGATTTTCCTTATGGTGGAAGTTTGACGCCAGGAGTGCCCTCACTTATCGTATTGGCTCAGTGTGTGAAATGACGACAGCAGGCAGGGAGCAGGAGGGAGGCCCCTGTTAGGACACCTAGCTGCATTGTGATTTGTTAGTCTCAGAATGCCCTCTAATTACATATAATAAAGCTCATCTGTGGCTGACATTTAACTTACTTTTTTTTTGCTAAAATAATAAAACCTATTTTACAAGCTGTAAGAGAAAGCAATTGTTAAAACTATAAAGAAAAGGCCTCCAAAAGTTCGGTTCCTAACTTAACTGTAAATCTCTTTCCAGAAAAACAAGAATGATTCAAAGAGTGGCCTGGATAATATGAAAGCAACAATTAAGAAATGGTGATCAAAAACAAAACAACACTTGCATAATGTATTGCCACAGTATCTGAAATTGCACTGTTTGAAGTACGGATACTATGCTGGACACTATGCTTTAGATGCATCATCTAATTTCTGTTCAAATTCTTGAAAAGTAGCCATAGTCATCTCTTTCTGCAAAGGAAGAGCCCAAAGAACAGATGGCGTAGTAATGACTGCCTGACTCCTAGTGCTTCCAAATCTCAACCTCTTTCCAATAAGTCCAAACACCTCCTCTTTACTAACCTTGTAGCAGGATTCAAAAAAAAATTTTTTTTTAAGAAATCAAGTTATACTGGGCCGATGAAACTACTATTCCTGTCAGATACTTCACACTACAGTTGGTGGTTATGTGCTATGGAGTCAGTTCTGATTCATAGCTTATAGGATTCCCACAGCTATAAAGTTTTATGGAGCAGATAGCTTTATCTTTATCCCGAGGAGTGACTGGTAGATTCGAACTGCTGACCTTGCAGTTAGCAGCTCAACCCTTAACCCACTAAACTACCATACTACTTGTTTCAATACACCTGTTTTCTTCCTTATACTTGGTTTAGTTAAGAATATAAAAGGTTTGGTGGATAAAGGCAGGAATTAGGGAGGGGACACTGATACATCTAAGTTGTTGTGTTGTTATGTGCCGTGGAGTAGGTTCCGACTCATAGAGACCCTGTACAGGGTTTGCCGCAGAACAGCTGGTAGTTTCGAACTGCTGACCATGAGATTAGCAGCCTGACTCATAACCACTATGCTACCAGAGCTCCTTGATACATCTAAGTAGGAGAGAGCATTTAAGAAACTCCTAGCAGATCCCTAGGACCATCAAGGGAGAAGAGTGGAGAGAGAGCAGGACCCTACCCATAGAAGCAGTGACACCAGAGATAGAAGCAGAGACGATGACATAGAGAGATGGAGTGGCTGGGGACTTCAGACCCAGAGAAGGAGAGGGGCTGTGTGCTGACGACTGGGGGGGGGGGGGGGGTGTTCCCGCGCGGGGAGGGGGGGGGGTTGGGGTGGGGGGGGGGCGGTGGTTTGCAGGGTATACCCTTTGGTTGGTTGGTGATGCATGGAGGGGATTGTAACCATGGCAATGAAACAAATATAGATAGGATGACTGTAAAACTAATGTTCTCCCATGTTAACTATCATATAATTCACAATAAAACATTTAAAAATAAATAAATAAGAAAAAAAAAGAGAAAGAAACTCCTAAAAGTCAAAGGAAAATAGAACTATTTAAGATATATTCTTGTCTTAATCCTTTTGGAGACAGAAAGATTAGCTTCGAACAAGACCAGATTAGAAGACATATTCTTTAAGGAAGAAAGAAAGAAGGGAGGGAGGGAGGAAGAAAGGAAGGAAAGAAAGATAATAAAGCAACAAAGCAACTTTTGATTTTGCAAAGATCAAACACTTCACTGATTGTTTAATAAAATCCTCTAATAATCATGGCATGTAAAACCCTGGAAACTGATGCAGTTTTACACTAATCTAGGAACAGCTTAATTTAATTCCTTCAAAGGACTTTCCACTAACTTGCCAATCATAACTGGTTTAACTTTCTTTCAATTGACAGTTAAAGTAGGGAGGTGAAGATCTTTTAATAAGGAACTAGAATATAATTTCAATCAATGTCGCCTTTGGCCAACATAGCAAGATGGTTTCCAGCAGCCTCAGATAAAGAAGCTTGTCAAGAACTAAGCCTTTTAGCCAACCCTGCATTCAAAACTGGGTCCACATGATGGTAAACTAAAAGTTCATTTAGTCAAAATATTGTGAATAAGGGAGTAAAAGACCCCAGTTAAATACACTGCTTGACATCATATAAACAGAACTGAGACGTTTGCATGTGTTTATAAATTTCTTCTACTTGCTTATTACTATGCAGATCCTACCAATGGGCAAAATCAGCAATAACAGTACACTGCTAAAATATTTCACCATACTTAAATTCTCGATAGTATTTTCTAGTTATTAATTCACAATAAAGCTGAATTTTACTTCTTCCTCTTCATCCTTCTTTCCCTTACGTAAATCCTGATTAAAGAGGAAAAAGTGCTTATTCCTTGTGGGTCTGTGTGTGTGGTGGTGAGAGGTACGTGTTTCACAGAGAAACAGTTTTCCTTCAAGGGCTGTCTTAGTTACCCAATGCTGATATAAGAGAAATACCACTAGCGGGTGGCTTTACGAAATAGAAATTGATTTTTTTTCACAGTTTAGGAGGCTAAATGTCTGAATTCAGCATGCCAATTTTAGGAAATGCTTTGGTTCTCCGTTGGCTTTGAAGGAATAGCCTTGCTTCTTCAATTTGTGCTTCTTGGCTCCTTGGAGATCTCCAGATGTCTTGGCATCTATCTTATCTCACAACTCACTTGCTTGTTTAATCTTTTTAACATCTAAAAATTATTGAGTGGAAGACATACCTTTATTAATTCTATCCATTAACATAACAAAGACAACTCACTCCCAAACGGGATTATGACCACAGGCATAGAGGTTAGGAGTTATAATACTTATGTTTGGGGGATAAAATCTAACCCATAACTATGGTTTTCTGAAAAAGCTAACTCACTGTTTCATTTAGAGGTCCTAACTTCATTCTACAGTTACTATGCACGTAGTATGTTCTCATCTGAAGAAGAAGCCATCTGATTTATCTTTAGCTTCAAAACAAGGGGCCACATGAATAACACTTAATCCTTCATTAATCTAAGGGACTCAGATTCAGATTTAAAAACATACTTTTGGGTAGTTACTTGGTGTTAAGCTGACCATAAACATGAACGCAAATGAAAATTTTGAAAAACTGGTTGGAATATAAAGTATTTATCATTCTTTTAGAAAATCTGTAGACTTTAGATTTTACCCATGGACTTCTGGGAGTTCTCAGATCTACTTTGATAAAATTTTATTTGGAGGATTAGTGTATTTATCACTTTCTCAATAATAATATCCCTATTAGTAGCATCTTTTGAGAGAAAACCAAAAATTTAAATCAATGTTAAAAGCTCAATTAACACCAATTCCTAACACAACTATAAATAGAGTTTTTCAAATATCATCTTTGTGTATCTAAAAAATAATTTGTCATCACTATAAAACATAATTAGTATTTGTACTTCAAATTCTGTATTATTGTTGTTAAGTGCAATTGAGTCAGTTCCAACTCATAGAGACCCTGAATAAGGTTTCTGAGGAGTGGTGGGTGAATGAACTGCCAACCTTGCATTTTAAACTGAACTTGCAGTCCAGTGCTTATCCTAAAGCACCACACCAGATTAAAAAAAAACAACAACAACAAAAAAAAAACGTAAATTTTCCACAAGGCATGATACACAGTGGATTTCTTATAGGTGGTACTCAACAACTATCTGTTGAATGCAGAATGAATCTAGTAGGCAAACAGTATCAGTTTAGAAAAAAAACATAAAAAACACATTTTAACTGTATTCACTTTACAGCTATCCTAATGCTATTAATCCTGTCTAACTTGGTATGATCTGTTAAATAAATTTGCAGTTCTTCTTGGTGAAACTCAAATTACCAAAAAGATGTTTAATTTGCTTTACTGAATATGCAAAGACTTTTGACTCTGTGTATCATGACAAGTTATGGTCAACATTGAGAAAAATGGAACACTTAATGGTATTCATGGGGAATCTGTGCATAGAACAAGAGGGAGTTGTTTGCACAGCACAAAGGGATACTGAATCATTTAAAATTAGGCAAAGTGTGTGTCAGGGTTGTAGGGTGTAAGAATCTGTAGGCTGAGTAAATCAGAGAAACTGATTTATATGAAGAAGAGCATCATAACAGTAATGGCAGAAGACTCATTAACAGCCTGTGAAATGCAGACGATATAACCTTGCTTGTTATAAGTGAAGAGGTCTTAAAATATTTACTGATGAAAGATCAAAGACCACAGCATTCAGTGTGAGTTGTACCTCAATGCTAAGAAAACAAAAATTCTCACCACTGGACCAATAAATAACATCATGATAAATTAAGAAAAGATAAAAGTTGTCAAAGATTTTTTGCATGGATTTACGATCAACACCCATTGAAGCAGCAGTCAAGAAATCAAATGACATATTGTATTAGACAAATCTGTTTGAGAATACCTCTTAAAAATGTTTACGAGCAAAGATTTCAATTTGAGGACTAAGGTGCAACTAACCCAAGCCATGGTGTTTTCAGTAGCATCATGTGCATGTAAAAGTTGGTCAATGAATAAAGAAGACCATATAAGAATTGATACATTTGAATTATGGTGTTGGAGAAGAATATTAAAAGTACTGAAAGAACTGACAAAGGAACACACAAATCTCTGTTGGAAGAACTACAGCTGAGTCCTCCTTAGAAGTAAGGATGGCAACACTCTGTCTCTCATACTTCAGATACATTATCAGACAGGACCAGTACCTGGAAAAGGAAATCATGCTTGATAAACTGGAGGGTCAGCATAAAAGAGGAAGGCCCCCATCAAGATGGAATGGCACAGTGGCAGCAGCAATGGGCTCAAGCCTAACAACAATTGTGAGATGGCACAGGACCAGGGAGTGTTTCATTTTGCTGGGCATAGGGTCACTATGAGTTGAAATCAAACTGATGGCACTTCACAACAACATATGTATGTGTGTGTGTGTGTTTATGTACACACCATTTTCTGCACACCGACAATAGTGATAGGTTCCAAGCAAGGATTTTCTACTTTAATCATTCAAAACATGATTAATCTGGAACACATAAGCTACCAAATGATTCAACAGTACTTTAAAAATGTAATATCAGGAATTTGGATTACTGGTGTGGCACTATAGGATAAGCACTTGACCTGGTTTGAACTTTAAGGTTGGTTGGTTTGAACTGCAAGGTCTGTGATTCAAACTGCAAGAATACTCCTTGGAAACCCTATGCAGGGTTACTATGAGTCAAAACTGACTCGATGGCACTTAACAAGAACAACAACATCAGGGATTTAAAAATAATGCATTTTATTTTAGTTCAGTGTAGTGGGTTCTTAAACACAAAAGATTTCCACTCACAGAGATCATAGTTATTAGAATACTGGAGAATTCTATGGGAAAATATTGAGTGATACCAAAAGCATCAATAGAATATGGACAGTATACACAGAGTAACTGTACTAAAAAGGAAAAGTGTGATGTTCAATGATCTCTAGACTTAGCATATGATCAAGAGGCAATCTTACTGAAGGAAGAAATCCAAGTTGCATTGAGGGCACTGGCAAAAACACGATTCCAGAAATTGTCAAAATACGAACTGAAATCTTTCAACAAACTGATGAAGCACTGAAGGCAGTCACTCATCTATGCCAAGAAATTTGAAAAATAACTGCATGGTCAACTGATTGGAAGAGATCCATATTTGTGCCTGTCCCAAAGAGAGGTGACCCAACAGAATGCAGATATTACCAAACAATATCATTGATATGTCTTGCAAATAATATTATCTTCAGCAAAATATTGTTGAATATAATTTAAAAAACGAATGCAACAGTAAATCAAGAGGAAACTGTCAAAAATTCCAGTCTAATTCAGAATAGGAAATGGAAATAGGGACATCATTGCTGATGTCAGATGTGTCTTGTCTGAAATCAGAAAGAACCTGGAAGGTGTTTGCATGTGCTGCTTTATTGACTATACACAAGTATTAGTCTGTGTCAATCATAACAAGCTATGGATAACATTGAGAAGAATGGGTATTCCTGACACTTAATTGTGCTCATGAAGTACCTATACATAGACTAAGCAGCAGACAATTGAACAAAACAAGGGATACTGAATGGTTTAACATCAACAAAGGTATGCACCAAGTTTGCATCCTTTCACGCTACTTATTTTCTCAAGGAAATATTTAAAACTAAATTGTTGGTTCCTATAACCTTTTGAATATTAGAGGAATATAACCTATAATCTTTTGAATGTTTTAGGAATGTGGAAATTATCAGAAAATATCTTTGATATCCCATGCGAGTAAAGTTTTACTAAAAGTAATACAGAAATAGCTACAAGCATACATTGATAGAGAACTTCCAAAGGTTCAAGCCAGATTTAGAAGAGGACATGGCATAAGGGATATCATTGCTGATGTCCGATGGATCTTGGCTGAAAGCAGAGAATATCAGAAAGATGCTCACCAGTGCTTTAATGACTACGCAAAGACTTTCGATTGTGTGGATCATGAAAATTAAGGACAACATTGCAAAATATGAGTATTCCTGAACACCTAATTGTGCTCATGAGGAATCTGTACATGCAGGTGTTTGAGCAGACCATGGGAATACTGAATGGTTTAAAATTAGAAAAGGTGTGCAGCAGGGTTGTATTCTTTCACCATAATTATTCAACCTGTATGCTGAGCAAATAATCTGAGAAGCTGGGTTATATGAAGAAAGAAAAATGTGGCTTCAGGATTGGAGGAAGACTCATTAACAACCAGCAATATGCAGATGATACAACCTTGCTTGCTGAAAGTGAAGAGGACTTAAAACATTTACTGATGAAGATCAAAGAGCACAGCCTTCACTTTGTATTGCATCTCAATGTAAAGAAAACAAAAATCCTCACCACTGGACCAGTAAACAACATTCTTATCAATGGAGAAAAGATTGAAGTTGTCAAGGACTTCATTCTTCTTGGATCAACTATCAACACTCAGGGAAGCAGCAGGCAAGAAATCAAACAATGTATTGCATTAGGCAAATCTGCTGCACACGACATTTTTAAAGTGTTGAAGAGCAAAGATGTCAGCTTGAGGACTAAGTTGCTCCTGACCCAAGCCACAGTATTTTCAATAACCTCATATGCTTGCAAAAGCTGGACAGTGAATAGGGAAGACCGTAGAAGAATTGATGATTTTGAGTTATGGTGTTGGAGGAGAATATTGAAAGTGTCATGGGCTGCCAAAAGAGCAAACAGCTCTGTGTTGGAAGAAACACAGCCAGAGTGTTCCTTGGAGGCCAGAATGGCCAAATTTCGTCTCTCCGTACTTCGGACATATTGTCAGGAGGGACCAATTGCTGGAGAAGGATATCATGTTTGGTAGAGTGGAGGGTCAGAGAAACAGAGGAAGACCCTCAGTGAGATGGATTGACAAAGTGGCAGTATCAATGGGCTCAAGCGTGGCAATAATAGTGAGGTTGGCCCAGGATTGGGCAGTGTTTTGTACTGATGGGCATAAGGCCACTAAGAGTCAATACCAATTCAATGACACCTAAGAACAAACAACACAACCTTTTGTATTTTTAACACAATAGGCAGATTAGGAAACAAAATTGCCTTTCCTATCAAGCATTAAAAGTTTTATTTATATATTAACTTATGCTAATATGGTAGAAATTTCAACTTTATTCCTAACATTAGAGCATCGAGGACAGAGAGGATGAGAATGGCTTTTGGGAATTCTAGAGACTCATTCGAGTCCTGGAGGGACCCTTCCTTTCTAGGAAATTCAGAACACATCGCTGAGGCTTATTTATTTATATTTAAATGGTTTATTGTGAATTATGTGATAGTTTACATGGGAGAACATTAGCTTTACATTGATCCTATCATATATCATTTTATTGCCATGGTTACAATCCCCTCCATGCATCATCAACCAACCAAAAGGCATACCCTGCAAGTCTGCCCCCAAGTCGTCAGCACACAGTCCCTATCCCTCTCTGGGTCTAGAGTTCCCATCTGCTCCAGCTTTCTACTTCATCATCTCTGCCTCCATCTCTAGCATCACTCTTCCTCTGAGTAGGGTCCTGCACTCCGCTCTTCTCCCTTTATGGTTTCAGGGACCTCCGCTTCTGGACTGCGAAGTTAATCACTCCCTTTCTTTTGTTATAAAATGTCTACCTTTACATTTCCAACCCTCACAGTTAGCCCTGATAACAATTATTCAGTATTTTACCACAAGAGACCTATCCCAATTTCCTTTCATCAGACCCGCCCAGACAGATTGGATACTAACTACTCAGTGGAGATTCTACCTTCCTCCACACCCTCTATATTTAGGCTCACTCTTGAAAGCTTATAAACCAGTCACTTCTTGCCTTTGTAGCCTCCCTCCCCCATTTTTGGTAGTCAATGTACAAGTTGCCCATCCCAGTCTACCCTGTGTATCGAGGGGGAGGGTATGATCCTCGCTGTAAAGATTTGTTCCTCTTTTGAGCTACTGCATCCCTAGGTGTAGGTCAAGTTCATCAAATTGTATCAGATTACTCTTTTTTTCTTGTTTCTTCTTCTAGTTAAGCTCTGATCATCCAGTCATTGAAACCGGGTCAAGTGGATTAAATTATCTGCAAGTGTGGGTGTTCTTATGCATATGCCATCTCTTCTTATCAGCTGGACGCTTCACTCTCCACTCTAGTCCTCTGTAGCTATGCCACTGATTCTGGGCCCAAGAGTCCCCAGGTCTTACCACACTGCAGGCCAACCAGGTATCCACCCAGGTTCACAGTAGTCTATTGAACGTTGTAAGGCTTAGCTCACAGCTTCATTGCTGTTTTCCCTCACTTTCCTTTATCGGTGACCAACGTTGTCACCAGTCAGAGCGCATGTCTGCTCATGTAATCCCATTGAGTTTTAGTCTTGGAAGGGGGTTTACTCTGAAGGGACCCTTGCTTTGATGTCTCCTGGGTGAGCAACTTGCTTGTTCTAGTAGTAAAGAGTTGTAAAGAGTTGGACTGTCTAGTAGTAAAGAGTTGGACTGCCATTATTGTTTTGTAATTTTCCTGTTGGTTTTTCTTTCAAGAAGTATCTTCTGTTCTTCTAGCCACTCCAAGCTGGTCTGCTTGTCCTTTCAGTGGAAATTTCCCACCTCAGAAGATTCTGGATGGGGTTCAGGATTCCACCTATGGTCTTATGTAATGCAGAGACTCCTCAGGAAGTCTCCTTCACTGGGCAAGTTGTAGCACCATTTTAGGTATTCCAATCAGTTATAGGCAGAAGATGGACTTATTTCTGGCTATTCCTTTCTATCTCCCTCAAATGTCTATTTTATAATGGTATGCCAGGGAAACTAAGATTCAAAAGATAGCCAAGCATCTTAACATTATTTCCCACTCCAACTATGTCTCAATCCCTGTATCCCAGAGCCCTGTTGTTCCAAGGTGGTGCATACATCATTATTTACCTCTGTCCCACTTAGCCCATGAAAACCTGCTGAATTGTTCTCCCATCTGCCTTGTTCTTCCATTCCCCTCCTCCTTCTTGTGTATTACCCTCCTCCCCAGCACTCAAACTATCCTGTGTCTATTAGGTGCCCCATGCTCCACCTTCCCCTCCCTCCCCTTACCCAACTCCCCACATCCCGGTAACTAGAAAAGAATCCCCCTCCCTTTAGTACAGGTTCTTTTCCTTAGCCTTTTACAGTAGTGACCCTATGTAGTATTTCTCCTTTTTGACTGACTAATTTCACTCAACATAATGTACTCAAGGTTCATCCATGTCATGAGGTGACTTGCAGCTTCCTTGTTATTCTTCAATGTAGCATAATACTCCATTGTGTTTATGTACCACAGTTTATCCATTCTTCAGTTGATGGGTACTTAGCCTGTCTCCATCTTTTTGCTATTGTAAATAGCACTGCTATGAACACTGGTGTGCATATACCTACTCGTGTTATGGCTCATATTTCTTGTGGGTAGTTCTGGATCATAAGATATTTCTATTTCCATCCTTCTGAGGAAGTGCCATATTGCTTTCCAGAGTGACTGGACCATTTTCCAATCCCACCAACAATGTAGAGGTGTTCTAGTTTCCTATGGTGGTGGTGGTGGTGGTGGTGGTGGTGTGCCATGGAGTCAGTTCCGACTCATAGTGACCCTATACTATATTCCTATATATTTTAAAAATGAATCCCTTGTCTGATGTGTCATTGCAAAAGGTATTTCCCATTCTGTGGGTTCCCATTTTACTTTTCTGGTGAAGTCTTTTGATGCACATAAGTTTTTAATTTTTACTATGTCCCAATCATCTATTTTGTCTACTTTTGTTTGTGTAGTTTTCAATATGTTTGGTAGTCTGTGTATTTCCCGAATTAATGCCTTCACATTTGTCCCTAGTTTTTCATTGATGGCCTTCATAATTTTGGGATTCACATTTAGGTCTTTAATCTATGCTGAGTTGGTTTTTGTATAAGGCATGCAGTAAAGGTCTTGTGTCAATCTTTTGCATATTGTTTTCCTGTTCTGCCAGCACCAGCTGTTGAAGGGAATATCCCCTCCTCATGCGATATATTTAGGTACTTTGTTAAAAAAGCAGTTAGCTGTATGTGAATGGGTTTATTTCTGGATTCTTGATTCTGTTCCATTGATCAATTTATCTTTCATTGTACCAGTACCAAGCTGTTTTGACCACTGTGGCCATTTAATAAATTTTGAATTAGGGGAGTGAGAGGTTTCCAACCTTATTCTTCTTCTTAAGCAGTGCTTTGCTTAT
>NW_006408530.1:28894516-28948797 GCF_000296735.1 Chrysochloris asiatica
ATTTTTGTATGTTGATCTTATATCCTGCCACTTTGCTGAATCTTCCAATGAGGTCTAATAGCTTTTTTAGTGAGTCTTTCAGGTTTTCTATGTCTAGAATCTTATTGTCTGCAAATAGAGAGAGTCTTACTTCCTCTTTGTCAATTTGGATGCTTTCCATTTCCCTGTCTGAGGCTTATTTGCCAGAGAGATTGAATCATATGATGGACAAAGTTCTTTCTCCTCTAATTTTTGGCAATGTAAAAGTCAATTCTAGATTGATCATTTCTCTTTTCTCTGGCAAAGCACAGCTTCTCCAAAAATTGACCGTGATGCCTTAGCTTCTTCATCTTAGAAAACTGTGATTCTAAATAATACATCATGTATGTACATATATATCTTAAAGGGATTTAAGGAGAGCAGCAGTAGAAAAGTGTGAAGTGTCTGCTCTTATAGACAAAGCCACTTACTTAAATCAATCATATGTCAGTTTGTCATACTGTGGTGGCTTGTGTGTTGCTGTGATTCTAGAAGATATGCCACCGGTATTTTAAATTCAAGCAGAGTCACCTATGATGGACATATTTCAGTTGAACTTCCAGACTAACACATACTAGAAAAAAGGAGAAATAGACTACTTCGAAATATATAGTCACTGAAAACCTTATGAATAGCAGTGAAACACTGTCAGCAGCAAAATACTGAATGCTGGAATATGATAAATAGCACCAGAATATTATCAAATATAGTACAAGAAAATGAGCTACTCATGTTGAAAGACACTCAAAATAATACCATGGAAGAGGCCTCTCCTCAAAGTTGACTTGACTGTGATGACACAAATGGAGTAAAGCTTTCAGGACTTCATTTGCTGATGCAGGAAACTCAAAATGAGAAATAACAGTTATAAACATCCATTAATAATAGGAACATGGAATGTATGAAGTATGAATCTAGGAAAACTAGAAGTTATCAAAAATGAAATGTAATACATAAACATCAATATCCTGGGCATTCATAAGTTGAAATGGACTGGTATTGGCTATTTTGAATCTGACAATCACATGGTTTACTATGCTGGGAATGACAAATTGAAGAGGAATGGTGATGCATTCATCATCAAAAAGAACATTTCAAGATCTATTTTGAAATACAATGTTGTCTGTGATAGGATAATATTCATACGCCTACAAGTTAATACAATTATTATTCAAATTAATGCACTAATCACTTAAGTCATTGATAATGAAATGGAAGCATTCTAGCAACTTCTTCAGTCTGAAATTGATCAGACATACAATCAAGATGTATTGATAATTACTGGCGAGTGGAATACAAAGGTTGGAAATAAAGAAGAAGGATCAGTAGTTGTAAAATATGGCCATGGTGATAAAAATGATGCTGGAGATTGCATGATGGAATTGTGCAAGACCAATAACTTCTTCATTACCAATACTGTCTTAAACAGCACACAAGATGTAGTCCTGGTGTGGTATTGTGGAATAAAGAACTGGTCAGCAAAATCAGCAGGTCAAATTCACCAGCCACTCTTTGAAAACTCTATGGTGGTGGCAGTGTATCGTGGAGTTAGGGCAGACACATAGCAACCTTGCATAGGGTTTCTAAGGCTGTGAAAGATCTTTAACGGAGCAGAAACCCTCATCTTTCTCCTGTGGAACGGCTGGTAGTTTCAAATTGCTGACCTTAAGGTTAGTAGCCCAACTTGTAATCATTATGCTACCAGAGCTCCTTTGAAAACCTTATAGAGGGTCACTGTAAGTTAGAACCGGCTTGACGGCACTTAACACAAACAACATGCACTTGGAGCTCACCTGATAGAATACGCAGAAATCAAATTTGACTACAAAGAGACGATGGGAATGCTCCCTATCATCAGCCAAAACAGGGTTGGGGAAGACTGTGGGACAGACCATCAACTGCTTATATTGTACTATCAGGCTGAAGCTGAAGAAAAGTAAAACAAGTCCATGAGATCCAAAATATAACCTTCAACATATATCACCTGAATTTGGAGATCACCTCAAGAAAAGATTTGATGCATTAAACACTAATAACTAAGGACCAGAGCAGTGTGGGATGACATCAAGAATATCATACAAGACGAAAGCAAAAGGTCATTCAGAAGACAAGGAAAAAGAAAAGACCAATATTAATGTCAGAAGAGACTCTGAAACTTGCTCTCCAGAGTAGATGTTAAAGCAAATGGAAGAAACGAGGAGGTGAAGGATATGAATTGAAAATTTCAAAGGGCAGCAAGAAAAGACGAAGTCAAATATTATAATGAATTGTGCATAGACTTGTAATTAGAAGGCCAAAAGGGAAGAATACACTCAGCAATTCTCAGGTTGAAAGGACTGAAGAAAAATTTCAAGTTTCAACTTGCAATAGTGAAGGATTCTATGAGCAAAATAAAAGAATCCTGGTGTGGCGCTGTGGATTAATGCACTGGACTGCAAAGTCATTTTGAACTGAAAGGTTCGCAGTTCAAGCTCACAAGCTACTCCTCAGAAACCCTATTCTGGGTCACTATGGGTTGGAACCTACTCATTGGTACCTAACAACAACAACATGGGTAAAATTGGAGTCCTGGTATGGTACAGTGAGATAAAGGAGTGGACCACAAGATTCATTTGAATTATAAGTTACATAGTTGAAACTCACCAATCACTCTTTGGAAACCCTACAGGATTACTATGAGTCGGCATCAACTTGACACACTTAACAACAATAACAACAGCTTAACAACAATAACAACAACAATGGGCAAAATACTGAATGACATAGAAACCACCAAAAGAAGATGGAAGGACTACCCAGATTCACTGTATCAAAAACAAATTGTTGGTGTTCAGCCACTTCAAGAGGTAATATGTGATCAAGATCCAATGATACTGAAGGAAGAAATCCCAGGTGCACTGAAGGCACTGGCAAAGAACAAGACACCTGGAACTGATAGAATGCAAACTGAAATATTTCAACAAACTCATAATGACTGTAATTAGGTTTTCCAAGGAGCAGCTGGAATGTTTGAACCACCGACCTTTTAGTTCAAACTGACCTTATGGTCGAGTGCTTATCCTACAGCACCATACCAGGACTCCAGAAATATGTTTACCTGTGCTTTATTGATTACACAAAGGCTTTCGATTATGTGGCTCATAACAAGCTATAGACAACACTGCCGAGAATGAGTATTCAGGAACACTTAATTGTGCTCATGAACCACCTGTATGTCGACTAAAAGGCACTTGTTCGAACAGAGTGAACACCAAATGGTTTATGAAAGGTGTGTGCCAGGGTTGTATTCTTTCACCATACTTATTCAATTTGTATAATGTGCAAATAATTCGAGAAGCTGAATTATATTAAAAAGAACGTGACCTCAGAATTGGAGGAAGACTCATTAACAACATTGCTTTCTGAAAGTGAAAAGAACTCAAAATACTTACTGATAATCAAAGACCACAGCCTTCAGTATGGGTTGCACTTCAACATAGAAAAAAAAAAAAGTTCCTCACATCTGGACCAATAAATACCATGAAGATCAATGGAAGAAAGGTTGAAACTGTCAAACACTTCATGTCACTTGAATCAACTATCATGATTCATGGAAGCAGCAGTCAAGAAGTTAAACCACTTATTCCATTAGGCAAATCTGCTACATAAGACCTCTTTAATGTGTTCAAAAGCAAATATGTCAATCTGAAGACTAAGGTGTGGCTGACCTAAGCTATGGTATTTTCAATACCATACAAAATGAATACAAAAATACCATCGAAGAATTAATGTATTTGGGTTATTATTTTAGAGGAGAACATTAAAAATTCCATGGGCTGCCATAAGAACAAACAATTCTATGCTGAAAGAAGTACAGCCAGAATGCTCCATAGAAACCAGGATGGCAAGACTTTGTCTCTCATATTTCAGACACGTATCAAGAGGGTCCAGTCCCTAAAGAAGGATTCATGCTTGGAAAAGTAGAAGGTCAGTGAAAAACAGAAAGATCTCCAACAAAATGGACTGGCTCGGTGACAGCAGCAATGCTTGTGAGATTGGCCAAAGCTGGGCACTGAGTCAGTACTGACTTGAAGGCACCTAACAAACAAAAAATTACTTAATAGTTTTTTCAGTATATCATCTTTATCACAGTATTCTATTGTGAACATGAGTATTTCTCCCAATGAGTGAATTACATCCTTTTGGTCATTAGTGGCTTCACTTCTAAATTTATTATGGATCATTGAGAATTCTGCATTTTACATTTCAAACAGTTGATAAAATTTGAATAAATTCACTCTTAAAGCTGTAACCTGAAATCTATTTCTAAATCAAATATTTGATCCTCAATGTTTTCTCTCATAGATTTTGTGTGGTTCACATACATACATAAATCTATATGTACTTATTTAATAAATTGGTATGGTGTTGTTAAGTGTCGTTGAGTCAGTTCCGACTCATAGTGGCCCTATATAGGGTTTCTGAGGAGTGGCTGGTGAGTTTGAACTTTGACCTTATAGTTCAAACTAACCTCGCGGTCACTACTTATCCTACGGTGCCACAGCAGGACTCCAAATTGGTATGAGAGAGCTTCAATAAATTCATGGAAAATAAAATGAAAAGATGATGGAATTTTTCCACCAACTTTTCGAAGCCCCCGTTATGAGTACATATATTGCAAATATATATACTTGTGTTGTTGTTAAGTGCCGTCCATTCAGTTTCGAGTCATAGAGACCTTGTCCAGCATTTCTGAGGAGTGACTGGATTCCTGTTAAGAAGCCCTAGGATAAGAACTCGAAGTCAAGGCTGGTTTGAACTCCAAGGTTGATGAAATTGAACCACTGATCTTATGGTTTAAAACTGACCTTGTGGTCCAGTGCTATATCCTACACATATATAGGAGTCCTGGTGTGGCATTGTGGGCTAATGCGCTAGACTGCAAAGTTACTTTGAACTGTAAGGTCAGAAGTTCAAGCTCACCAGCTACTACTCGGAAACCCTATACAGGATCGCTATGGGTCGGAACCGACTCATCAGCACTTCACAATAACAACAACATATATACATCTAAATAAAAAGATATTGATCTTATAATATGCTTTTACTATACAAAGTAACTTCTGACTTTATTATAGAAGTTAATATAAATTGCAGTGTTTCATCTTTTTAGTTCTGCTTCAGTATGTCCTGCCTGTATTGAACATTTTGCTATGCTTCAGATGTAAATATTCAGCTATTTATTGGACATCTGTAGCTAAATGCCTTAAGAAATCTCAAATTAAACATGTTTGTAACCAATTTGATCATATCCAACCCTAAAGGTGTTCTCAGTCCACTAATGTTGTTACCATCTCATCAACCATGCATGGTTGAGAAATGATTCTCCTCTAGCTCTCTTTGTTTTAGGTTCCAATCCTTCAACAAATCCTACAAATTCTGCCTTTGAAATGGTTCTCAGGCTGTAATCAGTCATTATTGACAATGCATTGTCCCTTGTCTATACCATGGGCTTGTGGCCTTTGTGCCTTCCCCGGCCAGGAAGGACTTTCTTACACTTCCTATTTGTAAAAATCCTTCTACAGGATCAGTTCAGTCATTACTTTTTCTATGAAAGCTTATTCAACTTCACAAACTAGAAATAATTGTTTTTCCATTCTAAATACCCATTTATAAAAAGCTATGGCCACTAAGATTAAATTGGCAAAGAAATGAAACCTCATTCAATCTGTGTTATTTGTATGGGAATTCTAACAGAATTCAATGAAGCAGGTATTGTGTAGAAGTGCCATGAGGGCCTTAGATCAGATTCATGTCTGAGTCTATTGCTCCCAACACAGTGTCTGCTGCATTCAGTAAGTTGGAATTAAGGTTCTACCCACTTCAAGATCTGTGTTGTTAGGGGCACACTTTGCTAAATCATTAGAGAAAAAATCCCTTGTGTTCTAATTCCAGATCTGTGACTTAGTAGCTGTGCAAATTTCAGCAATTCTTAAACTTCTCTGAAGATCATTTTTCTCACATATATAAAAGGCACAATACCTCCATAACAGGTTTTATCTAAGATGAAACAGATGTTGTAGTAATGAATTCTGCTCAGGAGTCTGAACTATGGACATTGTTATTCCCACAAGTAAGAGAGCCACCAGAGAAACTGATAGGTTTGGACTTGAAAGCAAATGATGAGCAGCTTCGGTCCCACAGCATACTACTGGGGACACTTTTATAGCTTTTACTTATGACTTTTGTCATCTAATAATGTCCTACCCTTCTACCTTCTTCAAGTGATCTGCTAGAAACCAGAGCACCTTGCAATGCTTTTTTTTGTCCCAGAGATTTAAGAATAATTAATTTCTATTTCAGAAACCTAGGTTTTATTGGGAATAAGGGTCTACCATACTCTTCTTTCCATCTGCCTCCTAAATCAGGTATTCCTTGCTCTGGAAAAAGGTGAGGAGTTGGAATACAATAAGGGCGGAAAGGTTTGTTCTGTAAAGTACAAACTAAGGAAAGAAAAGGGAATAATAACAAATCCTAAAAGGCAAGAATCCTGGTGTGGCGCTGTAGGATAAGAACCTGACCACAAAGTCAATTTGAAATACAAGGTTTCCAGTTCAAACTCACAAGATGCTTCTCGGAAACCCTTTACAAGGTTGCATTGAGTTGGAACTGACTGGATGGCACTTAACAACAACAACAAATGGCAGCTGAGGAGAAGAAATAGTTATCCTTATGCAGGCTTTTATTTAACTTCTTATTGTGAGTTGGGTGACAATTACAGAGCAGAGCATCAATTTTACATTCAACTATTCATACACGTTTTGTTTCATCCCATTGACTGCAATCTCCTCAGCTGGAAGCTATTTCCATGTTGCATTGGAACCCTGGTGTGGCACTGTATGATATGCACTGGACTGCTAGCAAGATCGGTGGTTCAAATAAAACAGCCGCTCCTTGGAGACCCTGTACAAGGTTGCTATGAGTTGTAACTAATGCAAAAACATTTAACAACAACAACATATTTAAAAATGCTGTTAGGCATACCCAACATTAGATATGCTTTTATCAGTATTTCTCTAACTATGCTTTATGCATCAATCCTTATTTCTGGAAATTTCTTGGTTAAGAAAAATGTATGCAATTACTCCTGACCTTAGAATACTAATTAATTTCTTAGTAAACATGCTAAATGTGGTTGAAAATCTAGACTATACTTACAACTGAAGTTGATATCAGTTTTGTATGTACTTAAAATTAATCTATGGCTAAAGTTTTACAGAATACCAATCTCAATAAACCAAAGGAACCACACCATTCAAACGTAAAGACACCCTTCTTGAAAGCCGTATGGTGTGTGTAAAGGCTATTAGTGTCTACTTGTTTGCTTACCTGGTCTATGGTTTTTAATATCCCCCCTAATTTCAGATATTCTGAAAAACTATTCATTTTTAGGAAGAGTTAGAAAATTCCTCACAGGTCAAATCCAGCCCACTATCTATTTAATTTTTCAATAAATAAAGTTTTATTGGAACAAAGCATTCTCATTTGCTTACTTATTGTTTACGGCTACTTTTGTGATCCAACTGTAAAATTGAGTAATGGTGACAAAGATCATATGGGCTACAAAGAGTCAAATATGTACTATTTCCTATTTTGTAGAAAACAATTGCTGATCTGGTTTTCCAATTTTATTTTTACTTAAAAATCAGATGACAGCTTTTTAAAACTATTCTTACACGAGTCATTCTCCATAATAATTCAATATGGAAAATGTCCAGTCAATAAAGCTGTCACTCTAATGCTAGGATAGAATCTTAGAACTGTCATAGATAAAACACTAAAACACAAGATACTATTATTTTTATATACATTCCAATAATTATTGTATCAAGAAAATCTTACTGTTTTGAAAGGTATCTAGTAGTTATTTGTATTATTTTAGTGAGAAATTTTTGTATTATTTTAGTGAGAAATTCTAGCTTGATTTTTAAAGGTTTATAAAGTTTTCTTATTAAAAAATCTAGAGACTTCCAATGATCCTTCACATGGTTAAAATTTAATCCTGTTAATTTATTAATATGCTTAAATTTAGCCTCTTGTGAACACTAATGACAACCTCTATTTGAATTATAATTAATAGAAAGATTCTTGAAATATGCAATTTAGCTTAATCAAAAGTGAAAATTCTCATCTTTTCTCAATAAAGATAGAACTTCAACATAATTGCTCAGAATGTAGAACACTCGACATTCAAATTTAATAAAATAATCTAATACTTGCAGCTAGTTTTTTATTGAATTTTAGAATTGATTAGAACTACATGGATCTTATGATAGATGTCTTAGGCTGATATTTTAAATTAGTATAACATATTGTAAATCCAAATGAGTTTTCCAAAACTCTCTAAGATAACAAGGTCACAGACATTTTGTAAATATTGAAATGATAGCCTTGATTTTAAGTTGTTGATGAAAACATACTGAGGAAACTCAACAGCATATGTTGTGCAAATTTTTTTATAGAATCAGTGGCAGCAGCATCTTGGTGGTGCATTGGTTAAGTGCTTGGCTGCTAACCGAACAGTCAGAGGTTCAAACCTATTAAGCGCTCCATGTGAGAAAGCTGTGGCAGTGTGCACCTGTGAAGATGATAGCTTTGGGAACTCTATGGGTTAGTTCTACTCGATCCCACAGGATGCTGCTGTGATTTAGAATCACCTGGATGACACAAAACAACACAACACTGTGTTCTTATTCTGAACTAAAAGTTTTTCTGAGACATGGAGGAAAAAAGGATCCAGAAACCAGTATTAGACATGAGCCACTTATTATTAGTTGAAATCTTGTAACCGAAGTCTTGAGGAATGTTGACTCCTACCCCCTCCTTACTTGGACCATTGTAAAGATGGGCAGGACATGCCCAGGGCCATAGTTGAGCAACCACATACTGGGACATATCTTTAAGAAAGGCCACCCATAAAATTCCACATTCTATGAGACTTGCTATTAAAGAAGACCACCCATAAAAATCATGTATTTTTACTTTCTTATGAGAAAGATATTTTACAGGTAAGTCTGGTTTACCTAGTTTCCTAGGCATAACTATAAGGGACAAACTTTGTACTGGGACAAAGGAAAATGCTAGTCCTTGGAAGGAGACTGAATTAGAGTTTCAAAGAATCACACATGCTCAACAGCACAGAGTAACTTCTGTTTGTTCCTACCAGAAGACTTTGTGGTAGAATCCTTCTTGAAGAAATGCTGTGCAGTCACCCAGTTAGCATGGTCCCTCCTAGATAGACTATTTCCCAGAAATCCTCACCTATCCCTATGAAAAAAAAAGGACATGATGATGTCCTTTCCCAACCCCAAACCTTTTAAACCCCAGCAAATCCACGGTTCCCTATTCCTCCCCATCTCCCCTTGCAAGCTTCTTTCCTTTAATAAACTTTTGCTCATATGGAGACTCATGTGACTATTCTTAATCAGTAGAAAGCAAGATCACTCTTCTGAAAGGTGGAGATGCAGTTGGCACTCCCTGTGTTACTTCAACAGTGACAAGTGTGAAGACTGAAACACTGAATGTATACCCAAATGCATCTGAACAAAGACTTTAATAATAACCACTGTTGAACATACACATGGAGAGTGAATGCACCACGCAAGCAAATTGGAGGGCAGTGGCTTTTAGAGAAAAGGTCATTTCTTTCTAGTATCTGTAAAAACTACATGGCTCTGTAGGTACTTACCACTTGGACAGAATTATAAAGAACTAGAAGAAAGAGTCCACCATTTGTCTGTTAATTTGATGCACTGCAGTGACTTGCATGTTGCTATGATAGTGAAAGCTACTCCACTAGTATTTTAAATACCAGCAGGATCACCCATGGTGCACAGGTTTCAGCTGAGCTTCCACACTAAGACACAGTATGAAGAAGGTAAGACACACCATTTCTGAATGCTTATCCACTGAGAACCTTGTGAATAGCAATGTAACACTGTCAGGTTTAGTGCTTGAAGATGAGCCACTCAGGTTAGACAGTCTTCAAAATATGACTGGGGAAGAGCTGCCTCCTAAAAGCAGAGTTGACCACAATAATGCAAATGAAATAAAGCTTTGTATGCTGATGGAGCACAATTTAAAATGTGGAGAAACAGCTGCAAACATCTATTACTAATCAGAATACGGAATGTATAAAGTATAAGTCTAGGAAAAGTGAAAGTTGAAAAAAAATGAAATGGAACAAAGATTGATATCTTGGGCATCAGTGAGCTGAAATGGGCTGGTATTGACCATTTTTAATTTGACAATCATATGATTTATTATGCATGCAATAACAAATTCAAGAGGAATGGCATCATATTTATTGTTAAAAAGAACATTTTATGATCTATCTTGAACGTTTTATGATCTATCTATATGCTTACAAGGAAGACTAATAAAACTATTATTCAAATTTATGCAGCAACCACTAAAGATAGTAATAATGAAATTAAGGAATTCTACCAATTTCTGGAGTATGAAATTGATCAAACATGAAATCAAGATGTATTTATAATTTCTGGCAATTGGAATCCCAATGTTGAAAACAAAAAGGAGGGATAAGTCGTTGGAAAATATGACCTTGGTGATAGAAATTATGTTAGAGACAGTACGATAGAATTTTGCATGACCAATAACTTTTCCATAGCAAATACTTTTTTATAATAACATGAAAAATGACTACACATAGGGATTTTACCAGATGTAATACATAAGAATCACACTGACTACAACTAAGGGAGGAAAAAACCAAATAGTGGAAAAGCTCAATACTATCAGCCAAAACAAGGAAAGGAGCTGGCTATGGAACAGACCATCAATTGTTCCTATGCAAGTTCAGGTTATAGCTACAATCAATCAATCAATCAATCAGCCAATCAATCAATCAATAAAACAGGGCCACAAAGGCCAAAATATGGCCTTGAATATAGTCCACCTGAATTTAGAGACCATCTCAAGAACAGACCAAATGACCAAAGCCCAGGAGAAGTTATAGGGTAACATGAAAATCATCATACAGGAAGAAAGCAAAAGGTCATTAAAAATACAGGAAAGAAAGAAAAGACCAAAATGGATGTCACAAGAGACAGTGAAACTGGCTCTTGAGTGTAGAAATGCTAAAGTGAACTGAAAAAATGAGGAAGTAAAATTGCTGAGAAAAATTCAAAGGGCAAGCCAGGAAGACCAAGTTAAGTATTATAAGGAAAAGTGCAAAGACCTGGAGTTAAAAAACCAAAACAGAAAACTAGCATTTCTCAAGCTGAAAAAAAACAGAAGAAAAAATTGAGTCTCAACTTGCAATATTGAATGATTCTATAGGCAAGATACTGAATAATGTAGAAAACATCAAAATAAGAGGGATGGTATACAGAGAGTCACTGATCTAAAAATAAATCATTAATGTTCATTAATTTTAAGAAGTAGAATATGATCAAGAACATGTGGTATTAAAGGAAGAAGTGTAAACTATACTGAAGGCATTGGAAAAACAAATTGATAGAGTACAAATTGAAATCTTTCAACAAACTGATGAAGCACGGTAGGCACTCACTCATATATGCTAAGACATTCAGAAACAGCTACCTGGCCAACTGGGTGGAAGAGACCTATATTTGTGTCCATTCCAAAGAGAGGTGACCCAAGAGAATGCAAAACTCATCCAACAACATAACTGATAGCACTTTCAAGTAAAAATTGGCTGAAGATAATTCAAAAACTGCTACAACAGTACATCGTCAGGGAACTACCAGAAATTGAAGCTGGTTTTAAAAGAGGACATGGAGCTAGGAATGTCATTGCTTACATCAGATGAATCTTGGCTGAAAGTAGAGAATACCAGATAGATGTTTACTTCTGCTTTATTGACTATGCAAAGGCTTGGTTGTGTGGATCAATACAAGTTTGGATAGCATTGCAAAGAATGTTCCAGAATACTTAATTGTGCTCATTAGGATTGTGGTCATGAGGAACCTGTACATAGGTCATTTTTCCAAACTGAAAAAAGGAGGGGATACTGAAGTTTAGAATTAGGAAAGGTGTGTGCCAGGGCTGTATTCTTTCACCACACTTATTCAATCACTATGTTGAGCAAATAATTTGAGAACCTGGTTTATAAAAAGAACGTGGCATCATGATAGGAGGAAGATTCATGAACAGCCTGTGATATGCAGCCTATGTTACAAACTTGTTACATATGGAAAGGACTTACAATACTTACTGATCCATTCCTCCTGAGCTTTATCCTTAGGCAAATGCTCCCCTCCTTTGATTCTCTTTTGGCTGATTGTTCTAAGGAGTGTGTAGCTCCCGGTGACAATAGTTCACCTTATAGGCCTGTCTATTGTTGACTGAGTTCAGGTGGGGTATAGCAGGATAAGCACTGGACTATTAACTGATAGGAAACCCTATACAGTGTCATTCTGAATTGGAACTGACTTGGTGTCACTTAACAACATAACTTTTGGCTGAAAGTTGAGCCATACTGGTAAATTCAGTTCAAGTCTTGAAGAGTGACTAAGAGTTATAGTCTCAGTGTTCTATCAATAATGGTGGAGAAGTAAGCCTGGTAGTTTTCTGATTTTGAGTTTTGCTACACATTTTTTCCTCACTCTATCCAGAGCCTTCTATTGTGATCCCTTTCAAAGCAACTAGCAGTGATAACAGGGCACCACCTAGATTTCCTGGACTTAGGATTCTGGATGCTGAGCTGTACATGGTCCATTAGTCTTTCGGACTATGCCTCTTTGGTTTTCTTCATACTTTTTTATTCTTGGGTAGGGAGGGACCAATAGTTGACCTTGGAAGGCTTATAAGTTTTTAAGATCTTAGTCACTACTCACTAAAAGTCCTGGTGTGGCACTGGAGGATAAGTACTGAAACTCAAGATTGTTTTGAACTGCAAGGTCGGTAGTTCTAACTCACCAGCCATCTTCAGAAACACTACACAGGGTTGCTATGGGTCAAAACCAACTCGACGGCACTTAACAACAACAAATGAGTTGGAACAGACTCACCAGCACTTAACAACAACTCATTAAAGTAGGATACAAAGCATTGTCTTGTGGACTATGTTATGCCAACTGACCTTCAAGTACCAATCAACTCTTGTCCTTAGTCTCCAAGCCCAGCAACTCACATCCTCATAATGTTTGGTTATGGCTAAGAAGTGTACATACTTTTGTTCCCTCCTTTGTTTTACTGTATACATGGATATACTTCCACACCATATAAATACGTGTATAGAAATATCATCTGCCATACCTATATATGGTCATGTATGTAGTCCCCTTTACCTACCCATACCTGATCATCTTGCCTCTTGGTCCATGTGGGCTAATATTTGTTATTACTGAGAATGCAGAATTGTGTATGTAATAGTATTTACTATTGTTATCTATAAGGAGCTCTGGTAGCACAGTGGTTACAAATCGGGCTGCGAACCTTAAGGTCAGCAGTTCGAAACTACCAGCTGTTCTACAGGAGAAAGATGAAGCTTTCTGCTCTTGTAAAGATTTAAAGCCTCAGAAACCCTGTGCAGGGTCACTATGAGTCGGGACTGACTCCATAGCACATAACCACGACCACAATTGTTGTCTACAACTCTTGTGTACCTATCTGTTTATTCCATTTATTCCTTTTCTTTAGTGATATTGTGCTGATCACCCCCTTATTGTATACTGCCTTTCCCTTTACCCAAATTAATGTGTATGTTGAGCTGTAGGATAAACACTGGACTGCTAATCACAAGGTTGGTGGTTCAAACCCACCAGCCACTCCTCAGAAACACTATATAGGGTCGTTATGAGTAGTAAGAGACTCAAGGGCATTTAACAACAACAGCATTGATTATCTAGTGATTTTCCTTCACTTTCACTCCCAGCCCTGGTAACCATCAAAAAAAGTTTTGTTCCTTAATTTTTTGTAATAATTGTTTTTGTAAATGCTGTCAAGTTGGTTCTAACTCTTAACAACCCTGTATAGGGTTTCTGCAAGTCTGGTGTGGTGCTGAAAGAGCAGCACAGGACCGCTAACTACAAGATAAGAAGTTCAAATCCACCAGCTGCTCCTCAGAAATCCGAAACAGTGTTGCTATGAGTAGGAACCAACTTGACAGCACTTAACAACAACAATAACAGGGTTTCTGAGAAGCAGCTGGTAGGTTTGGACCACCAACCTTACAGTAAGCAGTTCAGTATTATCCTACAGCACTACACCAGGACTCATACAATATTTATCCTTTTGTGATTTACATATTTCACGCAGCATAATGTCCTCTAGGAGTCCTGGTGTGGTACTGTAGGATAAGAACTGGACTCTAACCACAAGCCTGTTGGTTTAAACCCACCAGATGCTCCTCAAAAACCCTACACATTTTTGCAGTTGGAATGGACTCAAAAACTCTTACCAATAAAAACAACAAAAGTATCCTCTAGGTTCATTCACATTATGAGGTGTTTTACAGACTCGAACATTATTCTTTAACATTGCATAGTATGCGCTATGCGTGTGTGTGCTGTAGGTTTTTTCTTAATCCATTAATCAGTTGACGAAACTTACATTTAGGAAAGATCTTGTAATGTTCTTTTTAATGATGAATTCAGTGGCATTCCACTTCAATTTGTTATTCCTGACATAATAGAGCAAATGACTGTCCCATTCAAAATGGCAAATATCAGCCCATTTCAGCTCATTAATGCTTAATATTTCAATCTTTATGTGTTCCATTTAATTTTTGATGACTTCCAATTTTCCTTGATTCATAATTAGTACATTTCGCATTCCAATTACTAATGGATATTTGAAGTTGTTTCTTCTCATTAGAAGTCATGCCACATCAGTAAAAGAAGTCCCCGAAAGCTTTACTCCATTCATGTTAATAAGCCTGACTCTACATTGAGGAGGCAGTTTTTACCCAGTCATATTCTGAGTGTCTTCTAACTTGAGGGAATCATCTCTTAACTTTATATCAGACATTGCTTCCCTACTGTTTCCACTAGCCTCCCTTTTTCAGAAGTAGTTCTCTAGGTCTGTCTTCCTAATCTGGAAATTCCACTGAAACCTTCACACTATTTGTGACCCTGCTGGTGTTTGAAAGACCAGGCGCATAACTTTCAGTATCACAGAAAAATGCAAGCACCACAATACAACAAACATACAGATAATTTGTGGGAAAATTTGGACCTGCCACTGTAAATTTAGGAGATTCAAAAAAAAATTTTTTTCTGATAAAATGAGTGGCAACACAAATAAATATGAACTTTTGATATTATGTAATAAAATATATCAATGGTTTAGCATAAATGAATGGATAACCATTTTCCAAATGATTGGTGCATGATTTTATGACAAAATTTCCATAGGGATTAAATAGTCAAAGTGTCTAATAGGCTGGTGGATTTTAATATAACAGAATATAAAACTGCGTTGTTATGATTTCACATTCCTCATTGAAGCTAACCCTAAGAAACTACGACTAATTAGGTTTTTGTGTAGAATCAAAGAATCCCCAAAGTTATATCTAAAAAAGAGTATTAAAATAGTCTGCCTTTTGTCAGGCATATGTCTATGTAACCTTGAAGTATTTTTATAGACTTCATGAAAGCAACATATTGCAAAAGTCTGAATGTAGTAACAAATATGAAAATTCAGCTAAGCTTTATGAAGTCAGATAGTAAAGAAATTTCCAAGAACATAAAACAATACCTCTCATTGCTATTTTTGAGTTTGGAAATGCAGAGGCATTTTTCATGGAAATATTATCACTGGCATGTTGTAATAAAGTTAATTTTAATTGTTTAAAAGTTATTTGGATCCTCAGTAATTATTATGTGAGTAAAAGGATATTCAAGCCAGATTGTTTCAGAATTACTATTTTAAAGGAACTTTCATAAAAGACCTAAGCTTTTAGATGAAACTCTTCTAATTTCTTTCTTACTTCAACTAAAATAAGTTGATAAGTTTCCTATAGTTTCTGAATTAAAAGAGCAATTATTCATAATCAGCAACTATATATCCTGAGCACAGCATTCCAATATGGGCAGCAGGGAGGGTGACTAAACTAAGGGCCTCAAACTCAAACACCTGCAAGTTGTAGGCATGTGACATAAATCAGAAAAATACTCTACATTTCAAAACTAAAAACTTTCCATTGTCTTGAAATCAACATTTTTTCCCCCCTCTATCATCCATACTAAGGAGCTCTGGTAGCGTAGTGGTTACGAATCGGGCTGCAAACCGCAAGGTCAGCAGTTCGAAACTACCAGCTGTTCCACGGGAGAAAGATGAGGCATTCTGCTCCCATAAAGATTTGCAGCCTCAGAAACCCTGTGCAGGGTCGCTATGAGTTGGAACCGACTCCACGGTACTTAACAACAACAACAACAATCATCCATACTACCATTTTGGATAAGGACTTGAAGTCCAAGTATTACTCTTTTATCTTAATGCTGCCATACATAAGAAAGCAATTGTGCCAGTGTGGTTATAAACGACACTGACAGCACTACATTTGCCCCTTCACCTTTGTCCAGGAGAACCCCTTCTGACCCTTCTACAGCTGGACATCTACTCAAAGGGTGAGAATATGCAGAACCAAGGGAACAGGGCCACCTTTTTGCATTTACTGAACCACTATCCATGAACCCTGGGTCCAAACCCTTGTCAAATGGTTTTAAGCAGGTTCCATGACTGCTGTGACCTTCTACCCTAGATTTTCATTGTCATTATGGAAAATAATTTCCTTGGTGCCACTTTCCTACCTGTTTCTCACCAAAACAGGTTTTAATCTACTTAAAACGTCTTCACAATAAACTCCACAATTGTGCTGTGGCCTTCGAAAAATTCAGTCAGAATTACTCTTTTGGTGTTCCAAAGGACAGTCACCATAACCTTTTGAGCTGACCTCTCTGCCTTAAACTGTCCCAGCAGATCTATTTGGAAGTCATTGTGTTGACTGGATCTTTTTTTTATTTTGACGGTACTCTGAAAAGTGTACTACTAAGAAAATTTATCTACAGTCATCTACTGATGGCAGAGACATGTTTAAACACATTTTGTTTGGAGTAGACCCATGACTGTATGAACTGAAAACTTAGTAGCAATACATTAGATTTGTCCTCATGTATGTGCTACATATGTATTCATGAACACAAGGGGCAAAGTTAATGAAAACTTTAGCATAACCAAACAGTTGAGAGAATGAATCACTGGGCGTGGGGCCACAGGACCATAGTCTTGGGTGACAACCAAGGGCTATTGGCATAACATAGTCTTGGTGTTGGACTGCTAACCATAAGATCAGCCGTTGAAACCCATTAGCTATTATGTAAATAAAAGATGAGGTCATCTTCCTCTGTAAAGATGAGGAGTCTTGGAAACCCTATATGGGGTAGCTATGAGTGGGAGTCAACTTGATGACAGTGGGCTTGGTTTCAGTTTTGTTGGGTAGTGACTGGGGTCTTAAAAGCTTATGAGTAGTCATCTAAGTTGTAACTCTTGGTGTCACTCTATTTGAAGCATGCAAGAGTGAAGAAAATTTAAAATGTATGGAAGCAATTAGTGCTGTCAGCCTCCAGACCCTGAGAACTAGACAGAACCTGGCTACTACTTCTGAGCATTGTGAAAGGGATAACAGTAGGAGGTCTTGGATAGAGTGGGAGAAAAATGTGGAACAAAAACCCAGATCATAAAAATGAAAAGGCTTATTGGTTAGATAAAAGTTGGAGGAACCCCCAATACTATAGCACTTAGTCACCTTTCAAACCTGAAACTGAACTCACCTTTGTGGCTCAACTTTAAAACACACACTAGCCAATCCTATAAAGTGAACAATAACACCAATGAGACACGCACTTCTCAGCAAAGGGTAGCCTCTTGCAGGGATAATGGTTAGAAGACAGGAAGGGAAAGGAATGAAGGACAGTTAAGGAGAATGAAAACAGTTAACAAAGGGAGGAGGCGGAAAGAATGCAGTGAAATCGTGAGGATTGCAATCAGTGTCATGAGACAAAATGTGTATAAATTCTTGAATGGAAAACCAATTTGTCTGGAAACGTTCACCCAAATCACAATAAAAAGTTAACACACAAATAAAACCTTTACAACAGTAATAGTTTTACTTCAAGAGATGAAAGTGCACATTTATTCTGATAGTTGGACTAGCCTAGTATTAATGTTACTTACACAATAGGAAGAGTTTCTTCCAAAAAGAGTTACCTTTCCTAAATTTGAAAACTATATGGTTAGTCTCCATGACCCTAAGAACAAAAGAACTAGATGGTGCACAGCTACCACTATCAACTGCTATGAAAGGGATCCCATTAGAAGGTCCCTGATAGAGTGGAAGGAAATGTGGAATAAAACTCAAAATTATATATATAATATTATATTTGTTGTTAAGTGCCGTCAAGTCGGTTCCGACCCACAGTGACCTGTACAGGATTTCTGAGGCTGTAAATCTTTATGGGAGCAGAAAGCCTCCTCTTTCTCCTGCGGAACAGCTGGTAGTTTCAAACTGCTGAACTTTCAGTTTGCAGCCCTTGGTCACACTTCATGTCTGGAAAGGAATTTAACTTTGTGGCCCATATTTCAGTGAAGTAGTTGATAGGTATATTATTGTTGTTAAGTGCCACCGAGTCAGTTCTGACCCATAGATACCCTGTATAGGGTCCTAGAGGATTGACTGGTGAGCTTGAACTGCCAACCGTTCGGTTCAAACTGACTTTTCAGTCCAGCACATTAACCCACAGAACCAAACCAGGACTCAAGATAGGTATATAGTGGGGACAATAACACTAGTAAGGAATGTTCATCATGATATGGTCAATCACTCAAAATAAAAGGCAGGAATTACCTAAGGACAAAGTTGAGAAGGGCTGGGAAGGAGGGTAGAATGGAAACAGGAACCCCAGGGAGGAAGTGGGATGACTGGTATTGCCTGGAAGGGATTGTAATCTTTGAGATGAAACAGTGGATGATTTGTGGAATGTACAACTGATGATCTAGACTGTAAACCTTCACTCAATTCAAAATAAAAAGTAAAATAGAAAAGAATATAATAATAAAAAAGAGGATGTATACAGTTATAAGTCAAAATAGAATAAAATAAAATCTTGACAACTAATTTGAAAACCACACTCGGGAGCAAGCATTGAACAGTGCACATAATGTACTCTGTAGCCAAGAGCTGACCTACAGACCACCAGGTTATAATATCTGGGTTCAAGGAAAGTTTATAACTTCTCCCAGAGTCTCACTATCACCATGATCAGCGATTATAATAAGAATGAGGTTGCTGTTGTTGTTAAGAGCCTTGGACTCAGTTCTAACACATAGTGACCCTGTTAAAGGGTTTCCAAGGAATGGCTGTTAGGTTTGAACCATCAATCTTGTGGTTAGCAGTCTAGTGCTTAATCTACAGTGCTGTGCCAGGTAATTATTTATAGAGTTATAATTATAATTTAATAACATTTAAATATCTTTATTTATTATACTTATATAACTATCACTTATAGGTTGCTTATTCTACAGCACCACACCATGTTATTTTTATAGTAATATTTTTAAAATGCTAAATATATTACATTATTTCTATATCACATATATTTATTATCTTTATATGGTTATTATTTATAGAGTGCTTACTACATGTCAGGCATTATATTAAGACTACTGAACAAATTAGCTCAATAACATATGTGCAAAACTATTTTTGTTCTATAGGAAAACTTGAGTAGATTCATCAGTTTCCATTTAGCCAGTCCCCTTTATAAAAAAATTTGCTTATGTTTTGCACAGTGTGGAAATATGTAATATGTAGAAAAGTATGTGGGCATAGGTAGCAACAAATTTACTTGGCTTGGGGAAGAATTAAACCTTGGCACAAGTTTCAATTAAGTGATCTGCTTCCCTTGTTATTGATTCCAAGCCTATAATTCAATAAAAGGTCGTGGACTAGTGAAACTTGAATTCTTCTGAGCAATGTGAGCATTGGGCATGAAGCTCTTCTGCTTCAATGCCAATAAACTGTCATCTCTGGATTACGATTACTTTTATAGCCTTTCCATAATTCCCACAAATGCTATTCTAGAGGGCCTATAAAGCAGTTAATCAGAATAAATTAAAATTTGTACTTAGCACTAAAATATAAATTAATTATATGTTTTCTCTCAAATCTAACCACTTCAAACATCTGGTTTATTTTACTGCTTCATTCACACTAGTAGTGACAATTTCAGCGTTACTTTTTACTTCATCAGCACAGCAGTCCAAAGCATGTCCATCAGATGCTTCTCGCACAAACTCATTAAAGGGACAACTGATCTTTGTAGGTTCATCATAAAGTAAAACAGAGCAGAACATTATCATCTGCCCACTGCTAACCAGACAATGAAACCACTGGCCTTCCTGTGAAGAAAGTTTAATGTTTTCAAGAATCAAGGGCATTACGAACAGAAAATTAATCTTCTCACTGCTGTCTTTTATATATTTGAATATCAATTTTCACCAGCTGTGATAGTTTCTTTTGTAACATCTGCTGGAAAATAGAAAGGGTGCATAGTGACTATACTTAAGCACAGCGATACTTTTTTGATAATTTAGGCCAACATAAAATATGGGAAGTTTATGACTTGCAAGTTATATAAATTATATAAAGTTTGAAAATGCATATACCTTATTTTTAATTAAGTAATAAGCCAGGACAGATTTTTCAGTTTTAAATAATGTGCATTTCAAATCATAGACAGTAATGCATGCAAAGAGGAGCACATAGTAAACCTATGATGTTTATATTTCACTTTGATATTCAAAAGCGTTATCTATTTTCTTAGTTCTTTGCTATTTGTGTTAGCATTAGCAGTTTTGCACTTTAACTACTGTATCCCTAGTGCTCTAACTAACTTTCCCAGATGTAGTCAGTATGTTACTTAATTATCTTTCTAGTTTGATTTCTTAAACATAGAAGACTTAGAATCTGATGCCTCGTCCCACTCTCAAGCCTACCAATCCAACCTACCAGTCAAATAATTAGAATTTAGATAGGTGGTTCTGTAGGATAAGCACTGGACTCATAATTACAAGTTTGGTCATTCAAGCCCACCAGCCATTCCAAGGGGAAAGATGAGATATTTTCCCTCACAAAGATTTAAAGTCACGGAAGTGACGTGATGGCACTTAACAACATCAACAACTGCAAGGCCAACAGTTCAAACTGAAAGATGAAGCTTTCTGCTCTTGTAAAGATTTACAGTCTTGGAAACCACAGACTGAGTCACTATGAGTCAGAATCAACCTGATGGCAGTGGTTTTGGTTTTATGGTTTGGGCTTTTCTTTTACATTCATGTACATATAGCCTCAGATAATCACATGTAGGAAAAATTCCATTTTTTAAAAAGCAGAGGAATATAAAGTAAGAAATTCAGTGGTCAGCAGAATGCTCCAATCTCATTTTCACCACAAAGAAAAGAATCAACCACACTAATGTATTAAAATGTTACATAAGACTTTCTCCCTCTACTCCTGATTCCGGGCCTTAATTCAGCACATCTGGTTGCTAGTTCTTATTGATAAACAGAGTAATGCAAACACCATAAAGAAGCCACAAGGGCTGTAAATATATGTCTAAACATGGAATCTGAACATAAAGTTTTCAAATATACATTCTCACACCATTCTCTAATGATTCAAAAGTTTCTCTAATGAGCAAGTTATACAACACTTCCACTATGTCAAAAGTATACCCATGAAAAACAAATCCATTTGATTTTTTTGCTATTGTTAGAAGGGTACATAAACTTTAAACATTGTGATTGTGAGTGCTCATTCTATGGCAGAATGATATTAGCAACAGAACATAAGACACCTGCCTTTTATCAGGTTGATATCAAGAGAATGAACCAGGTCAGACATATGCAAAAAGAGAATATTAGCAAATAACTACGTGAGAATGTACATGTTAAATCAAGCTCTAAGTGGTTGATGTATTATTGCTTTGCATTTTCTAAGATTCCACTCCTACCTGTAGGATAAGCACTGGACTGGTCCCTACAAGGCTAGCTGTTCAAACCCAACAGCCATTCCAAGGGAGAAAGATGAGACTTTCTACTCACACAAAGATTTAAAGCCACGGAAGCAACATGTATCATCCCTCAGGAGCTTTTTAACTTTAAAAAGTCATTTCTAAAATATATTACAAATCTCCTTATATGAACAGTTTTCCATGGAATTTATTTTTATAAATATGGTTTTGGATTTCATTTTTATACAAAAAGACATGCAGTTTTATTTATCCTTACTGCCTGCCTATGTTACTTGTACTACCAAATGGTGTTGCAATGTTAGACAGTCTATAGAAGGTTGAAATTGGATTGAAATGTTCAGGAGGAATCCAGGTGTGGTGGTTACGTTTACATGTCACCTGTCTAGGCCATGATTCTCAGTGGTTTGGCAGCTGTGATGTAATCATCGTTGAGTCTGTGATTTAATGTTAAGTAGCCAATCATTTGGAAGAGGAGTTTTCTTGGTGATGTGTCCTGCATCAATAGATATAATTGTTTTGGCACAGCTCACCCTCTCTAGATCCTGCATCTGAGTCAGGATTTGCTGACCTCTGGTTCTTGGCATGTGAACCAGGGGCCAGCTGTCGGACCTACAGAATCGAGGGTTAGCTCCTGTGAGACAACAGCTTAAGAGTTTACCTGCCAATTTTGGGATTTGTCAGTTCCTTCAACCCTATGAGTCAGGAGAAGCCTCCAGCCTTTCACCTTACTCATTGATTAGGGATTTGCCAGCCCCCAAAGGAGCTCTGGCATTGTAGTGGTTATGAATTGGACTGCTAACCTCAAGGTCAGCAGTTTGAAACTACCAGCTGTTCCACAGGAGAAAGATGAGGCTTTCTGCTCCCATAAAGATTTACAGCCTCAGAAATCCTGTACAGGGTCGCTATGGGTCGGAACCGACTCCACGGCACACCACCACCACAACAACAACTGTAGACATTTTCTTGAAATAAATCTCTCTGTGTATACACTTATATAAAAGGGGGCTTCACAATTTTCATGGAAAGATTCCATTATCTTTAATCCCGTTTTCCACAAACTTTTTAAAATTCCCCCCTGTGTATATGAGTCTTAGTATGGAGCTTTAGGATAAGCACTGGACTGTTAACCACAAGGTAAGCAGTTCCACTCACCAGCCACTCATCAAAAAGCCTATATAAGGTTGTTATGAGTCAGAACTAACTTGACAGCACTTAACACTTAAACACTTAACAACGCTTATATTAACAACAATGACATGTATACACTTCACTGATTTTGTTCCTGTAGAGCAGGAGTGGGGAAACCTTTTTCTATTCATATTTATGACAACATTCATGGGCAATACAAACGTATTAACTTAAACATTAGCCTGTTATATTTGTGCAAACAATCAAGTCATCCCTAATGTGATGGCTCCTGGTGTGGCGTTCTAGGATCAGCACTGGACTGTGGATTACAAGATCTGCAGTTCAAGCCCAGCAGCTGCTCCTTGGAAACCCTATATAGGGTTCCTATGTGTTGGAATCAACTCAATGGCACTTAACAACAACAATAATGTGACGACTGGAACTGCTGGCTGCCTTGGTAGGACCAGACCAAATGATTTCACAAGTTTTATACAGCCTGTGGGCTGAAAGATTCTCCATCCTTGTCATAGAGAAAGGAAACATTTAGTGCTATGAGTGGTTCTTGTTGCTGTTACGTGCCATTGAGTCAGTTCCGATTCATAGCAACCTATGCACAACAGAACAAAGCACTTCCTGATCCTGCATCAGCCATCCTCACAATCTTTAAGCCTGAGCTCATTGCTGCTCCTACTGTGGCAATCCATTTCCTTGGGGGTCTTCCTCTTGTTTGCTGATGTCCTTCTGCAGGGACTGGTTGTTGTTGTTAAGTGCCGTCGAGTCGGTTCCGACCCATAGCGACCCTGTACAGGGTATCCGAGGGTACCTGACAATAACATGTCCAAAGTATAAGAGATGAAATCTCACCATCCTGGCTTCTAAGGAGCATTCTGGCTGTACTTATTCCAACACAGATTTGTTTGTTTTTCTAGCAATCCTTGTTACATTTAATATTGGTTCTAGAGAAACAAAATCATAAGTATGGATTTTCTTAATTGGTTCTCTATTCTGGCTAGTCCTAAAGGCATGATGACTGCCTCCTATAGTCAAGAGGGCATTGCTAACCCCTGACATGCAGTAGCAATAGAAATATGCAAAATATTACTACTAATGCATCAAATGTTTTTGAGAAAAAAGACTAAATTATTGACTATTTGATACATTTCTACAATTTTGTCAGAATGAGAAGTAAAAGGAAACTGGTTGGTCGGTCCCATTTTTGCTACACAGAATAATGCAAGAAGGAACTTTAGCGTCACAGCTCAAACACTGTATACACTGGCTGTAAGTTTCAACTTGCAATGCCCCCAAAACTTTTATTTGGTTGGTTGGCTGAAACATATACCAAGTGGTTGTTTTTATTGTTATTAAATGTCACAGAGTCAGTTCTGATTCATAGCAACCCTGCATAGGATTCCCAAGGAATGGCTAGTAGACTTGAACCAATGACCTTATGTTTAGCAGTACAGTGCTTATCCTACAGCAGACTCTGTCTAAAGTGGTAACTAACTCTAAATTAGGCTGAAATGCCAGACTCGCCTTGGTATATTGCAAAAGAAGAGACTCAGAGACATAGGAAAATTGGCATGTTAGAGTGGATTTATCAAGTTGAAACCACAGACCCATTCATGGAGTGTAAGGGATAAATTTGTGAAGGAAACATGAGCATCCTTGAAGAATGCTGTGATTGCAATTTTATGCAAATCAAACTTGACAGTGAGAACTGCCCTAACTAAATTAAGACAACTAAGTAGAATAGGCCAATTTGGTTCCTGTGGTGGTAGGGGCCAAGTGGCAGTACTAAATTGGGAAAGACAAGGTGGGTGTGATTACCATAATGGTCAGTGGAGTCAAAGTAATAATCAGAATAGGCTAACTGCTATGGACTTGTGATGTTGGCTACTTAGAGTGTTTCTAGGAGTGAAATATATAGAAATTCTATTATATATTTACTTGACCTATTCAAGCAGCAGAATTCTAGGTCATGTGAGTCTAGCAGCGAGTCTAGTAAGACTACTAGAATAGAGAGTTTTGACCCCACAAAAATCTCAGACTTGAGTCAGTTTATAGGCACAAAACTCCTGTAATGAAGGGGAAGTCATGTTCCCTTGAGAAGGCCCTTACTGCACTCCCCCAAATTTATACTATTACTTTTTCTCCCGGCCTTCCTCTTTTACGAGAATGACTGTTAATTGGGATAGGGAAACAATCAGACTTTCAGGGAATTATTAAATACTCTCTGAACTGACATGAATTCCAGGAGACTCAAAACATTACGGTGTAAGGAGCTCTGGTAGCATAGTGGTTACGAGTTGGGCTGCCAACCACAAGGTCAGCAGTTCCGTTGGAGAAAGATGAGGCATTCGGCTCCCATAAAGATTTACAGCTTCAGGAACTCTGTGCAGGGTCACTATGAGTCGGAACCGACTTCACGGTACTTAACAACAACAACAACCAGTCAATGTAGGGGTGTATAGAAGTCAATTAGTTCAGTCCCTTATTGGTGAATCACAGAAAATACCCTTAAGATTTTGGAACCAAGATTTGTCATTGTCTGAGAGAACTACTTTCCTTTCGAGAAATTTGTTTGGCTTAAAGGGCCTTGGTAGTCTGAACAATAAATAATAATGGGTCATCAATAGGCAGAACTTCAAGCAGTGCACTTGGTTGTTCATTTTAGTTGAAATGAGAGATGACCAGATGTATGACTGTATACTGACTCACAGGCTATCACCATGGTTTGGCTGGATGATCAGGAACTTGGAAGAAGCATGTGTAGTAAACTGATGACAAGGAAGTATTGAGTAGAGCCATGTAGACAGACATCTCTGAAGAGGTCAAAGAAAGTAAGATATTTGTGTCCCATGTGAACTGTCACAAAAAGGTGACCTCAAAAGAGGAGGTTTTAACAATCAATAAGATAGGATGACATATTCTGTGGATATAATCTTCCACTTTCTCTAGCTACTACTGTCATTGCCCAGTTGGCACATGAACAAAGTAGCCATGGTGGCAGGGGCAGAGGTTATTCATAGGCTCAGCAACATGAAATTCCTAACTTAGCTACAGCCACTGCTGAGTGTCTAATCTGCCAGCAACAGAGCCTGTGATATGGCAACATTCCTGGGGGAGGTTAGCCAGCAACCTGCTTGTAGGCTGACTGTATCAGGCTATTCTCCACAAGGAAAGAGAGGAATTTTGTTCTTGGTCAGATAGACACTCTGGTATTGATCTGCCTTCTTTGCACTCAATGAGCAAAGTGTCAAACTACCAGTCTAGGACTTACAAATGCCTTACCTACTGTCATGGTATCTCACGCAACATTGCCTTGGATCAAGGAATCCACTTCACAGAAAATGAAGTGTGGCAATGGATCCATGCTTGTGGAATTCACTAGTCTTACCATGTCCTTCATTATCCTGAAGTAGCTGGTTTGATAGAATGGTGGAATGGCCTTCTAAACATGCAGTTGCAGTGCTAGCTAGGTGATAATACATTGCAGAGTTAGAACAATGTTCTCCGGGAGGCTATATATTCTCTCAAACATTATTTAATATATGATGTGTTTCTCTCCAGGATTCTTGGGTCCAGGATTCAATGGGTGTCAATGGGAGTAAGCACTTACATTACCCTTAATGACCCACTCACAAAATTTTTGCTTCTTGTTCCCACAACTCTATGATCTGTGGGTCTAGAGGTATTAGTTTCAAAGAGAGGAATTCTCCCACTAGGAGACACAACACTGCAACTATTGAACTGGAAGTTAAGACCACTTTGGGCTTCTCTGGATTAGGAGGCAAAGAAGAGAATTATTGTATTAGCTAGTATGAATGATCTTTATTACCTAGGTGGAATTTCATTGCTATTACTTAATAGTGGTAAAGAAGAGTATGCTTAGAATAAAGGGATGCTTTAAGATGTCCATGCCCTGTGATTAAAGTCAGTAGAAAACTACAGCAATCCAATTCTGACATGACAATGGCTTAGACCTTACTGGAATGCAAGTTTAGTCATCCCATCAGGCAAAGAACCATGACTAGCTACGGTACTTGCTATGGATATATGATCGGTTGAAGAAATGAGACTATGATTGATTTTAGCATTTCTTCCTTTTTTGTTGTTGTGCATGTATGTTTGTGAATATACAGGGGGGGTTAAGACTTCTTGTATATATAGCAAGTGTTTTTGTTTTCTTCACTTCCCTTATTCCATTATTTATTATAAAATGCAAGATGTAAACAGGACTAGTGTGGTTTTTGATTATATGCTTGTTAATCTTTAGTACAAGTATAATTTTATAATTGCCTTTATTTAGAGATTATATATGTTTTAAGGAAATGTGTTCAGGGGACATACGTAGACAAGGGGTAAACTAAGATGGATAAGGTTATGTGTTAACTTGGCTAGGCCATGATTCTCAGATATTGATATTATCCTCAGATTATAGATAATATTATATATTATATGAGATAATAATATCTATTATATAATCACCCTCCTTTTTATTTTTAACTTTTTTTTTACCCTCCATCTGAGTCATAATTTGCTGAACTCAAGTTCTTGGAATGTGAGCCAGACACCATTGTCTGATCTTTGGATTTGGGATACATCAGCTTCTGTGAGTCAGCAGTTTACTAACTGACCTGTTGATTTGGGGTTTATCAGTCTCTGAAATCATGTGAGTCAGAAGAAGGCTCCACCTTGACACCTGGCCTATAGAATTGAAACTTTCCAGCCTCTACACTATGTGAGCCATTTCCTTGAAATAAAATTTTCTCTATATATGAGTATATATACTCTTCATTGATTTTGCTCCTCCAGAAAACCCAGTCTAAGACAACAGGAAAATAGGACACTTGTCTTCTTTTACTGATGATGAATAAGAGTCCTTATTCATACATATATAACTCAATTATATCTTGAAATCACTGGTGAGTAATTGGAGGAAGAGTTATATGTGCTACAAAGCGCAGGGTGGAGAAAGAATGAGCAGCTTGGTGCATGTTTATATTACTTTTCTCATATGAGTCTGCTTATTTATCATATGGAGTGAGGTATGGTAAAGTTTTTATGACCTTGACAAAAAACAGGTATCACAAAAGAGTACTGGCCAATGCAACTTATCTATTCATAGGGAAAAAAGTAGACTTTTGTGTTTCTTTCCTAACAGAAAAGACTTCTGATATTCCATTATAAACAGGAAAGGAGCTCTGGTAGCATAGTGGTTATGAATTGGGCTGTGAGTCGCAAGGTCAGCAGTTCGAAACTACTAGTGGTTCCGTGGGAGAAAGATGAGGCGGTCTGCTCCCGTAAAGATTTACAGCCTCGGAAACCCTGTACAGGGTTGCTATGAGTAGGAACCAACTCCACGCACATAACAACAACAACAATTGTAATGCATTGTTCAAAATGCTACTGAAAACTATAGTCTTGACACTATTTGTCAAAATGTAAGTGAAATTAAAACTATATAATGGTCATTTTGGTTTACTCCTCAACATGCATTCCAAAATGCATATTCACTATTACCTTGAAGTTTATTTAATTGCTATTTTTATCAATTTTTGAAAGCTCATTAACAAGTTATTGCTAAAAATTCTATGTTCCCATCAAATACCTCATTTTACTCATCTGTATTTCACTTCTATATGTTTTGCCCCATCCTCCAAGATTATATAGCATGAGGATACACAGTCAGTATTTGTTAAATAATATAAAGACAAATATATCTATGAACACAGCATATCACCCCAAACAATAGAATAATTGAATAACCTTTTTTTTTTTTTTTTTTTTTCCACATCTTCAGGGGCATATACACAAATCACCATATAGATCCCTCCTTGCTTGAGGAAAAGGCAGTTGTTGGAGCCACAGATTCTGTCAAAGCATCACCAAAAATATACCACCTGCTCAATTTATAGGTAACTTGCCTTTAGTAATTCAAAGAGACTTATTGACAGAAGGAAACACTGCAGGATAAAGTCAAAGTGTTTCCTTATTCGTTTGCCTTTGAAAACCATGAATATGTAGTCCCAATCAATGTCACTGATATTCCGAATTGCATTTTAGTTCTGTGTATGAAAGACATATTCAGAGAAGGAAGTAACGTAGTGTCTTAGAAACAACAATGGGCTGAAAATTGGGACCCTGATTTTAATTGTAATTAGGTATTGAGTCACTTCCCTGAGTCCCAGTTAGTTTACTTGTAGGATGGTAGTATTGCATTAGATAATTAGACAGAAGT
Organism: Chrysochloris asiatica; assembly: GCF_000296735.1. Taxonomy (NCBI): domain Eukaryota; kingdom Metazoa; phylum Chordata; class Mammalia; order Afrosoricida; family Chrysochloridae; genus Chrysochloris; species Chrysochloris asiatica. The sequence goes on from NW_006408530.1 coordinate 28,923,965, forward strand.
TCTTAAACTTGGATGTTTATTTGAGTCACTAGACGGGGTTTTTTTGTTGGTTGGTTTGGTTTTTTAATATGGATAGTTGAATACCACCACCAAAATTTCTGATTTAGTTGATCTGGGGCAGGGCCTAGGCATGTAAAGTTTCTAAAGTAAAACAAATGTGCAACTACAATTGAAAACTAGTAGTTTAAATATTTTTAGGATCCTTTCTAACTTGAAATGTCTGTTTTCCTAGTATTCAGTTTTCCTTGAACTTCTCAGTCATGTTCAGCCAGATACTATTTAGTTTATGCATAGGGAACATCATCTAAAGTCTCACACACCAAGCCCCACCTGCTTTGCCTCTTGACTCACACCTAGTTCCATGTAAGCAAAATGGCGCTGTCATAGAGAAAGGAATACAATATGGAATATATATTTGGTTGCTCTGAGGTCCTTTGTATGATCTTATTTCTGTCATTATTTGTGTATGGTTTGGTCTCTGCTGCCAAATTTACTCTTTTGTATAGCTTTTGTCAGTCCATCATTCATGGAAGATATGTAATCTGTTTCAAGGAAGACCAGACCTATGATTTTAAATGTGAACTATTGACAATACGATTCCAGATGACCAATGCACTGCAGAAAAAAAATATTTTAATTGGGAGAAATTACACCTCTGTCTACGACAGGAATAGCATAGACTTTACATTTGTTGTTGTTGCTAAATGCTGTCGAGTCGGTTCCGACCCATAGAGACCCTCTAGAAGGGTTTCCAAGGAGCGACTAGTGAGCTTGAACCACCAACATTGCAGTTCAAACTGACTTTGCAGTCTAGCTCATTAACCCACAGCGCCACACCGGGACTCCAGACTTATACCCAATAAAACATTATAACCAATAAAAAATGCTCTGGTCAACTTCTAAAGCCATTGTCTCTCTTTTTGTGCTTAGGAACTTTTTTCCCCCAGAACAGTCTTCCTCTAGTCTATTCATGCTTAGTCCAAGTTTGTAGACTTAACATTCCCTCAATCAGTGCCTCTCTGAAATTTCCCTATAACTATCCCAGCTCCATGATCCTTTAGGTAGAAGAAATCTCAGGCACGTGTCTTACAGTCTACCTGAATTTCCCGTGGACTCAAGCTTCAGTCACTACTGTTTAAGGAACTGGCTTAACCACACACCTTTTATTGGTTGCTAACTTTTCCTACTGCTTCTTTCACGTCCATAACAGCATTCACTTCACTTGAAAAATGATTCTTCCTGAATCCAGTCTCTCACTCTTGTTTCTAGAAGAATACAATCTATGAAGACTCTGGTATCTGCTTTCAGTGTGCTCATCGGGGTCTGTTTTGGGGGTGGGGTTTTAGCAGAAATTACAAATAAATGAGGAGGCCACGCAGAAAACAGAGTCCAAGTGTGGCGCGGTGCGTTAATGAACTTGATTCCAACGTCGGTTTGAACGCAATGTCGGTGCTTCAAGCTCACCAGCCGTTCCTCGGTAACCTCGTATTGTTGTTGTTATGTGCCGTGGAGTTCTGACTCATAGCGACTCTGTACAGGGTTTCTGAGGCTGTAAATCTTTACGGGAGCAGAAAGCCTCATCTTTCTCCCACGGACGAGCTGGTAATTTGTAACTGCTAACCTTGAGATTAGCAGCCCGATTCGTAACCACTACGCTACCAGCGCTCCTTTGGAAACCCCATACAGAGTCGCTATTAATTTGAACCATCTCCATGGCACTTAACAATAGCAACAGCTGCAACACACACACACAAAAAAACTTACTAAGGGTGATGAAGAGGAGGTGGTGGCAGTTTGTACTATTAGGACACATTGAACAGATGAATTTGAGCACAGACTTGAAATTACAAAATTTGTTATTGTTAAGTGCCATAAATTGGTTCCGACTCATAGCAACCCATTTCTGAGGTGCGACTGGTGGGTTTGAACTGCCAACCTTGAAGTTCAAACTGACCTTGTGGTCTAGAGCTTTATCGTACAGTGCTATACCAGGATTCCTACCAAAAGCAGACTTCTTATAAAAGTGCACTCATGCAACAATCAAATAGTCTTTTAAATGAACATAATATAAAATTCTGGATCAACTATGTCTTTAATGCAGCTATGCTCCCTTGTTCCTGAAACAATAAAGAGCAGCAAGTTCATGCTGTGTAAAGTTGCCACTCTGATTTATATACATGGTTCCTGCCAGCCTCCTAAGTGACATGCTGGAGAGTGAGTTCAATCCAAAGACCTTCCCCACCATCACTACTCAAATTCCTCCCCGTTTAGTTCTGGGTGTGACAAGGTTCCTGCCTATCAGAGGGGGCTTTTGGCAGCCCTTCTGCTGTTTAGGGGAACATTTTTTGGATGCAGATTTTGCAATTGTTCCCATTCTTGCTTTCAGCATTAATGATTAAGTACATTATATTCTATCTTGTCATCTATGTGAGTTCTTTCCAGGGAAGAGAGCAAAGACCACAAATCTGCTTTGAGCAATCTATATTTAAATGGCAGTGGGGTATGATTTTAATTCAATGTAGAAAAAAATTGATAAGCAGCTCCCAGAGAAAGGGCAACAATCTTACTTCATTAAAGAAAGTCTGGTGACTTCTAAAGTAAATAGAGTAGGATTTTTTATTTAAACAAACAAACAAACAACCCTCCCCACTGAAAAACTATGATATATTACTAATCTTGAATCAACTGATGAATCTTATCAGTCTTAGAATGTGAAACTGTCACCCTCTATGAGAAAGTCTATATGAGGGCTTTTCGGGGAATGGTAAATAGCAACTTCTTCTGACTTATCAGCAGCTAGCATCCCTAGCTAGAGGACCCTGATGATTTCAGCATGGCTATAAGTTCAGATAAGTGTGGTTAGAAAGACAAATAGGCTACAGATCACAAAACAGTTTGTAAACTATATCACATAGTTTGTACTTATCCAAAGAGTAACAGAACCATGGAAAAAATTAAGCACTTTCAGATTTGTGGTTTAGAAAGTTCACTGAGGGTGCTGTGTTAAGAATAGATTGGAAGGGAGAGAAGGAGATTAAAGGTTAGAGACAGAAAGGTTGGAGATTGATGAGCAGAGTCAAGAGAGAAGGTAGTGCTCATCATATACTATTTTGTGTGTGGGCAGAAAAGTATGACAGGAGTAGGCATGAGTGACTGATATGACTTAACAAGAAAAGTGTTGAGATAAATAATCAATGCACCCATATAATTTCATATCTCTTTTCGTGGCTTCAGAGAGTTACTATCTATATTCAAGACAACCGCTGACAAATTACAAGAGAAAATAAAATGCCAATTATTTACTGAAGCGAAATATATTAATGTCTTATGACCTAGAAATTCTATACTTAGATATGCACTCGACAGAAATGCATGCATATGTGTACCAAAAAGCATGTGCAAGACAACCTTGGAACAACAGGGCTCTGGGATACAGGGATTGAGGCATGGTTTGAATGGGTAAAAGAAGAGAATAATGTTAAGATACTTGGCTGTCTTTTGCATTTTGGTTTCCCTTGCCTGCCATTGTAAAATAGACACTTGAGGGGGAGAGAAAGGAATAGCCAGAAACATCACAATAGAAAGCTTGTAAGTCCATCTTCACCCTATACCTGATTGGAATACTTTAAAGGGGCTTGAAGTTGCCCAGTGAAAGAGGCTTCCTGTGGAGACTTCGCATTGCGTAAGACTATAGTTGGAATCCTGAACCCTATTCAGAATTGTTTGAGGTGGGAAATTTCCACTTGAAAGGACAAGTAGACCATCCTGGAGCAACTAAATGAACAGAAGATACTTCGTGAAAGAAAGACCAGCAGGAAAAATCAAAACAGTAACAGCAGTCTGATGGAATACTACAAGAACAAGCAAGAGGTGGTGAAAAACAGCAATGAAGTTGGGAGCTAAGTACAATCACATTCAATAGACTCCTGTGAACCTGGGTGGAGACCTGGTTGGCCAGCAGTATGGCAAGACCCAGGGACTCCTGGGCCCAAAGACAGTGACATGGCCACAGAGGACTAGAGCAGAAAGTGAAGCATCCAGCTGATATGAAGTGAGGGGAGATGCACAAGAACACCCATACTTGCAGATAGTACCCACTTGACCTGGTTTCAATGGCTGGATGATCAGAACTCGACTAGAAGAAGAAAGAAGAGGAAAAAAAAAAGAGTAACCCACTACAATTTGATGAACTTTATCTATACTTATGGATGTAGTAGCTCAAAAAAAGTGAACAAATCTTTACATCGAGGATCACTCCCACCTCCTTGGAACACAGTGTTGACAAGGATGGGCAACTTAGACATTGGCTACCCAAAATGGGGGGGAGGGAGGCTACAAAGGCAAGAAGTGACTGTCTTACAAGCTTTCAAGAGGGAGCCAGTTCCAGATGGGGTGGGGGAAGGTAGAATCTCCACTGAATGGTTTCCAATCTGTTGGGACAGGGCTAAAGAAAGGAGATAGGGATAAGAGCCTTGTGGTACAATAGTGAATATTTGTTATCAGGACTGACTGATCAACAAGAACTAATGACTAAAATGCAGTACGTAGATCTTGACTGAAGGCAGAGAATACCAGAAAGATGTTTACTTGTGCTTTATTGACTATGCAAAGGCTTTTGACCTTGTGGATGCTGACAAAATATGGATAAGACTGTGAAGAGTGGGTATTCCAGAACATAATTGTGCTCATCAAAAGCCTATACATGGACCATGAGGAAGTTAGAACAAGGGGATTCTGAATGGTTTAAAATCAGGAAAGGTGTATTTCAGGGTTGTATTGTTTCACCATACTTATTCAATCTGTATGCTGAGCAAATAATCTGAGTAGGTAGATTATATGAAGACGAATATGGAATTAGGATTGGTGAAAGACCCATCAACAACTCACAATATGCAAATGATAAATTCTTGCTCGATAAAAGCAAAGTTGACTTAAAAAATTTACTGATGAAGATCAAAGACAACAGCCTTCAGTATGAGTTACAACTCAAGGTAAAGAATATGAAAATCCTAATAGCTGGACCAATAATATTTAATGGAGAAAAGCCTGAAATTGTCAAAGTCTTCATTTTGCTTGGATTCACTATCAACATTCATGCAAGCAGCAACCAAAAAATTAAATGACATATTTCATTAGGCAAATCTGCTGCAAAAGGCCTCTTTAAAGTGTTCAGGAGTAAAGATATAAGTTTGAGAACTAAGGTGTACCTCATATGCATGTAAAAGTTGGACAATCAGTAAGGATGACCATGAAAGAATTGTTGCATTTCAGTTGTGGTGTTGGAGAAGAATACTGAAGGTACCATGGATTACAATCAGAACAAACAGGTCTGTGTTGGAAGAAGGACAGCTGGAGTGCTCCTTAGAATATTGGATGGTGAGACTTTGTATTTCATACTTCTGTCATGTTATCAGGAGGGACCAATTCCTGGAGACCAGAATTTATCAGCTAGATAAGGTGGAGAGTCAGTGAAAGAGAGGAAGACCCCCAAAACATGGATTGGCACAGCAGCAATTGGCTCATGCATATCCTGCTGCTGAGTCACACTAGACTCGAGGGAAATGGATTGCTTTGCTGAATATGATGTTAGAAGCTTGAATAGTAATGAAGTTTAGGTGGTAGCTTGACCTGGGATGTGACTGATGGGGAAAATTCACTTAGTGAAAATTAATTGAACTGTACCCTTAAATATCTGTGTGCATTCCTATGTTGCTTAATAAAGAAGTTTACATTTTAAAATGTCAAATAACCATAGATCCGTGGGATTTTAGAGATACAAATATGTAAAAAGTTCTATTTGTTTCTACCATTGAAAATAACATGCCATTCCAAGTAAGATGCTTAGAAATGACACAGAACTGACTTTCCATGCAAGAGGCAATGTCAGTAATGTTACTAGGCATCTCAGCTGAATCATTATAAAATATCAGACTCCAACTGCTCCAGTATTTAAATATAAGAAGGAAATCAATCAGCATAATTAGGCATGTAAGGCAATTTGTTGTTGTGAAGTATCATCTAATCAGTTCAAACCAATAGCGACCCTCTATAGGGTTTCCAAGGAGCACCTAGTGAATTTGATCTTAATACTTATGATAGGTTTATGAAGTAGTTGTCATTGTTACATCCATTTGACAGATTATGAAATTGAGATTCTGAGAGGTTATATGATTTTCTTAATTGACAAGGGAGTGTTTCTCTCCAGACTTGAATGACTCATAACTTCTTATACAAATCACAGGGATGGCACTGGTAAAGTTTGTTCACCCCTAAGTTAAAGTCCTTCCTCTGTAAAGTGGAGTGGGGATCCTCATAGTTTGTTTTTAATATGGCAATAGCCAAACAAATAATGGTTATTTTCATTATTTGGTTTAAAAAGGACAGACTAAGTTAACTGCAGAGAAAAAGTCTTTTCAGAGATGAAATCGGTAACAATGGTGACATACATCAATGGGCAATAATATCAACTCCAAGGGTGATCACAAACATGCCTTATTAGAAGACCCAGCCCCACCTCCAAATATATATACATACACACAAAAATACCTTTGTCAATTGTCAATACATTGACCTTCTTGGACCCACTGTTAATGTACTGAACCACAAACTTCAGATAAGGGATCTGGTAGACTATTTTTATAACAACCTCCACCTCTCCTACCATGCCCCAGTGATTTTCATACTTTTAACTGAAAGATCGGTAGTTCAAGTTCCCCCAGCCAACGAAAACCATATAGGGCGCTATTCTCCTCTGACACCCACGGGGTTACCATGAGTCAGAACTGGACAGGACTGATTCAATCACAAAACATTTTTTTTTTTAAATGATTAATAAAAACTCTGAATAAACTCTGAACTGCAAAGAATATCTACTTGAAATATTTGGTTCACCACATTTCAAATACAGATACCATGATCTCTTTGATGTACCTGATGGATGTTTGCTGCAATCGAGTCAGTTTCGACGCATAGTGACCCTAACCCAACAAAATGAAACACTGCCTGATCCTGCAACATTCTCACAGTTGTTATGTTTAAACCCAATGATGTTGTCACTGTGTCAATCCATCTCATTGAGGGGCTTCCTTTTTTTTCACGGGCCTTTCATTTACCAAGCATGATGTCCTTGTTCAAAGTACAAGAGATAATGTCTCGCCACCCTTCTAAGGAACATTCTGGCTGTACTTCTTCCAAAACAGATGTGTTTGTTCTTCTAGCAGTCCATGGTCCTTTCAATATTTTTTGCCAACACCATAATTCAAATGCATCAATTCATTGTCCAGTGGCTGCAGCTTATTCATCAAAACCCTTATTCATTGTCCAACATAATAAATCAGGGCTTTAAGAGTTAAGAGGCCAGGGATAATGTGACCTGTGTAAGAATATTGAAAAAATACCAATGACAAAATCTGTCAGCTTTACAATTTTATAATTGTGCCCATTCCTGAAAACTGCTTAAGGTCCATGTTACAGATGTTTGCCAAGCCGATCTAGTGGGGAACATTCGAGAGGCACATAATAAAGGAACTGTATAGCAGCCAGAAGTGAGTTTGGATACATGCTGAAAAGCAAAGTCAAACACCGCAAAACAAAGTAAAATGCAGGGTAGTGTGTACACTTATAGGAAAATTGCTTCTCCTGAGTGATTCTGGTAACTCTTAAGAAAAGTGATAAAAGCTTCCAAAGATTTTTAACAAGCCTGAGGGGTAGGTATTACTTTGAATGATCAAGAATAGGGTATGTATGTATGCAAATGAGTAGAGGAAGGGCAAAATCTCTTGAGAAGAAAAATCAATTTTTCTTGGAGACGGTGACAGAGAAAGAGTGAAAAAGAAAAATTGCCTCTCCTCTGAGCTCTACTCCATTCAATTAGTGCAATGCCACAACTTGAGAGCAGAGTTCGGTCTGGCGAAATGACATAAAGGATACAAATGGAGGAACACAAGCTCCCAAGAGTCTTTTCAGGTTGTATGAGACATGGGATGCTGTCTTAACTACACTTTGAGTTAATAACTATTATGAGGGTGTGTGGGTGTGGGTGAAATGTTTTAAGAGTATTTGCTTTCACGAAACACTCTCAGCTGACTTGGATTCATTCAGCAGCCCTTAATTTTATGACATATGATATTTTATAATTCACGTAAATTCTCATCAAAAGTGCAGCCATCACTCCCCATCCAAAAACAGAATACTTGACTATACTTAATCATGTGTCAGATGGGCTGCCTTCCATATTAATGCTTAAGAAGGAGATTTCTTGTTCCATTGGAGTCTGGGCACTCCTGCCAACATACGAAGTCAAATTGGAGCAGCACTCTGCCTGTGGTGATATGCCCGAGTCCCACTTCAGCTGGAGTCAGGTTGATTTGAAAGATTAACCTAAATGAAACCTAAAGCATAGCTGTAGCCATATTTTAATATGTAAATAAATCCTTAGAAAGTTAGTATCCTATTTCTACATTTTAAATCTGCTAATATTTAATGAAGCAAGATTAAGAATCAGCATAAGCCATTTCATAGCAGAAGCTTTTTCTCATCTAAAAGTCCTTTGCTAAGGAAGAAATGTTAATTGCGAAATAGATCCACATATCTCTGGAAATGCTCTCACCCTGCTATGCAAAACAAAATGCATTATAGTCATTATTTCTACATTTAAACTAGCTCTCTTTTGAGGGAACACACCCCTCTAAATGTAATTTTGTTCCCAGGGACACACATATATTTAATTCATATCCTGTCATCTAGTTGTAAGTATAACCAAAACTCCTTCAAAAATTCTATTTAAATAGCATGTATTTAAAATATGAGGGTAATGAATCTCAATATAAGAATTTTATGCAAACTGTGAACATACTGATTTGCACTTATGAACAAAATATAATTTTATGAAACTCTCTTGGCTTCAATTGTGTGAAGAACTCAAAGGAAAATGTGAATTTCAATAAAGCTTTAATGTACTCATATTTAATCTTCTATTAAGCAGAATTTCATTGGAAACATATATAACCAAAATATATAGCACAAGTGCACTTAAACCCACTTAATATTTCATATATTATGAAAAAAATTAAAATATATCATGTATTTTATTATATACATCCCAGTCAAAAGCATCAGCCAACTGACCTGGTAATCCAAGAAACTGTTTAGAAAGAAATTTACCCTTAAGCATTAGACAAGCTGCATACTGGAACTATTTAGCATCACAAATATACTTAGCAGAAAGCTACTCAAGTATCATTGTCACTTAGGCACTTCTAGAGAAAGAGCTATCATGTTGATAGGTTTGAGTTTAAAGAGGAGGCTTTTTTCATGAGACTATAAATATTGATTTCACTAACAGATTCAGAACCATTTATGAGCTTGTGTACATAATACCAACATTTCCATTTATACAGCTGAATTAGATTTCAATAAAATCCAAACACCCAGGATTTTTCCAGCAAGTCTTGAAAGATTCTTTTGGGGCAACGATTTTATTTCTTTTTTCTAGAACTCAAGTTTTTGAGAACGTGAATAACAGATCAGAGCATAAGAGACCAGAGCTTTTAATTTCTACAGAGCTAGTCACCCAATCATCCAGAGAGAAGGCTTTTTTTTTTTTTTTTTTTTTCTTTTTCTCCAAACACACCACCCAGTGAATATAGTTTGGTGCCGCAAAAGATAGTATACTAGGGACTAGAATGAGTTGCAAAAGAAGATAAACCTTAACATAAAAACACCTCGCTTTCTAGGTCTTTTTGAGGTTACGGTTTATCTTAACCTCAAAGATGAGCAAAGGAGAAGAAGAACATTTAAAAGCATATGTAAGTATACTAACATTTACATGTGTATATGCACATCATATATATATATATATATATAAAACGGCTGGTGAGTTTTGAGCTGCTGAATTTGCAGTCCAGCACATTATCCAGCAGGTATCTATACACATGCATAAATACATACACACCTAAGAATGATACGTTTTTATGAAGAGTCTGTTAAACACAATCTGCCACATGCTGTAATTTCCTCATGTACAGTTATTGTGGCAGTATGTCTTGCCTACTGCTGTAATCTGCTTAAAATTTTTTTTAAGCTCTTGCTTATGGGTAAAGGCAACATGGTATTAATCTGGTTCCAGAAAAAGGGAAAATACATTGAAACTTAAATACCAATTGTAAAAGAGACAAATAACCTATGGCCAGTAGTAAAACTGAACCATGCAAAAGCACCTCAGTGGGTGTCCCTCTAACTATACCACATACTCAGTTTAAAGAAGAAACATCTCCCTCTAAAGAAGAATACTCATAAATAAGAAACTGAGGAATATTTACTAAATGTTTTACTAAATAATGGCATTCCCTGATAATCCATTTTATTGTCAGGTGAATTAAGAAAATATGAATAGCTTCAAACAAATCTGGAAACACATACACAAAACACGCTCAATAAATACACAGAAAGGAAATTACACAATGTGTAAGAACCACTATATAAAGTAGCCCTACTTGGATATATTTATGCAAGTATACTCACAGGTATAGTATAGTTGCTTTAGAAAAAAGAATTGCCCTGACGATGATTTACTTTTAGATTTCAGATTTTTCACAGTATTTCCTCTTGTAAGGTTAACAGTTTGAATTTACCATTTGCTCCATGGGAGAAAGACATGGCTGTGTGCTCCTGTAAAGATTTACAGCCTTGGAAACCCTATATTGGGTCACTATGGATTGGAACTGACTCAACAGCACACAACCACCACTACCACCATTTCATCTTGCCATTCATAGATTGACAAGTGAGAGGGGAGATTGATTACTTATTGCTCTGATCAATTACCTTATGTTAAAATATAAAGTATGGATTGCATGAAGATTTTCAACCTGCAGTGCAGTGAATTATTAATGTCTTTTCTACTCACTGTCTTTTTAAACTCAGACAAAATGACATTTTCTTGATGGATCTGGGTAAGAAAAGTTGGGGGAAGATACAGATGGATTGCATGATTCATTTGTGAGTGATTGATAACAGGGCTAACTGTGATTGCTCAGTCCTGCTGGGTATAAAATAAGCCATGTAAAAGCAGAAGGGGGGATTTCATTAGCATCAAGGAAGAATTACCAAGAGAGGAGCATGTCCTTTGGACCCTGAGACCCATGCTCACTGAGAATTCATGACCTAGGTGACAGAGCTGTGATATCATTGGATGGGCAGCAGCAGAACCAAGAACAACAGCATGAGATAGGGTGGTGGTAGCCAAACCCATGAAGCAAGTAAAGCTGAATGCCTTTAGGCAGGAGGCTCATTTGTGGAATGGGGTGCTCACCCAAATAGCTAGAGCCCAGTGTCTTAGGGCTAAGGCTTATGAGTGGAGTGCCTTTCTTTAGACATTTATCAGCACACTTAAAAGAATTTTGTGACATTGCAGGAGTAAGGCAAAGGCCAAGAGGCCTGTGGCTGAGAAAGGACCCGAGAGAGGCCAACCTTAGCAATTTTCGTCCTAGCAGGAATGACTGGGAAGAGTCTGCCTTAATTGAAAGAACTATGCCCTGAGCATTTCCTGGCCCTGAATTTTAACATGTTAACTTCCCTAAAAAACTTCATACTAATGAGTACTGTGTCTATGTTTTATGTGGCCATTGCAATGCATTATCAAGTCCAACTGAGAATTAAGAGTGTACTGGTTGATACCATTTTTTGAACAACTCAAATTTAATTAACACATCAATTGCTGTTTTGTATACCTACAAACTTTTAATTAGAACCAACACCTTGGTAGTAGTGGTGATTATTTGCTGTGGAGTATATTCTGATCCATAGTGACCCTGCATAGGGTTTTAGAGAGACTGTAAATCTTTATGGGAGCAGAAAGTCTCATCTGTCTTCCACAGAGTAGCTAGTAGGTTTCAAACTGCTGACCTGTGGTTAGTAGCCCAATTTGTAATCCGCTAAGCTACCAGAGCTCCTTAAATGTCTTACTATATCATATTTCTTACTATTAAAACACAAATTTATCTCTGAGTATTACAGTACAGAAATACGCTTGGAACACTACAGTTTCCTTCTTGAATTCAAATGTTAGAAACACCCCTTGCAGATAGGCCAATCTTTACTTCATTTTCACACAGGAAACTTACCTGAATTACTCTTGAACTTGGGTTTAATTTTTAGCCTGCTACATATTTTATAAGTTACTTAAGTGTTTAGAGAAAATTTCTTTTAAATTACAACAGGCATATGCATGCCTTTGCTTTTATCAAATTTTATTGATATTCATTTACACATCTGTCTTCATATACTGAAGACACAGTCTTAAAGTCTATCCTTAGATGAAATCTTTTTATTCTTTTGATAATTTCCTCATCCACAAAGTCAGTGCATTAAAAGTGGTGTTTAAAACTAGTATTGTAGAGGCTTAGGCTTCATGGATTGCTTTGAGGAAGGTATAATACGAGTGATCATATCATACATTATTTACAACTATAAACACTCAGAAGTTATTTTTAATTTTAAATACCTGGAAAATACTCTAGAGATGGTCTAATTGTCTTCATCAGCTCCTGAACCTAAACTGAAGTGAGGCTTCAGTTCAAGGAAATAATCTCCTCAGACGATCTCTGCTCTGATTATTTCCCTCCTGCCTCCCTTAGTCATTTTCAGCTCTTCCTTTCACCAAATCTTTGTACTTACTGTGGTTATTTGCAATATTTATAGTAATTTTCTGATAATCTGCCTTGTTTACCCTAATAAATCTGCACATTCTTTGATAAAGAAGCTATGGTCGTTGGAAATCTAAAAGTGGACATTTTGTAGCAAGGAGGGGAGTGATGAACTTTTCAGTCTAGGAGTGGAGGACCCTAGGACCATCAATGGAGAAAAGCGGAGAGCGGGATCTTACCCAGAGCAGTAGTGAGGCCTGAGATGGAGGCAGAGAAGACATCAAGAGATGGAGTGGCTGGGGACTTGGGATCTGGAGAGGGAAAGGGGCTGAGAACTGTGGTGGGGGTGTGCATGGACGGGATGGTAACTATGCCAATGAAATGATAGATGATAGAATGAATTGTAAAACTAATGTTCTCCCATGTAGACTATCACACAATTCACAATCAAACATTTATTTAAAAAAAAAAAGAAGCTATGGTGATTATTTTACCATATAACCTTAAAAAAAGAGACTAGCATAATACAATACCTGTCCTGTTGTTGTTGTTGTTAAGTGCCCTACCATCAAGTAGGTTCCGATTCATACTGACCCGGTATAGGGTTTCCAAGAAACAATTGGTGAGTTTGGATTACCAACTTTGTGGTTCAAATTGACCTTGTAGTCCTGTGCTTATCCTATAGCGCCACACCAGAACTTCATATACCCGTCTGAGAACCTAACTATTTTCCAGAATGTTATTTTCTTTGGTCATGAGTCTCATCATAATTTCAGAAAAATTATCTAGAGATGTTAGTCTTAAATTGACAATGATATTTTAAGCCAAGCAGTATTACACATGGTATTCAAGTTAATTAAGAAGAGAGTCACTTGATTTTCTTTCTTTAACAACCTATAAAGCAGCATTTTCCCAGTCATAAAGGATCTACTTACTTACTCACTCACTCACATAAGAGACACCTTTCACCATTTTAAGAAGAAAGTTTCAATATCATCAATTGTGCTCTAACTATTCAAAGCAACTGATTAAAAACAAACAAAAACCCTGACTTTCATTCTAATTTAATAATCATTATGAGAAAAATATAAGTTCTTTGTTGAAAAACATTCCTAACTAAATCTTGGTCGTGGTGGTTATGTGCCGTGGAGTTGGCTCAGACTCACAGCGACCCTGTACAGGGTTTCTGAGACTGTAAATCTTTATGGGAGCAGAAAGCCTCAACTTTCTCCTGCAGAACAGCTGATAGTTTCAAACTGCTGACCTTGAGGTTTGCAACCACGACACTATGTATAAAATCACCGGAAATACTCTAACCAAATTTAATTGACATTTTTATTAGACATGTAGATGGAAGGGTAGATACATGTGCTTCATTTATGAAAATGGATATGACTATGAGTCACAGAAATAGCTCAAGAGATAAAAGAAGAGCTATGGTGGCATCAACAGGATTAATAATGAAAAAATATGGATAAAGAATTAGGTGAAGAAAAGCTCTAATGTTAAAACTGATGGGAGAGATTACTAATTCTATTGTCACAGAATAAATGCTATTCTTCCATAATCATTCCTTATATTTCAAAACATATAAAAAAATAAAATTTTAGGTGGTATAGCATATCATTTTTATATCGAGATCATTTAAAAATCAATTTGATGCAAGTTTTGCAAGCTTTATGATTGTTAATGACATGCAATAGGGTCTTGGAATTTACCTAGGAGTGGGCAAGGTTCAATTACTAATGGAATCATTTTAATTAAAAAAAAAAAAACAAAAACAAAAACCACAAGTTGCCAACAAGTCAATTGCAATCTATAGTGACCCAATAGGACAGAGTAGATTTTAACCCACAGGATTTGCATGGCAGTAAATCTTTATGGAAGGTGACATTCTTGTTTTTCTCCTGCAGAATGGGTGGTATATTCAAGACATAGACCTTTAGGTTTGAAGCTAAATACTTAACCACTGTGCCTTCATACTCAACAGCAACAAGGTATTGTATTACACTAATTATCACCCTATTGACTCATTTTCCAAACTTGTGATGACTTTGTATAAGATTTTCCCAGTTAAGAGGTTGACTTGAGTTAAGCAGGAAATAATAATGGGGATACATTTTTAGCTTTTCAATTTTTTTTCTTCATGCACTTTACCTGATTTTTGAGATCCAGCTTGGGACATGGGCGACCACCACTGTAAGGTTTTTCTTTGAGCCATTTGGATCGAATTTTCACACCAGTCCCACAAGATGAGCTGCAAGACCCCCAGCTAGACCAATCACTTAACTTGCAATCAAATGGGCAGGGAATGATGCATTTTTCTTGAATATAACCTGAAAGAAAAATATTTAAGAGAATGGAAGAAAATCTGATTAACATGGACTGATCTATAACTTCACTTTCTGTATCTCTCATCACAGCTCAGATTTCTCAGTCAGCAGTTTTGCTGCAAAAACCTTAATAATTTTGTACTCAGATAAACAGACCAGAGTTTTAAGTGATATATAAATATGATTATATTCTGTCTTATGAGTGTATGTATATCATTCTCATTATTTTCATGGACAATTCTGGGATGGAAGCAATAGGCACAGTGTGTTCCCATTTCTAATAAGAAGGAATGGTGTGGTTATAGCCTAAAGACAGCATCACCTCCTCTCACTGAGCTTTGTGCCCCCACTTATACTTTCTCATACAGGGAGCGACATAGAACCAATGTTTCTTCAGTGTCTATGATCGGAAAAATTTTACTAAGAAAAATTCTGATTTTCTCTTCCAGGGAGTGAGACTTGGGGCTAGGAATGGGGCAACCAGTAAACCATAGAAGATTAAGAACTGCAGAGTGTTAGTGAAAGAAGAAAGTAAAGAAATAGCCATATTAATCAGATAATCAAGAAATGTGAGTTGAAGTACAGTCCCAGACATTCCGGTTTCACTTGGCCATGCTCTTGCTTTAGCCTACATTTTGCTGCACGTTTCCTCTGGATTTTCTCATAATTTTATCTCTCATCTCTACTGATAAATATGGGGCTATCTTGTCAATGCTGATTTCTCTCTGTTGTTGTTAGGGGTTGTCAAGTCAGTTTGTACTCATAACAACCCTATGTACAACAGAATGAAACACTGTCTGGTCCTGTGCCATCCTCACAACCATTGTCATGTTTGAGCCCTTTGTTGTAGTCACTGTTGCAAATATATCTTAGCGAGGGTCTACCTCTTTTCCACTGACCCACTGCCTCACCAAGCATCATGTCTTTCTCCAGCATCTGGTCCCTCTGATAACATGTTCAAAATACAGAAGATAAAGTCTCACCATTCTTGCTTTTTAAAGAGTATTCAGGCTCTATTTGTTCCAAGTCAAATTTGTTCATTCTTCTGTCAGTCTACGGTATATTTAACATTCTTTGCCAACACCAAAATACAAAGGCGTGAATCAATCTCTGGTTTTCCTTAGTCAGTGTACAGATTTTACATACATATGAAGTAACTGGAAATATCATAGCTTGGGTCAGGTGCACCTTTGTCCTCAAAGTGATATGTTTGCTTTTTAACATTTCAAAGAAGTATTTCGCAGCAGATTTCTCCAATGCAATACATCGTTTGATTTCTTAACTGCTGCTCTCATGGGCATTGACTGTGGATTCAAACAAAATGAAATCCTTGATAGCTTGAATATTATCTCTACTTTTATCATAATGTCTCTCAGTTTGTGGTATACTGCAGTAGTTTCAGTGTTGCTGTGATGCTGGAAGCTATAAATATTACTGGTATTTCAAATACCAGTAGGGTCATTCATGATGGAAAGATTTAACTTAAATGTCTAGATTGAAACAGACTAGGAAGGACCAAGCAATTTACTTCTAAAGAAAATACTGGTAAGCCATTTGAACTGCAAGGTCGGTGGTTCAAGCTCATCAGCTGCTCCTTGGAAACCCTATACAGGGTCACTATGGGTCGGAACTGACTTGACGGCACTTCACAACAACAACAACAAAAAGTATGAATAGAAACAGAATATTGATTGATCTCCCTATATTACTTATTAAAACATTCTAATCAACTACCTCAAATCAAATTCAACATGTCTCAAACTAAGGAATCAATTTCATCCTCATTCTAATTATCTTGTATTACTATGTTGTTGTTAGATGCCATTGAGTCAATTCAGACTCACAGTGATCTTATGTATAACTGAATGAAAAACTGCCTAGACCTATACTATCCTCACAATTGTTGTTACTTTTGAGCCCAATGCTGCTGCCATTGTGCCAATCCTGTGTCTGAAGTATGATAGATGAAGTCTCACCATCCTAGCTTCTGAGGAACTTTCTAGCTGTACTTTTCCCAACACCAATTTGTTTGTTCTTCTGGCAGCCCATGGTACTTTTCATATTTCTTCCCCAGCATCGTAATGCAGATGAATCAATTCTTCTACGGTCTGCCTTATTTATTTTCCAACTTTCACATGAATGTGAGGTGATTGAAAATGGGAGGTGATTGACATGGCTTGGGTCAGGCATACCTTAGTCCTCAAACTGAATGTCTTTGCTCTTGAATGCTTTAATGACATCTTGTGTAGCAAATGTGCCTAATTCAATATGTTGATTTATTTCTTGCCTGCTTCCATGATTATTGATAGTGGATCCAAGAAAAATAAAGTCTTTAACAACTTTATTCTTTTCTCTAATTATCATGATGTTATTTATTTGTCCAGTAGTAAAGATTTTTGTTTTATTTATACTTAGCTGCACCCATACTGAAGGCTGCGGTGTTTGATCTTCATCAGAAAGCATTTTAAGTTCTCTTTGCTTTCTGCAAGCAAGGTTGCATCTTCTGCATATCACAGGTTGTTAATGAGTTTTTCTCCAGTCCTAAGGCCTTTTATTATAATGTCTGGTATTACTTATCATAATGAATTGTCACAGCACCTACTTCTTGCCCTAAAGTAGGCATCTCCATGAAAGTGGGCAGAGCATGTGAATATGAGAAGATGTCACTTCCAATATTGTTGTTATTGTTTTGTTGAGTCATGTCTGACTCATACTGATCCCATATAGGGTTTCCAAGAATTGGCTGGTAGGTTTGAATAGCCTACCTTGTGGTCAGCAGATCAGTGTTTACCCTATAGCTCCTAACCAGGACTTCCATTAGTAGGTTATGTTATATTGAAAAGGTGATGGTAAAACTGGATGTAATTAATATCCTAAATCAATTGATGTTGATTTTTTAAAAAGTAAGATTAGCAGGAGTGTTGCTGTTGTTGTTATTAATCACCATTGAGTCTGTTCCAACTCATAGCAATTCTGAATGCTGTTGTTGTTGTTAGGTGCCATCTAGTCAGCACTGATTCATAGTGACCCTATGTACAACAGAATGAAACACTGCCCAGTCCTGGTCCAACCTCACAATTGTTGACATGCTTGAGCCCACTAGTGCTGCCACTATGGTAGAGAGATGAGGATTTCTGCTTCCACAAAGATTTACTATGTAGGAAACTCAATAGGTCACTCTGAGTTGGAATCTAGTCAGTGACACTTTAACAACAACGTACATCTTTTTAACACTTTCTGCTTCAGCCAAGATTCATGTGATGTCAGTAATGATATTATTCATCATTCCTCATCCTCTTCTGAATCCAGCTTGCATTTCTGGTAAATTTTTATTTGCATGCATGTTAATAACATAGTTTGATGGTTTCAACATTTGCATGGGTCATCTTTCTTTGGCATGGGCACAGATACGGATCTTTTCCAATCAGATGTCCAAGTCGCTGTCATCCAAATTTCATGACATAGACAAGTGAGTGGCTCCAGTGCTGCATCAGTTTGTTTAAACAATTTAATTTATATTCTGTCAATTCCCAGAGCCTTGTTTTGTTTTTTGCCAGTGTCTTACTGCAGCTTAAATTTCTTTCTATTCTTGATTATTAGCTGCTTCTTGAATGGGTTCTATTTGGTCCAATGACTGTTCATATTCCTCCCATTTCCTTCTGAGGCTTCCTGTGTTATTCAATATTTTACCCGTAGAATCCTTCAATGTTGCAGTTTGAGGCTTGAATTTTTTCTTCAGCTCTTCGGACTTGAAAAATGAATTCTTCCCTTTTAGTTCTCTAGCTCCAAGTCTTTTGAAATTTCATTATAATACTTACTCTGTCCACTCAAATTGCCTTTTGAAATTATCTATTCAGCTCTTTAACCTCATCATTTCTTCCAGTCACTTAAGGTGGATCAGCACTGGACTACAAACCAAAATGTTTGCAGTTCAAACCCACCAGTTACTCCTTGGAATCCCTATACAGGCTTGCTATGAGTTGCAACCAACTTGATAACACTTAACAACAACAAAAACTTACATTTAAGAGCAAGTTTCAGAGTCTCTTCTGACATCCACTTTGGTCTTTCTTTCTTTCCTTTCTTTTCAATGAACTTTTGCTTTCTTCTTGCATGATATTCTTGGTATTATCCCACAATTCTTGTCATCTCTTGTCATTAGTGCCTAATTCATCTAATTTCCTTTTGTGATAGTTTCTAAATTCAGGTGAGACTCAGATAGGATACATCCAAGGTCATGTTTCTGCTCTTGGACTTGTTTTAATTTATTCAGGTTCAGCTTGAACTTGCACGTGAGAAACTTATGGTGTGTTCCACAGTTGGTCCCTGGCCTTGTTTTGGTTAATGATTTTAAGTTTCTCCATTATCTCTTCCCACAGATGTTTTCCAGTTGATTCCTGTGCATTACACTGGTAAGGTGGAGGTAGTGTCCATTTGTGTTGTCGAAAAAGGTATGTTCAATGGATAAAGTCATTGGTCTTATAAAAATTTTATCGCACAATCTCCAGCATGGTTTCTATCATATACTGGTCTTCCTCATTTCCAAGTTTTGCATTCCAATCACCAGTAACTATCAATAAAACATGATTACAAATTTGATCAATTTCAGAAAGAAGAAGTTGGTAGAATTCTTCAATTTCATCTTCACTGACTTAGTGGTTGGTTTACAAATTTGAATAATAGTATTAACAGGTCTTCCTTGTAGGTACAAACTATTATACTGTCTCAGAAAGCATTGTACTTCAAGAAAGATCTTGAAATGCTCATTTTGCTGATGAATACAACACCATTCTTCTTCAATTTATTATTCATGCCAAGAAATTTGGAAGACAGCTACCTGGTCAACTGATTGGAAAAGATCCATATTTGTGCTTATTTCAAAGAGAGGTGATGTAACAAAATGTAGAAATCAATTAACAATATCATTAATATCACATGCAAGTAATGTTTTACTTGAGATAATTAAAAAAATGATTTCACCAATATATTAACAAGGAGTTGCCAGAAGTTCAATTCAGATACAGAACAGGACTTGGAAGGAGGGGTTTCATTGCTGATGTCAGATGGATCTTGGCTGAAAGCAGAGAATATCAGAAAGATGTTTATTTGTGTGTTATTGACTACACAAAGACTTTCAAATGTGTGGATTATAACTATGAATAATATTGTGAAGAATGGGTATTCCAGAATCTTTAATTGCATTCATGAGGAACCTGTATATAGACCAAGAAGAAGTCCTTAGAACACTGAAATACTGAGTGGCTGATAATCAGGAAGGTGTGTGACAGAGTTGTATCATTTCACCATATTTATTCAATCTAGAGAAAAAGAAGAAGACCCCCAGCGAGACAGATTGGCAAAGTGGCAGCATAAATGGGCTCAAGCATGGCAACGATAGTGAGGTTGGCCCAGGATTGGGCAGTGTTTTGTTCTGCTGTGCATAAGGTCTCTATAGGTCAGCACCTACTCAATTCAATCTATCTGTTGAGCAAATGACCAGAGAAACTGGATTATATGAAGAAGAACACTGTATCAGGATTGGAGAACAATCATTAAAAACCTACAATATGCATATGACACAAGCTTGCTTGCTGGAAGCAAAGAGGGCTTAAAATACTTGCTGATGAAAAGTAAAGATTACAGCCTTCAGTATGGAATGCATCTTAATGCAAAGAAAACAAAAATCCTCACAATTAGACCAATGAATAAAATAATGATAAATGGACAAAAGATTGAACTTGTCAAAGACTTGCTTGGATCCACAATCAACACTCATGGAAGATGTAGATAAGAAATCAAAGGATGAATTGCATTGGGCAAGTCTGCTACAAAAGACTTGTTTAGCAAACGTATCTGTTTGAGGAATAAGTTGTGCCTGACCCATGCCATGGTATTTTCCTTTGCCTCATAGGAATTTGAAAGTTGCACAATGAATAAGGAATAATGGGAAACAATTGATGTACTTGTATTATGGTGGTGGAGAAGAAAACTGCAAGTACTATGACTGCCAGAAATCTATGGCACTTAACAACAATAACAATAATGGCTGCCAAAAGGACAAATAAATCTGTCTTGGAAGGAGTCAGACTGCTCCTTAAAGCCAAGATGTCAGACTTTGTCTCTCATACTTCAAATATATTATCAGGAGAAACCAGTCTCTGGAGAAGAACATTGTGTTTGGTGAAGTGGAGGGTCAGTGAAAAAGAAGACCCCCAATGAGATGAATTGATACAGTGACAACAGCAAACGACTCAAGTGTAACCAAATTTGTGAAGATGGCACAGGACCAGACAGTGTTTTGTTCTTTTGTGCACAGGGTTGTTATGAGTTGCAACTGACTCATTGACACTTGACAATAATAACAGCTCTTGCTGAAGGCTCTCAGGGGAAATCCTTGTTTTCTCTTTATCTTCTGGTCAATTCTAATAATACTTGGTGTTACTTGGTTTGTAGAAACATCACTCCAAGCTATGTCACTGTCCTCTTGTGGCTATCTTTCTTTTGTCTTTGTCTATGTCTCCTTTCATTTTTCAAGTATACCAGTAGCATTAGATTAGGATCCACCCTATTCTAATATGACATCATGTTAACTAACAACATCTTCAATATTGCTATTTTCAAGCAAGAACACATTTACAGATACTTTGGGTTTGGACTTTAACATGTATTTCTGAGGGCCACAATTCATTTATGCACAAAATAAATGCTAAATATAGTACTAAACAGAAACCACAGGCACTGTTCAACTTTACAGAGAAGCTCAGTCACAAAAGGATTTCCTGTGGCACCTAGAGAAAGAGTAGGATTAGAAATTAGATGGATTATCTCTCTTGGTATAAATGCTTCAAATATGCAAATCTGAAATTCCATATGAAAATAAATTTTAAATATTTGAGTGTTTCAGTTTATCCTATTCTAAAGTACATTTTGGAGTTGTCGTTGTTGTGAAGTGCTGTCAATTTGGTTCTGACCCATAGTGGCCCTGTATAGGGTTTCCAAGGAATGACTGGTGAACTTGAATCTCTGGGCCTTATGGCTCAAAGTGACTTTGCAGTCCAGTGCATTAACCCACAGTGCCACACTAAGACTCCTCATTTTGGAGTTGTTGTTGTTGTTGTTGTTAAGTGCCGTTGAGTTGGTTCCAACCCATAGCAACCCTGTATAGGGTTTCCAAGGAGTGACTGGTGAACTTGAACCACTGACCTTGCAGGTCAAACAGCTTTGCAGTCTGGCACATTAACCCACAGCGCCACACCAGGACTCCCCATTTTGGAGTACATACCTGTTAATTGAAAAACATTTTTAAATCATTTTCATCTAGATTTACATATTGAAAGATTTTAATTAGTAAGTCTCCAGCAATATCTTTTTTCTTCTTTTCCCATAGTAGAACATAAAATCTAGAGTATCTCCAAGAAAATATAAATCATAATTTCAAAGAGTATGAAATATTTTTAATTTGAACAGCACTGCTAGGTAGGTGGTTGAAGTCTACCAGCTACCTCTTGGAAACTCCATACAGGCTTGTTATGAGTCAGAACTGACACTATGGGACTTAACAACAGCAATCAACAGTGATATTTATTTTCCAAGGAAAATTATTTTTCATGCTAGTATATATCCCAAAGTAAAGCTTATATTGAGAACTATTAATAATTGAACACTCTTGTACATTCCCAATAATTGAAAGGATTCTTTTTACCAACATACTTATAATTTTCAGTTTTAGGCACCACAATATGATCAAATATAACTATCTACAAGGATAATTGCTATATGAAAATTCCATCTTGACTAGAGAAATTTCACTAATGTTTTAAAAATCCACTTATATATAAAATAGGCTATAGAGTAACTGTTACAGTTTAGATAAAACTTAATAAACCCAGCTGCAATTGCTATGAGAGATACATTTTTTTAACCAAATAATATATTACAAAATAGCTTATATGCAGAAGACATAGCCTGGACCATCATATGACATGGCCTAGGGATATTTTCAAAGATTTCAGGAGGCAGTATAGAGTCAAGATTCAATGGTATGGAAGGAAGGTGTTCAAGCTACACTGAAAGCATTGTCGAAAAAACAAGGCTCCAGGAATTGACAGAATAACATTAAAAGTGATTTAACAAATCACTGAAGTGCTCAAGGTACTCACTCATCTAAGCCAAGTATGTTGGAAGAGAGCTACCTAGGCAAGGGACTGCAAGAGCTCCATATTTGTCCTTCCATCACTCATCTGTCAGTTTGTCCTGCTGTGGTAGCTTGTGTGATGCTGGAAACCATGCTACTGGTATTTTAAATACCAGCAGGGTACACCCATGGTGGACAGGTTTCAGCTGAGTTTACAGACTAAACAGACTAAGAAGAAGGATAGACAGAATACTCCTGTGTGTTTAGATACTGAAAACCTCATGAATAGTAGTGGAACACTGTCAGATAGCACCAGAATATTGAATATTGATGAAAAACACCAGAGTACTGTCAGATATAGTGCTGGAAGATGAGTCCCTCAGGTTGGAAGACGCTGAAAATATTACTGGAAAAGAGCTGCCACCTCAAAGTAAGGTGACTATGATGACACAAATGGAATAATGGAATAAAGCTCTCCCTTCATTTGCTGAAGGGACACAACTCGAAATGAGGAGAAACAGATGTAAACATCCATAAATAAATAGAACATGGAATATATACTAAGAAAAAATCTAGGAAAATTGAAAGTTGTCAAAAATGAAATGGAATGCATAAAGATAGATATCCTAGGTACTAGTGAACTGAAATATACTAGTTTACACCATTTTTAGTCTGGTTCATTATGTCAAGAATAACAAAATGAAGAGGAATGGCATTGCTTTCATCATTAAAAATAACATTTCAAGATCTGTCTTGAAATATAATGATGTCTGTAATAGGAAAATATCCATATGCCGACAAGGAAAACCTAGGAGCTCTGATAGCACAGTGGTTATGAGTTGCGCTGCTAACCTCAAGGTCAGCAGATCAAAACTACACACCATTCTGTATGAGAAAGATGAGGCTTTCTGCTCCCATTAAGATTTATAGCTTCGGAAACCCTGTGCAGGGTCTCTATGATTTGGAATCAACTCCATGGCATACCACCAATATCTCCACCACAAGGAAGACCAGTTAATTCACCATTATTCAAATTTATGCACCAACCACTGAACTCAGTGATGATGAAATCAAAGAGTTATATCAACTTCCTTAGTCTGAAACTGATCAAACATGCCCTCAAGATGTATTGATAAGACTTCCGGTTTGCCAGCAAGCCAGACGGCATGGGTGAGTGAGGCTCCGGGTTCGGGGGAGGGGAATTCACAAAAAGAAATCTTCCTGTGGCGAACCCACACCCTTACAGCCACCATAAGTCTCAGTACTTCAAAAACTTTAACTATCTTTTTTTTTTAAAAAAAATCACCGTACTGAGGAACTACTGTGCATGTAGCACAGCCCCAACTACTTTGAGATTGCGGGGCGGGGCTGGAACCGACTCGCACAGAAAGCGGCACTTTCAGTAATTATTAAACAGGGGGAACCACTGGAGACAAGGGGAAGACAAAGTGAGGGTAATTTTCCCTACCGTGTAATTTCGGCACTTGCAGTGGGCAGAGAATAATCAGTCAACAAAGAGAGGAGGGGGAAAAAAAAAAAAGGAAAAAAAAACCAGCAACTGTCTGATGTCATTGGGCAAGGACTATGTCCACTCAGCCAAGTGGCCTCTCACCTGCCCCATTACCCCCTCGATCCCCACATCCCCGCCTTCCCAGACCCGAACCGCGAGCATCCACGGAGCGTGCCCTAGCCTTTGGAGCGTGCACACACCCCGCTGACCCT
>NW_006408530.1:28958742-28972912 GCF_000296735.1 Chrysochloris asiatica
GAGGTTGGCCCAGGATCGGACATTGTTTTCGTTCTGCTGTGCATGGGGTCGCTATGAGTCGGTTCCGACTCAATGGCGCCTGACAACAACAACAACATGGGCAAAATATTGACTAATGCAGAAAACATCAAATAAAGATTAAAGGAAGACAGAGTGAATGTACCAAAAATAAATGGATGATTTTCAACTATTATAAGAGATAGTATATGATCAGGAACCAATGTTATTGAAGGAAAAAGTTCAAAGTGCACTGAAGGCATTGGCAAAGAACAAGACTCCTGGAATTCATGAAATATAAACTGAAATCTTTCAACAAACTGATGCAGCACTTGAAGCACTCATTTATCTATGCCAAGAAATTTGGGAGATAGCTACCTGGCTGTTAGAACAGATCCACATTTGTGCCTATTCCAAAGAAAGGTGACCCAACGTAATGCAGAAATCATAGTATATTATCATTAATATCACATGTAAGTAAAATTCTGCTAAACATGATTCAAAAATGGGTACAACCGTACACTGATAGGGAACTGTCAGAGGTTCAAGCCTGATTCAGATGAAGACATGGAACAAGTGATACCACTGTTGATATTGAATGGATCTTGGCTGAGAGCAGAGAATACCAGAAAAATGTTTACCTGTGCCTTATTGACTATGCAAAGGCTTCCAGCTCTGTGGATCATGACAAGCTCTAGACAACACTGTGGAGAATGAGTATTCTGGAACACTTACTTATGCTAATGAGGAACCTGTACATAGACCAAAAGTCAGTCATACAAACACAACAAGGGATACTGAATGGTTTAAAATTAGAAAGTGTGCACCAAGGTTGTACTCTTTCAATGTACTTATTCAATCTGTATGCTGTGTATATAATCTGAGAAGTTGGATTACGTGAAGAAGAACATGGCATCAGGATTGAAGGAAGACTCATTAACAACCTGCAATATGCAGATGATATAATCTTGCTTGCTGAAAGCAAAGAGGACTTAATATTGATGAAGATCAAAGATCACAGTCTACAATATGGGTTGCACCTCAAAGTAAAGAAACTAAAAATCCTCACCAGTGGACCAATAAATGACATCATAATAAATGGAGAAAAGATTGAAGTGGTCAAATATTTAATTTTGCTTGGATCAACCATCAACATCATGGAAGCAGAAGTCAAGAAATCAAATGATATACTACATTAGGCAAATCTGTTGCACAAGATCTCTTTAAAGCGTTCAAGAGCAAAGACGTCAGTTTAAGGATTAAGGTGTGCCTAATCCAAACCATGGTATTTTGAATAGCTTCATAAGCATTTAAACCTTGTTGTTGTTGTTGTTAAGTGCCGTGGAGTCGGTTCCGACTCATAGCGAACCTGCACAGGGTTTCTGAGGCTGTAAATCTTTTACGGGAGCAGAACGCCTCATCTTTCTCCCGCGGAACCTCTGGTAGTTTCGAACTGCTGACCTTACAGTTCACAGCCCGATTCGTAACCACTATGCTACCAGAGCAGGAGACCTTAGAAAAATTCATGTATCTGAGTTATCATGTTGGAGAATACTGCAATGGGCTTATGCTTAATGATTATGAGGATGATGAAGGACCAGGCTATGTTTTGTCCTGTTATATATAAGGTTGCCATGAGTTGGAACTGACTCAAGGGCACCTATTAAAAACAAAGAAAGTTGATCCATCAGAATCCGGAAATTATCTAATAATATCAATAGTATCACTAGCAAGCAATTTTTTGATAAAGATATTCAAGCTGGATTCAGAAGAGGATATAGAACAAGGGTTATCATTGCTAATTTCAGATGGACCCTGACTAAAAGCAGAAAATACCAGAAAGATGTTTCCCATATTTTACTGACTATGCAAATGCATTTGACTGTGGGGGTCATAACAAACTATTGATAGACACTGCAAAGAATAGGAATTCCAGAACACTTCATTGTGTTTATGCTAAGAGGAAATTGATCAACTAGACAATGGAATACTGCATGGTTTTAAAATCAGGAAAGGTATGCACAGGGCTGTATTTTTTCACAATATTTATTCAATCTTTACAATGAGCAAATAATCATAAAATCTATGAAGAAAAATATGATATCTAGATTTGAGGATGGCTCATTAACAATCTGCAATATGCAGATGATACAACTTCACTTCCTGAAAACAAAGAGGACTTGAAGCATTTCTTTACAACTCATTGTAAAGAAAACAAAAATCCTCACAATGAACATCATTATGAAGAAACACTGACGTTTATCAAGGTTTTCATTTACTTACATCTACAAGCAATACCCAATGTAATCAAACTACATATTATATTGGGCAAATCTGCTGTAAAACATCTCCTTAAAAGGTTAAAGAACAAAGATGTCACTTTAAGGTCTAAGGTTTACCTGACCCAAACTATGGTATTTTCAATCACATCATATGCATGCAAAAACATAGTAATTAATAAGGAAGACCAGAGAAGAATTGATGTATTTAAATTATGGTGTTGGCAAATACTATTGAATGTACTGTCAAAATAACAAACTAATCTATCTTGCAAGAAGTACATCCAGAATGCTCTCTAAAGCAAGAATGGCAAGATTTGGTTTTAAGTACTTTGGACGTCATGAAGAGGACCAGTCTCTGGCTAAGGATATCTATCATGTTTGGTAAAATAGTCAACAAAAAGGTGAAAGACCCTTAACAAGATAAATTGACACAGTAGCTACAACAATGGACTAAACCTAGGAGCAATTGTGAGGCTGGTAAAAGACGGGTCATAGTTCTTTCTGTTGTACACAGGGTCACTCTGAGTTGGAACTGACTTGGAGGCACCTCACAACAGGGATCTTTCAATGTTCTATATTAGTTAACTGAGAACACATGTAGGTAAGTGCCCAGCAATCATTACAGAATCAACAATAGAACATACACTCAACACTGTGATAATTTTAATTATTATGATACACTGTATTAATGTATATCATACATTAAACATAGTCCATGCTCAAGTAATAAGTACTATTATGACATCCTGGTGTTGGAACTTTAGGATAAACACTGGACTGCTAACCACAAGGTCAGCATTGCAAATTCACCAGCATCTCCTTAGAAACTCTATACAAGGTCATTATGAATCAAAAGTGACTCTATGGCGCTTAAAACAACAATATTTTTATGGGCGAAATGTGGACTCATGGGGTCAACTCATAGTATATCCTATATTCATGTAATAACCAGAGGCATTTATTTAAGGATTCACTCCAATAAATATTAAAATGATTTTTAGTATATATTATTAACCCCCAAACATGGACTTTTACAGGTTAGTGCAGTGAACATAGGGTAATCACAGTTCTGTGAATGAGACTACATTACTGATAAAACCAATTCCTAGAATACTGTCTGGTATATTTTCCCCCCTTCACTTTTCAATTTACTAATATATTTTCAACCAATAAGATTGTGTTTTAGAAATATGGATGGTATTAACATAAGTAAATAACCTAGATTATTTATTTATATTTTGTTGTTGTTGTTTGTTGTTAAATGCCATCGAGTCGGTTCTGACTCATAGAGAACCTGTACAGGTTTCCAAGGAGCAGCTGGTAGGTTTGAACTGCTGACCATGTGGTTCACAGTCCAGTGTTTAGCCTACAGTGCCAACACCAGGACTTACATTTTACTACTGTCTAAAGTTAGAGTAAACATCCAATTGGACAGTGCATGTCCTATTTACTACCGCTCTGCTAAAATAAGAAAACAGTACCAAAAGTAAAACAGAAATACAGAAAAAGAGAACGCTGAACTCTCTTTCCAACTTCAATGTTAAGATCATGTCTCAGTTAAAAGCATGAAAGTATTACTATTATAATTAGTGTATTATTATGTTAAAGATGTTTCTGTGTACTGGAAGTGTTTCTTTGACATTTTTTATGAACAGAAAGGCCACTACACACTATGATAAATATTTAATTGAACTAGAAAAGAATCATACCCAACTGTTCCAACTAGCACAAATTTGACTTACAGGTAGAAGTACAAACAGAATTCATTCATAATCCAGGGATTGCCTATACATAAATTATATGGTGCAGACAATATATATAAATTATATGATGATTTGAGGTAACAAAATAGATTCTTGGCCCAATTTTCTAAGTAATTCATGTGAACATATCTACAGGCATAATTTGTGCTATATGCATGTTTTTGATTAATTGCACAACCTAGTTCACTTGCTACAACACATAAATGAGTGTCAATTTAATCAAACAACCAAATCATATACAGAGCTAATCTTTTCAACTGAATTGGTTAGGCAATTTAACCAACATAGCATCACCAGTTACTCATACAGACAGTTTTTCAGCATCAACTCTTTTGTGACTGTTTCCTCCAGGCAGAGAAAAAAGACATTTCCTTTATACTGTGCCAAACATATTAAGAAAGAATGGAACACTAAACACGAAACAACCTGAACTTTTTTATTAGGACTGTATGTATTCAAGCGGTTTCTAATATTATTGCAACCAAAATTATTATGCCCATTTCGATGGTGTCATTTTCACTCCCAGGGATCCGATAGGACACAGTAGAACTGCTCCCTAAGCAGGCTGCCTTATTTTCTCCCACACAGTGGCTGGTGGGTTTGAACCATCAATCTTTCAGTTAGCAGCCTAACACTTAACACACTTTACCAAAAGTGCTATTAAAATGAAAGCGACAGGATGCTGTAACCATATAATGAAATTGGGATGTGGAACACTGCAAAGACAGATGAATTACTAACAAGTCAATATTGCTGAGTCACTCTTAGAACCGTTGCTGCAAGGGCTTGCAAGAATTTACTCACCGGGTCTTCTTGAGAAATCTAGTCTTAACTATACTGAACACTTGGCAATTGCCACTTCTTTCAAATTTTCTGAAACATGATCTCAGATTGTGTCTTGTACGTATCTTGTATTTGCTATTTCCCAAGAAAGTGCTCCTGGGAGGTGCAATCTATCTCATTAGGGGTCTTCTTCTTCCTTTCTGACCCTCCACCTTCCCAAACATGATATCCTTCTCCAGTGACTGGTGTTGGAGAAGTGCAGCCAGAGTACTCCTTGGAGGCCAAGATAGCCAAACTTCATCTCTCATACTTTGGAAATCTTAGGTAGCATAGTTTTTTGTCATGCAAATGGAGTAGACATGAGTTGGAATTGACTAGATGGAATTTTTTTTTTTTTTTTCTTTTAATCCTCCAAATATTTCAGGCACCATCCTTGGTCACTTGGCATAATTTCAAGTACCTTCCCATGGTTGTTAATGTGATCTTGCAACTTGCTTTACCAATAAGATATCAGAAGAAGCAGAGTCACTTCTAGATAGACGCTTTAAAAGCTGGAGTACAACTTGTTTGATCTTCCTTTAACTATGCCACAAGGACAACCAATGAGAAGAGAGAGTACTGAAGTTAGGATGACATGGAAGAAAATCTCCAACCAACCCAAGATGGACATACATGTAGGGCCTTCAAAAGTTTATAGATAAATGACCAAAAAAATAATTGAATATTCCCATTAACTTTTTGAAGCCCCATGGTATACTCAGTGACCTCTCTAGCTTTAACCACTGAAATTTTGTAGTTGTCTATTTCATTTGTCACATAACCTAACCCATCCTGATGGATCAACAGTTGACAACACAAACTGAATTTATGGGAGGCAAAGTGAAATGCACCTTACAACAAATATATAAATCTCTTTATAATGTTCAGAGAAAGTAAGATTCGATTATATCAGCACAGTGGGAGTCCACCCAATTACCATCAGATGAGAATGAGACTTTGCAAATGCTGAGCCTATGGATATATATTTTAGGTAAATTTATCATTTTTTTTTTTAAACTGCCAATACGGATTATAGATCAAGGTCTAACTTTATCTGATTTGCAATAAAAAATTAAATCTCTATAGTTCAATTTCCTCATGTGGAAATAAAAACGTAACAACATTTGTCTCTTTTAACTTCTTAGAAAGTTGCAAGTATCATGGTTGTGGGAAGAAGGGTGGGAATATACCCACAAATCTATAGAAGTTTAATAGAGCACACTTGTACATGCTTCAAATATATCCATGAATATCATAGAGTACAAAGCAGGCAATGCAATGAAAACCTTTAAGACATTACCAGTTCCCTTGAGGGAATATGTTTCTGGGCCCAGGAGCTCAAGCCCATGGTCTTGGAAGACATCATGATCAATTGGCATTCTAAAGTCCACAAAGACAATGCTCTATTTTGTATTTTGGTGAGCAGCATCTAGTATCTTAGAAGCTAAAGAGCTGCCAACTAAGATGAGACTCTTGGTCTCTCCCTGTCTAGAGGAAAGAAGGTGTTTTGAAATGATCAGTCCAATGGACTACTGAACCACATGAACATCAGTCTCCATAACCCTGAGACCAGAAGAACTAGCTGTTGTCTTGTTACCACTACTAAATGTTCTTTAAGGGATTATATTAGTTAGATAGAATGGAAGAAAATGTAGAATTCAAAATCTTAATAAACAAAGTAGGCTTACTAGTCAGACAGAGACTGGTAGGAGGGACCCTAGACTACTATGGCCCTTGGCCACCCTTCACATCTGGAACTGAACTTACTCCCATGGCTCAATTTTCAGCCAAGCAGTAAATAGGTATTGTTGTTAAGTGCGGTCAAGTCAGTTCTAACTCACAGTGACCCTATATAAGGTTTCCAAAGAGCGACTGACTGGTAAGTTTGAACTGCCAACCTTTCGGTTCAAACCAACATTATTCCTACAGCGCCACATTATTATTATTGGTAAGTACCATCAAGTCAGTTCCAAATGGCCTCATCTTTCTCCTGCTGAAAGGATGGTGGGCTCAACCACCAACCTGGGAGCACAATAACATTAGTGAGGTATTCACATCACAGAAAGGTTAACCATTCATGATCAAAAGGATAGTATTCATCCAAGGACAAAGTTCAGAAGGGGTAGGAAATGAGACATTGATGGAATTGTTATCACTGAGATGAACGAATTGTATGTTTTTTTTTCCATGTAAAACTGACGATCTGCTCTGTAAATCTTAATTCATAATAAATTTTTTTTTTTTTAAAGAAACTTGTAAGGGGAATAAAATATATAAGTAGAACTTTGTGGAGAAGATAATGTACAAGACATATAAAAATACTATTTTAATGCTACTAAAAGTTGTACAGAGTCCTGGACTGTTGCTGCAGGATAATGCACTGGACCACAAAGTTGGTGGTTCAAACCCAACAGCTGCTCCTTGGAAACCCTATGCAGGCTTGCTATGAGTCAAAACAGACACAATGGCACTTAACAACCACAACAACACAATCAGGTGAGAGATAGTAATGACTGACCTTAACCAGTGGAAGGCAACTTATAAATTGATTTACTGACTTTACAGAGTACCCCATTTTGTCAGTGTTATCTTACCCTTTAATTTACATGGAATGATCTGGAATGAGAATTGGCACTCAAATTTGAAAATTACTACCCTCTGTTTTTTTTTGTTTGTTTGTTTTTTGCTAAAATGTCTTTATAGAATCGTATTCACTATCAGTAGTAGTACCAAATGCTGGATTATAAAAGGACATTTTGTACCATGCAGTACAGCTTTTGTTGTTGTTGTTAAGTGCTATTGAGTTGGTTCAACTCATAGTGACCCTGTATAGGGTTTCCAAGAGCGGTTTCCAAGGTTGGGTTTGAACCACCAACCTTTTGGCTCAAACTGACCTTGCAGTTGAGTGCATTATCCTGCAGCACCCCATCAGGACTTGGTACAGCTTTAAGCAGTATTAAAATACTGGTTTTGTATGTATTGCACATTAATTTCTCCACAAAGTTCTACTTAAATATTTTCTCCCCATACAAGTTTCTTTTTTAAAGCTTTTTATTGAACCCATCTGTCTTTACAAGCTGCCTTCCACCAGCTAAGGCAGCCATTTATCATCTCTCACCTGTTTTTGTTGTTATTGCTGTTAAGTGTCACTGAGTCCATTCTGACTCACAACAACCCTTTAGAGGGTTGCCTAGGAGCAGCTGGTGGGTTTGAATTGCTCACCATTTGGTTCCAGTGTAGATCCTACAGAGCCACAGCAGGAGTCTGTGTTTGTGTTGTTAGGTGTCCTCAAGTTGATTCGGACTCACAGAAACCCCGTGTACAACAAAATAAAGCATCACTGGGTCCTTTACCAGCCTCACAGTCTTAACTAGGTTTGAGACCATTGTTTTAGCCACTGTGTTCATCCCATATCATTGAGGACCTTCCACTTTTATTTCCTTCATTTTTTTTTACTGTAAATTCAGTGAAGGTTTACAGACTAGAAAGTCAGTTTTACATTCAACAAACTAGACACTTTGTTTCATCTCAACGATTGCAATCCCCTCCCTGGGACACCAGTCAGTCCACTTCCTCCTTGTGTTTGGGTCTTCCTCTTTTTCATTGATCCTTTACTTTTCCAAGCATAAGGTCCTACTCCAGAGACCCTTTCCTCCTAATGAAATATCCAAAGTATGAGAGAGAAAGTCTTGAAATTCTTACTTCAAGTAGCATTCTCTGGCTGTAATTATTCCAACACATGTGTTTATTCTGTGACAGTCGATGGTATATTTAATATACTTTGCCAATATCATAATTTATATGTATCACTTCTTCCTTGGTCTTCCTTATTCATTATTCAGCTTTCAAATGCATATGAGGTGACCAAAAATATCATGGATTGAGTCAGGTGCACCTTGGTCCTCAAAGTGACATTTTCATTTAGCACTTTAAAGAGGTCTTTGTAGCAGATTTGCCCAATGGAACAAGCTGCTTGATTTCTTGACTGGAACTTCTAGAGTCATTGATTATGGATCCTAGTAAAATGAAATACTTGAAAACTTCTATATTTTCCCATATATCATGATGTTGTTTATTGGTCTAGTTGTGAGGATTTCTGTTTCATTTGCATTGAAGTGCAATCCCTATTGAAGGCTGTAATCTTTGATCTTCAAAAGTAAGTGTTTCAAGACCTCTTTGCTTTCAGCAAGCAAGGTTGTGTCATCTAAATATGGCAGGCTGTTGAGGAATCTTCCTCCAAATCTGATGCCACATTTTTCTTTATATAATCCAGCTTCTTGGATTATTTGCTCAGCACACTTACACATACACTTAATCAGGTGCCTGGTATGGCACTGTAGGATAAATACTGAACTGCTGTGCCATAGTAAATTATCAGTAAGTGGTGGAACGTGAACCATAAGGTCCACAGTTTGAGCCTGCCAGTCGCTCAGTGGTAGAAAGAGGAGGCTCTCTGTTCCCATGAAGAGCTAAAGTCTTGGAAACCCTATACAATGTGGCTATGAGATGGAACCAAATCAACAGCATTTAACAATAGCTTCTAGCCATGGTCTATAACACCCAACAAACAACTTTTCTTCCCTGCTAGATTGGGTAAAAGAAGTCAGAAGATACTGATAGGATGACATGACGCAGTTGTGGATGTTAGCAGAGTTCCTTATAATTGTAAAACTTGGAACTCGTGTAGAAGTATAAAATAACCATCTCTGAAGCAAAAAGGAGCTCTGATAGCATAGTGGTTATGAATTGGGCTGCGAACCGCAAGGTCAGCAGTACAAAACTACCAGCTCTTTCACGGAAGAAAGATGAAGCTTTCTGCTCCCGTAAAGATTTACAGCCTCGGAAACCCTGCACAGGGTTGCTATGAGTCAGTTCCGACTCCACGGCACATAACCACCACCACTGAAGCAAAGGAATCCCATTACCCTCAAAGAAGAAGAGCTGGAAGTGGAGCACGTCTTTAGACTCCAAGATCCCTGCACATTGAAACCTCCTCAACCCAGGAAGAGAAAGCTGTAACACTGCAAGAGTGACAGAGGACTAAGAGCCAGAGCACTAGAGAGCGCAATGGATTCCCCAGTTTATGGGGCAAGTAACTCTGAGTGACTTTAGGCAGGAAGATGGCTTATACAGTGGGGTGCTTCCAGGCACTTAAGTGGGAGAGCTAGCTTTGCTGACCTACAGGGCTAGAGTCAAATGCCTTAGGCTGAGGCTTATGGCGGAGTGGTGTGTCCTGTGGGTATTTATCAGTTTATGGTGGATTGAGTACTTCTGACACCTAATTGTAACCTGATAACTTCCCTAATAAACCCATTATCTGTAAGCAGGTAAAGGCAACCTAAGCAGGGAAGATATCACCAATTAAATTAACAAGATAGAAAGGAATCCACAAGTCCACAAATCAATAGAGAAATCTTCTGTACAAGAATCTGCAGAGAAACATATAATTGGCTAGGTCAGGAAGGACCAACTGGGAAATCATGCTGGAGAGTAAAATTTAATTAAGAATTTTTATATTAATCTGGGCATGGGATTGGATTGCAGAAGAGAGAACGTAAAATTAGGGTATCTGGTTAAGAGAAGATTGGAAAATTCAGAAATTAGGTGAATTTCTGGCTAGACCTTTGGGATAAGCTAAAAGACCACCACAGTGATAAAAATAGATAACTTAGATGCTCAAGAACAAGAGACAGAATGTTACCTATAGTTAGACAAGTAAAGCACATGGCTAATATGCTGTCTAAATGGAAAGGACTATCTTCAAAATGATCAATGAATGTGCTCTTTAAATAGCAGCGTTAATTCACCACTCTTGAGACAGTTCGAATTTAACTAATTCTGAAAATCAGCAATGGCCACTTTCTAGTAGATGGGTGCTTCTATCAATCTCATGACCTGGTGTGGCGCTGTGGATGAATGTGCTGAACTGCAAAGTCAGTTTGAACTGCAAGGTCGGTGGTTCAAGCTTGCCATCCACTACTTGGAAATCCTATATAGGGTCACTGTGGGTCTGAACTGACTCGATGACACTTAGCAGCAGAAATGCCAATGTCATGAGTTTCAGAAATACGGACGCTTCGAAGAAAAATGTTCATGTTCTTTTGATTTCATCTCCTAATCCAGAAAGGAAACTGTCCTAAATCCAACTGTTCAATTAGGCTAGCATAGTGGATTTATTTATTTATTGTGTAAATACCTTTATTGCTCTCTATTTGTGTCTAATGATATCCATCATCCATCTCATTATTTATTACTTATTTACTTTCATGCCAAGATCTTAAAAATAGAGAATTTCTCACGATTATAAAGATAAGACTTCTCTTGAAAATGTAAATGATTTGGAACACCCAGTTCCTCTTTCTGTGATGCCAACAACTGGTTGGAGTGGAGTAGCAGGGTCTCTTCAGATGTAATATGCCTTCAATAGTCCTTTACAGTTTCCCAGATAATGTTCATTTACATTTCAGTATGAAGGTGTTATCCTTTGAATACAACAAAGTAAAATTGAACTCACAAACAATTAGAAAAACTGATAAAGGTGAGGCTCCTTGTATTGTAGAGGAAAGTGAAATATACAGAGAACAAACTTGAGCTCACTTTATCTATCACAGGAAGGAATCTCTGAGACTCCCCAGATAAAAATGACATCCAGTCTAAAATTTCTAGGGGAAGCCAGATGGCTGACTACCAGTCAAAGGTGGCGTCAGACTTAGAAGCTGTGAAGTTCATAAGGAGAGGCTCTTTTATAAAAGGCGTTTAGATGCATATGAAATGAAAATTGGGTTCAATGATTTGAAAGATGCTCATGTAAGAGTCCCTGAAACGTAAGTTCATTAGTTGCACTGACTTGTTATTATCATCAATACCAGTGCATCACTACCACCAGCATTTAAACACAATCCTGAACGACAGCAACAAGAGACATCATAAATACTAGAACAACCAGAGTACTTGGAATAAGGCAAATGGAGGCAATCAGAAGCAAAGTCCTTCAAAGAACTCTGAAGTATAAAGCAAAGTCACTAATGTGAGAAAACATGCAAAGAATACATTTCAGAGAGGAGACATTTAAAAAAAAAAAAAAAATTCTGAACTCTTAGGTCATCCAGACAATGGTATATATTCATGAGCAAAGAAACAAGTTGCTATAAATTCTGAATTCTGAATTATGTGATGAAGAAATTGTACCTCCCAAAGTTTGCTTTTGTGAAAGAACTGCATCATTTGCTAAACTAATGCAGAAATAAATGCACTGGAATGAATTCACAGTGCATTAACTCCTTGTATGTTACTGTAAAAAACCTTAGAAATATCACCAAGGTGTAAAATTTAATATGATTCCTAGTCTTGATTTACAGAGTATGATGGCAATGGCGAATTTGTTTCACTTACGAATACATTTGTTTCCTAATGGCTTATGCACCATCTAATCCAGAGATTGACATTTAAGCTGTTCTTGTCTTCTGTTTGTTGTTGTTGCTGTTAAGTACCATAGAGACTAACAGGGTTCTAACTCACAACAACTCTGTCTATGATTTCCAAGGATGGGTTTGAACCAATGACTCTGTGGTTAAGAGTCCAGTCCTTATCCTAGAGTTCCTCACCAGGACTCTTTAGTTTATCATTATATCGTCAAAATATAGCCCATTATTATAGTCAATAACACATTTAATGTTAAATTTTGTTAATAAAATAACATATGTATAAGTGGGGATTTGAGATATGTGATTTTGTTTTTCTCAAAGAAACTTGACAATATTCAACAATCTTCTCTTTACATTATTAGAAGTGATGGAAGATGGTAGATTTACTCAAATTATTAAAGCAAAAAATAAAAAGCAGCCTTTTTAAAACAGTTTCAGACCAACCAGAAACTTGAAGAGAAAATGAAATGCAGCTGATAAAGAGGTACTGTGCCTAGTGAGACAATGTAAGACAATAGTTGAGGGTCTGGGCTTAGAAATTTTAATATACAGCATAGATAACAATTGGATCACAAGGTTGGTTTGAACCACAAGGTCAACGATTCAAACTCACCAGTTACTCCTCAGAAACCTTAAACAGAAGGAGTGTTGTTGTTGTGAAGTGCCACCAAGTCAATTCCAACCCATAGCGACCCTGTATAGGGTTTTCAAAGAGAAGCTGGTGAGCTTGAACCACTGACCTTGCAGCTCAAACGGCTTTGCTGTCTGGTGCATTAACCCACAGTGCCACACCAGGACTCCTTTTTTACTGTCAAAATTTGCAACATCATTTATGGGACATACAAAATTATCAACGTAAAAATTAGCCATTAGAAGTGGCCAAATACTTAATTAACTTAACACTACTATGATGGCTTGAACTGTGATTGCCTTGTCAGGGCCACACTGAAGTATTTCACAGACCTTATATGGCCCACATACATGATGTTCCCCACTCCAGCTATACAGGGTCACTATGAATTAGAATGGACTCAATAGCACTTAGCAACAACAACAAGAAGGAAGTAGTAATACTACCTAATTGGCGATATATAGGAATTATAACTACTGTTTATAGAAAAATAAAGCATACTAAAAACCAAACCAATTGCCATCCAATTTCGGTACATGGAAACTATATATGTTACAGAGTGGAACTGCTCCATAGGGTTTTCCTGACTTCAATCTTTACAGAAGTGGTATACCAGGACTTTCTTCTGTAAAAAGGTATGGAGAAAATTAGAAGTGCTAACCTGTATGTTGGCAGCCAACTGCAAATCAAATGTGCTACCTAGCATAGTAAATGTTGTTGTTGATGTTGTTGTTCAGTGCCATCAAGTTGGTACCAATTCATGGCAACCCTATGCACAACAGAATGAAACACTGCCCATTCCTGGGCCAACCTCACAATTGTTGCCACACTTGAGCCCACTGAAGCTGCCACTTCGCTAATCCATCTCACTGGGGGGTCTTTCTCTTTTTCTCTGACCCTCCACCTTACCAAACACGATATCCTTCCCCAGAGATTGGTCCCTCCTGACAATATGTTCAAAGTATGAGAAATGAAGTTTGACCATCCTGACCTCCAAGGAGCACTCTAGCTGCACTTCTTCCAACACAGATCTGTTGGTTCTTTTGGCAGCCCATGACACTTTCAATATTCTCCTCTAACACCATAACTCAAAAGCATAAATTCTTTTATGGCCTTCCTTATTCACTGTCTCACATTTGCAAGCATATGAGTTTATTGAAAATACCATCACTTGGACCAGGCGCACCTTAGTCCTCAAACTGACTACTTTGCTCTTCAACACTTTAAAAAGGTCTTTGTGCAGCAGATTTG
>NW_006408530.1:28975305-28977260 GCF_000296735.1 Chrysochloris asiatica
AAAAACCTGTGATTAGTAGATGATGCAACCTTGTTTATTAAAAGTGAAGAGAGTTTAAAATACTTACTGATGAAGATTGAAGACCATAGTCTTCAGTATGGGTTGCACTTTAGTGTAAAGAAGAAAAAAAAAACCTCACCACTGGGACAATAAATAATATCATGATAAATGGAGAAAAGACTGATTCTGTCTAAGACTTCATTTTACTTGTATCCACTATTGATACTCATAGAAACATCAAATGACATATTGCATTAGGCAAGTCTGCAGCAGAAGACCTATTTAAAGTGTTCAAGAACAAAGATGTCAGTTTGAAGACTAAAGTAAGCTTGAACCAAGCCATAGTATTTTCGATAGTTTCATGCGCATATAAAAGTTGGACAATGAATAAGGAAGACCGTATTCATTTTTATTATAAGAATTAATACATTTGAGATAGGTATTGGAGAAGAATATTAAAGGTACCATGGACTGTCAGAAGTATAAACAAGTCTGTGTTGTAGGAAATACTACCAGAATGCTCCTTAGAAGCCAAGATGGTCAGAGGTCATCTCTGATGTTTCAGGAGGAGGACACACTATCAGGAGGGAGCAATCCCTGGAGAATGATATGCTTGGTAAAGTATTGCTGTTGCTGTAGTTTAATGCCATTGAGTCAGTTACAAGTCACAGCAACCTTGTATAGTGTTTCTGAGGAGTGGCTGGTGACCTTGAACCGCCAAATGTTTGGTTCAAACCAACCTTACAGTCCAGCACATTAACTCACAATGCCACAGCAGGTACAGTGAAAAAGTGGGAGAACCCTAATGAGATGGATTAGCACACAAGCAACCACAATGGACTCATGTGTAGCAGCAACTGTGAGGATGCTGCAGAACTGGGTGGTGTTTCCTTCTGTTGTAATACAGTTCCTATGTATAGGAACTGACTTAGCATTTAACCACAAGAAATAACTGAAAAATACTGTAATGACATTCGGTATTTCCCTTTCTCAAAGCTTTGTGGTAGACATTGAATGGGGCCTGAAGGGAGTAAACTGTATAAGAGAGTAAGTCAAATAGGACTGAGTAAGTTAGAAATTGTTGCTACAAAATCATAGGAAATTTTATTAGGTAAAAATACAAAAATCAGAAGCTATTGTTTCTTAGAATAGTCTTTCCAGAATTCTGCACTCTTCGAAATACACTATATCAAAACAATTGTTTTAGCATATTCAAGGACACAAATCATGTTGCTTTTAAATGTTTTTTAAGTTTGGGGAATAAAAGAAGTCTGAAGGGGAAAGATCAGGGCAGTAGGGCGGATGGGTTAAGATCTCCCAATGAATAGCCCTTGCTACCCTGGGAGAACACGCAGGTGAATTGCTTTGCTAGAAAAAGCGTTCCTTGTGTTACTTTCCTGGCCTCTTTCTCACTAATGCAGTTTTCAGTTTTCTAAAAACTTCTTAATGATAAGATCCTGTGATTGTCTTGTGTACTTTGAGAAAATCTATAATGATGATCCCTTCTGGATCCCTAAAATCAATCAGTTTAACTTTCAGAACTGATCTCTCTGCTTTGAATTCCAGTGGTCTAGCTAATTCACTCAAAACTACATGAAAGTACCCTAATGAGACTCAGACAAATATATCAATGAGACAATTTGTCTGCAGGTATCCAATGATCACAGAGATTTGTTTAAACATGCTTTGCTTACAATAAATCTGTGCATGTATGGACTAGAATCCCAATCCCAATACTTTTGGATTTACCCTTGAATTTAGGATCATGATACTTGATAATGATGTATCGTCCATGGTTTTTTATATAACCACATTACAAATCTTACGGGTTTTAAAATCATTGAATGTTTTCATGTGTGACCATGTAAATATAGGACCATGTTTGGCCTGAGTAAAAAAAATATATATGAATAACATAGGAACAGTCCTCTGAATAATGCTTAATATATGTTGTT
>NW_006408530.1:28978590-28992262 GCF_000296735.1 Chrysochloris asiatica
GGATCTCTTCCAATCAGTCGGCCAGATAGTTGTCTTCCAAATTTCTTGGCAGAGATGAGTGAGTGCCTCTTGTGCTGCCTCACTTTCTTAAAACATATAATCTATACTAAAAAAAAGTAGTATCGCTCCCTTTCTCTTCCTCATATAGGAAACCTCACCAAGCTTATCAAATTAACTAACTACTACTTACCTTGGATGGCAAAAGTGTTAAAGAATATAAATCTGAAGAGAAATTTAAAATTTAGCTCCTAGGATTTTAGGGACTTGTGGAGGTGGGGGAAAAATTTGCATTAACATTTTTTTTTCTTTCCTTTTAGAATAAGCCTTCGAAAAAGAAGAGGAAGGATATGGTGATGGCTAATTTTGCGTAGCAACTTGGCTAGGCTTTGGAACCCAGTTGTCTGGCCTGGATTTTGCTAAATCAGATTACTTTCTGTAATGTAATGTAACACAATGCAATGCATCACAGCAGTTTTACATCAAATGAATTGTAATGTAATTACCTTCCATAAAATAATCTTGTAATGAATTATCTTTCATAATGCAACCAAACATAATATGATCAATCAGTAAGTTGAGGTCACATCAGAGCAGGGTGCATCACAACCTAATCATCTCTGAGTTATAAGACCAGAACCAACAAGGACACAGACACACACACACATATACACATGTCACAGGAAGACAGATGATATGTGAGGATCACCTATAAGCAAAGGAACTCCATGGATCTCCACCAAAATTCATATAGTCAAAAAGTTCCTTAGACTTGAGAATGGCTACACTTCATCTCTCACACTTTGGACATGTCAGGAGAGATGAGTGCCTGGAGAAAGACATCATGCTTGGAAAAGCGTACGATTAGCAAAAAAGAGGAAGATCCCCAACAAGATAGATTAACACTGTAGCAGTAATAAGGGGCTTAAATATAGGACAATAATCAGGATGGTGCAGGATGGGCAGTGTTTCATTCTGTTGGGCACAGAATTGCTATAAGTTGGAACGAACTCCCTGACACCTAACAACAACAACTAGAGTAGTAGGGAAGAAAGAAAGAGATGATAAAAGTAGAAGGGAATATGACAAAAGTTCTCCTGGTAGCTTCATTAACAACTAAGGATCTAAATGGGCTTTGTAGCTCCCCAAAATTATTTCGAAATAGAATAATGCCATCCTGAGAGAGTGTCTTTAGCTGAGCACTCTAGGGTGGAGTGGGTGGGAGGAGTGATTTGTCCTGCTTTGTTCAAT
The DNA here is from genome assembly GCF_000296735.1 of Chrysochloris asiatica. Taxonomy (NCBI): domain Eukaryota; kingdom Metazoa; phylum Chordata; class Mammalia; order Afrosoricida; family Chrysochloridae; genus Chrysochloris; species Chrysochloris asiatica. Next base: position 28,979,839 of record NW_006408530.1, read on the forward strand.
ATTTTAATTAACAATTTTAATAAAGGCATCTGCAGGCTTATCAAAGTTTGGTATAATATAAAGCTGAACATTATAGTTACTGTATTGGATTTCAGAGTCAAGATTTAGAGTCTTAACAAGCTAGAGAAATGAACTACAACTCGCAGTATGAAAAAGAATCCATGTGAGAGCACAGTTCTGGATCATAGGACCCCAAAGGCAACTGAATATATATGTTCAAGACTGGGGGTAAAAAGGTCATTGTACTTCCTGTAAAATAGCCTTCTGGATTTGGTGGACTACAAACTAAAAATGATCCAGTAGACACTATGCAAATTCAATTATACATTTAATTCATTTTAATGTAAATATTATCTACTCAAAAGTGTTTGAGATGGTTTACAAAAACAAAACAAAACATGCACATTATAGTACCATATAAAGGCAGGGGGAAAAAAAGTGAGGAAACACAGTATCAGGACTGTTGTATGCTTATTCATTCAATAGAAATTAACTAAACACCTCTTGTGCCTAATACTGTTATACATCCACTCATTTGTCACTTCTCAGATTGCAATTGCGTTCTTCTTCATGAGAATGGACTTCCTTGATCCCTCAACTTAAATGCCAATCTCTTGTTTTTCTCTGTCAGTGCCCTAATCCTTTTGTTATAACACATATGATGGGCTGCAATTACATGTTTTTGTGCTTATATTTCCTTAACTATCTCTCAACTAGTAGACAGTAAGATCTGTAAGGTAGGAGCCCCATCTGTTTTGTCTATCACTATAAGAGGGGGTATCACAAAGTCTGTGGGAAAATTCCACTTTCTTTCAGCTCCATTTTTACATAAACTTTTTGATGTACCTTCATTTAATGAAACTGTAGCACATTGCTTGGCACATGATAGGTACTCATTAAATATTTCCTGAACTACTGAGCAAATGACTTGACCATCATGTCTAACAATCTACAAGGGGGAAAGTCATATAAAGAAATACAGTCTCATGTAAATTTCTGTGAGGATACAGAAACTGAAGAAGTTGGAGAAAATGACTTGAATTAGGGTGCAAAAGATAAGTGCCACCAGGAAAAGGAGAAAACACTAGACTGAGGGAAGAACATAGGCACAGGGTAGGAGTTATGAAAGTGTCTGAGTCCATGGGGAGTAGTGGGAGGGAGCCCTGCACTTTGGAGTATGTGGCACATGCAATGACTGGTTAAAAATTGCATTGGGGCTTTATGTTCCCTTTACAATCATTTAAGTGCATATTTCCAAATGGAAACATTGGAGAAGAACAAACACCAGGATGAAAGAGTTCCAACTCATCATATGAGTCAGAGTACAATAACTCGGTATATTTAACCTGGAAGATAAATATTCATAAGCAAAGGAGGCATTATAATTATTTTCAAAAATTTTAAATGTTCTAATAGGAATAGATTTGCATTTTTTGTAATTTAATAATGTTTAATGGAACGAATGGGAGGAGGAAACTATATTTACACTTAACACAAAAATCTTTCACAATTTAGACTTGTTATGTGACCTTTGTATTATTAACTTCCTATTCAGTGAGAAAATTTCAGGAGAAGGTGAATGATTTTTCTACCATCATCTGAAATAAAACTGTTTCGTAGAGCTCTGTCAGAGGTTCTATCTTCTTATTTTCAGCATCCTTCTTATTACCTATCACACCTCTTCAAAATCATTCCAAAACCAATACCTTGAATCTGTAATTCAGATGTTCTTTCTCCTGGTTTCAATCAAGTATTTCCCATTGAGGTTTAAAAAAATATCCCTAATAATCATTTGGGAGAGCAGTGGCTCTGTAGTGTAAGCACTGAACTTCTTACCATAAGGTGAGTAGCTTTAGGACACCTGATGCTCCATGAGAGAAAGATGAAATTTTCTGTTTTTGTAAAGATTTATAGCCTCGGAAACCATTTATAGGGTCACTATAAGTTGGAACTGACGCAACAGCACTTAGCAACAAAAGGAATACTTAATTTGCTCACTCCTAAAACTATACAAAACCAAGTTCTTTATTTGCTACTCACAAATGTGATCCTTAGTTCATGTCATCATTCATCCCTCACTCAGTATTCAGCATATTTACTGATCCTTCCCTGTTTCTGCACCTCCAATCAGTCCTTTGTCTCAACTTTGCAAATCCTGTTTTCCCTCTCTAGCTTACCCACAACAACAAACAGTTGTGGTAGAATCAACTCAGAATCATGGAGACCTCATATGTGACATAGTATAACTGTGCCCCATAGAGTTTGCAGTGGCTAATTTTTCAGAAGTAGATCACCACATCTTTTTTTCCAAAGCACTTCTGGGTGAACTTGAACCACCAACCTTTCAGTTTAGTAGCAGAGTGGATTGAGGGCATTGACTGTGCCACCTGGGAACTCCTGATCCTCATGGCATCTACAGGGATGACTGTATCTCTCCCCCGGCTAGTTTCTCTACTTTTAATCTTTCTCTTACCTAATCCTACCTGAACCATGAAGGCAAAATTATTATTTCAAAATAAACATGAAATCCTATCACACCTCATGTTAGAAATGCTACTTTAGAAATAGCTATATTGTAGCAGTTTGAGATCAGTGGAAAAGGGGCAAAGCGGGGATTATGACAAGAATTCTTTGAATTCTTCAGGCAGTCTTATCTGACATTGAAGAACATCTACATCTGATAATTATCATCATCTTGTTGCTGTTAAGTACCATGGAGTCGGTTCTGACTCACAGTGACCCTGCACAGGGTTTCCGAGGCTGTAAATCTTTATGGGAGCAGAACGCCTCATCTTTCTCCCGCGAGGCTGCTAGTAGTTTCGAACTGCTGACCTTAAGGTTGGCAGCCCGATTTGTAGCCACTATACTACCAGAGCTCCTTATGTTCTAGGTGGGCTTTATTCAGTAAATGACACTACAGTGTAAAAACTGAGAACTACTGTCCTAAAGTTTAATACAGATGTTTCTATTAACCCTAAATGTCTACAGATATTTTTCAGTAAATATAAAAACTTAACATTGAAAACTGTGTGCAACTTTCAACTTTATATAGCTTTATTCTATCAGTATAAGAAGGGTTCACTTAGTTTATATTGAGATTTATTTAAGTAATTCAGGAAGTACGGGTCAACCTGGATCTACTTGTGAGTGGAAGTGATGCAGCAATGAAGACCTGGGCTGAGTTTGCACCTCTTGGCACCTATTGACCTTGAGATGAGCGAGAAAACAGGGACGGCTGGTTGATCTGATGTTTAGGAAGATGTGTGAACTTCTGAGCCCACGGGCACTGTCCTAGCCCCTAGGGGCCAGGGCTGAGAGTGAAGCAGTCAGCTGGCCTGAAGTGCAGGGAAGTATGTGAACTCCTAAACTTGCAACTTACCCATTTGACTTAGCTTGGATGGGTAGATGACCAGAACTCTGACCAAGGAAGGCAAATATGTTTGATACTGAGAGCAAGTGCAAATTGTTACAATTAGATGAAGTACACTTTTGCCTATGAATGCAGTGATTCAAAATTCCAACCAGAATGGAAGGATTTTTCATATATCAAGGAACAAGCTTGTTTCCTCAGTGTACTGGGCTGATGTTGTTGTTAGGTGCCATCGAGTCAGTACCGACTCATAGCAACCCTATCCACAACAGAACGAAACACTGCCCAGTCCTGGGACAACCTCACACTTGTTGCCATGTTTGAGCCCATTGATGCTGCCACTTTGCCAGTCCATCTCACTTGGGGTCTTCCTCTTTTTCTCTGACCCTCTACCTTTCCAATCATGATACCCTTCTCCAATGACTGGTCCCTCCTGACAACATGTCCGATGTAGGAGAGATGAAGTTTGGCCATCCTGGCCTCCAAGGAGCACTCTGGCTGCACTTCTTCCAACACAGATCTGTTGGGTTTTTTGGCAGCCATGGCACTTTCAATATTCTCCTCCAACACCATAACTCAAATTCATTTATCTACAGTCTTCCTTATTCACTGTCCAGCTTTCGTAAGCATATGAGGTTACTGAAAATACCATGGCTTGGGTCAGGTGTACCTTAGTCCTCAAGCTGAAGTCTTTGCTATTCAACACTTTAAAAAGGACTTGTGCAGCAGAGATGAGAAATATAGACATTGGCTATCAAAAATTGGGTGGGGCTACAAAGGCATGAAGTGGCTGGTTTACAAGCTTTCATGAGTGTGTTTAGGTGCAAAATGAAGGGATTAAGGTAGAATCCCCACACAAGTGTTTCCCTTTCCTAGATGGATCTGGTGAAAGGGGATGGAGGATGACTGTGTTAGAATTTTATGACTCAATTGTGAATAATTGTTAGCAGGATTAATTGCTATTGTCACAATTGTAATTGTAGAAGATGTGCAACTAAATGGAAGGAGTGGTGGTGGTGGTGGTTATATGCCGTGGAGTTGGTTCTGACTCATAGCGACCCTGTACAGGGTTTCCAAGGCTGTAAATCTTTCTGGGAGCAGAAAGCCTCATCTTTCTCCTATGGAATAGCTGGTAGTTTCGATCTGCTGACCTTAGGGTTCGCAGGAGGGAGGAGGTAATCTTTAATTTCTGGAACAGATGATCCCAGGACCATCAAGAAGAGAAAACATAAATAGAAATTGATACCCTTATCTAGAAAAGTAGACACAGCAAAGAGGTTAGCTATGTGCCTGCAGATAGGAGGCAGGCCAGCAGACTGTGCCTTTAAGGAATTTAAATGAATGTATTTTTGTTTTGTTTTGTTTTGTAAATGTACATTAAATACTTTGCCTTGTTCATTTGTGACATATAAGATGCAAATTGGGAGCCACAGGGAAGAAGTGGGATAAATGTTGCTGCAGAGAGGGGATTGTAATGATTGAGATGAAACAAAGTGCATGGTTTGCTCAATGTGGAACTTCTGATCTTGTCTGTAGACCTTCAACCAATTCACAATAAAAAGTTTAAAAAAAAATACAGGTCGTTCAATGGTTAAATGCTTGACTGCTATCTAAAAGATTGGCAGTTCAAACTCACTCTGTGGCTCAGTGGGAGAAAAGACCTGGCTCCCATGAAAATTACAACATAGAAAACCCAATGGGGTACTTTGGCTCTTCTACATCAGGTTTCTGTAAGTCAAAATTGACTCATCAGTGCATTAACAACAATAACCTCACTACTAACTGAAAGGCTGGCAATTCAAATCCAGTGGCACCTTGGAGGCAAGGCCTGGTGAGCTGCTTCTGAAAAAATTAGCCATTGAAACTCCAGAGAGTACAGCTCAGTGAAGTTCTACTCTGAAATCTATAGGCTTGCCATGAGTTAGAATTGCCTCAAGATGGCAACTGGTCTCAGTTTTTGTTTACTTATTTTTAAATGAAATATATAATTCTAATTAATACTAAATATCTAAAAGGAGTCCCTGAAAAACAAGCTCAAACATTATACAAGTGTGGAAAAACCCAAAGGAAGACAAAACAAACCTACTTAAGTGGCAAAGTCTGTTCAGCATATCAAAGTGCATGTTGCTGTTGTTAAGTACCATGGAGTAGGTTCTGACTCATAGTGACCCTGCACAGGGTTTCTGAGGTTGCAAATCTTTATGGGAGCAGAAAGCCTCATCTTTCTCCTGCAGAGCAGCTGGTAGTTTCGAACTGCTGACCATGAGGTTAGCAGTTCAATTCATAACCACTATGCCACCAGAGCTCCTTATCAAAGTGCATAGGAGGTACCAGTGGTTTGCTCTCAGATACTAACTCAAAGTTGGAGGTTCCAAACGTTCAGTGGTGCTTCAGAATCAAGACCTGACAAAAACTTCAGTAAAGATGACAGCCAAGAAAATACTATGCAAATCTTCACATCAAGTATCAATGCTATCTGCTCTGTACATGGGGTAGATAGGGACGGGCATCTTAGACATTGGCTACCTAAAATGAGGGGGTGTTAAGGCATGAAGTGACTGGCTTACAAGTTTTCAAGAGGGAGGGGAAAAAATGGTCAGTGTTCAACCTCACACACGACAATATTGTAAATATAAATACATTGCAACACAATGGTAAATACATTGTAATACAATGGTCCTCTCTGGACTATTGTCACAGGAAAATAAATAAGTAAATAAAACCCTCTGCAGTACAGTTTGACTCTGTAATACATGGTTGTACCATGAGTTGGTATTGATTTGGTGGTGAACAGGATAGGTAAAACATTAACTGCCCTTTCCTCCCCGGAGACCAGCTAGAATGTTAATCAGGTTACTGAATGGGACCAATCCTCCCTGCCCAGGAGACAAACTAGAATGCTAATCAAGTTACCAAGCAGGACAATCTTCTGGTTTCCCTCCTGTCTTCTAACAGGTCTGAAACCTAGACCCTCCCCAATTCTGATCCCATTTAAGCCTATCCTGATCTGTACTCGGGGCTCAGATCCTCTGACCAGTCAGCTTAATAAACCTGAAACTTTGCTTCACCTATCCAAATGGCCTTGGTTTCTTTGACGACGGCTCTGGAGCTGCTGTAATATTCTGGGACCTGGAGTTACTGTGACACTCTTGGACCCAGAGCTGCTGTAACACTCTCAGACCTAGAGCAGCTGTGACACTCTAGGATTCAGAGTGGCTCTAACGCTCTAGGACCCAGAGCTGCTGTGACACTCTAGGATTCAGAGCTGCTCTAATGCTCTAGGACCTAGAGCGTCTGTAGTACTCTCAGATCCAGAGCTGCTCTAATGCTCTAGGACATAGAGCTGCTGTGACACTCTAGGATTCAGAGCTGCTCTAACACGCTCTGACCCAGAGTTGCTGTGACACTCTCGGGCTTAGAGCTGCTGTAACAGTGGCAGTAGGTCTGGATTTGAATTTTTTTCTTTAGCATATGAGTTCCTGACTAGTCTAACTTCAAACATTTTAAACTTATCTTTTGTCACCTACATAGATTCTGTTCAGACAGTATATAATTTAGTTACCAAACCACAGTGCACCTTTTTCTCTTTGTTGTTGTTGTTGTTAAGTACTGTGAAGTGGGTTCTGACTCATAGCAACCCTGCATAGGGTTTCTGAAGCTGCAAATTTTTACGGGAACAGAAAGCCTCATCTTTCTCCTGCAGAACAGCTGGTATTTTGAACTGCTGACCTTGAGGTTAGCAGCCTGATTCGTAACCACTAGGCTACAAGAGCTCCTATAAATACCCCCTTATCCTTTCAGGTATTGTTTTTTGGAACAGCTTGAAATGATCCCCATATTCATCATTTCTTCTACTGTTTTCTCAGAACACTTGATTCAATAACTCTCCTGGCATTCTCTGCATTTAATTGATTTTATTATATATGTATTTCCTATCATAGAAAATTCTCTAGGAAAACCTCCAAATAAGTCAATATTCCTAGTGCCAACATTTTAGATATGGATGTGTATGCACAAATATGCATGTGCATAAATATATACACACATATATGCACACACATACATACATATATACATACATATGAGAGTGAGTAAAAAATTATATTTATATTAAAACGCCTTTCAATATCCATGACTGATGACAACATTGAGCATGCACATGAAATGATTCTGTCAAACAGATGACTGACAGTGGATTATGTGGCAAATCATTTGCAAATCAACCATGGCTCTGCTTATGAAATAATCCATGACAACTTGGGTGTTGATAAGTTTGTGTGAGATGAGTACAGAAACAACTCACAGAAAAGCATAGACAGAAGTATATGGATGTCTGCAAACAAAATTTGGACCAATGTTCTAAGTAAAGTAAAAGTTTCCTTAAAAAATAGTTATGGTGATGAGACATGAATTCATCACCAGGAGCATGAGAGTAAACAGCAGAGTATGAATGGAAACATCCTCACTCACCAACCAGGAAACAGTTTAAAAGTCAACTATTAGCTGGAAAATGAATGCTTACGGTTTTATGGGAATACTATCAAAAAAGGTTCAGCAATCAACAGTGCTCTTTATAGTGAGATGCTTACTGAAGAGCTACTGCCTAAACTTCAGAGTAAACACAGAGGACTGCTATCCAAGGGCATTGTGATCTTTCATGACATTGCAGGTTCACACACCTCTGCCCACACGAATGACACTGCAAAAACTTCACTCTGAGGTGTTAAAACACCCTATAGTCCTGATCTTGCTCCATCGGACTTTCACCTGTTTGATCCCCTGAAAGCAATCCTTTGAGGATGAAGATTCACCTCTGAAGAAGAAGTGAAGACAGCAGTGCATTCATGGCTCACAGCTCAGCCTTAAACATTTTTTAATAAGGGAATACAAGAGCTTGTTGAAGATGGACAAAGTGTATTGAAAAGCCACAAGATGCTGCTGAAAAATGATTTGTCTTTTCTAAAAATTGATTAAAAGAAATTCCACAGCCAGAGTGTAGATAATTTTTCACTTTTTTTTGTACATATGTATTTTTACATAATGTTGTTGTTGTTAACTGCCATCGAGTGGATTCCGACCCATAGTGACCCTGTATAGGGTTTCCAAGGAGCAGCTAGTGAACTTGAACTGCCGACGTTGCAGTTCAAATGGCCTTGCAGTCTGGCACATTAATCCACAGTGCCACACCAGTATTTTTACATAATACTGACTTTAAAAATCATTCTATATTTCCCACTAATTAATCTTTTTAAAATTTTATTTTAATAACTTGAGACATAATTTACATTTATACAATCCACCCACTTAAAGTGTACAATCTAGGAGTCTTAGAATCACAATTTCAAAACATTTTACCACCCTAAAAAGAAGCCTGGTAATTATAACCTAGCTCCCTCCAATACCACTAACTTTTTTCCCTCAGTATTTTAATGTCCTAGACATTTCAAGTAAATAAAATCATACATTATGTGGTTTTTTGTGACTGGTTTTTTAGCAGTATGTTGTCAAGGTTCATCTGTGTTGCAGCAGGTATCAAATTTCATTCTTTATATTGCTGAATAGCATTAGAGAATTTTGATATGTCACATTTTATTTATGCATTAATCCAATTATGGAGACTTGTATTATTTCTACTTTTTTTGTGAGTACAAATACTGCTACAAAATAATAACGCACAGACTTTTGTGTTGATGTATATTGTTATTTCTTTTTAGTATATAGCTGGAGTCCTGGTGTGGTGCTGTAGGATAAGCACTGAACTGCTACCCACAAGGTCTAGTGGTTCAAACCCACTAGCCCCGCCTTGGAAACCAAATCCTATACAGGGTCTCTATGAATCAGAACGGACTTGACAGTACTTAACAACAATAACAACAACATTATATAGCTAGGAGTGAAATTCCTGGGACATATGGTAATTCAATGTTTATTTTGTTAAGGAACTGCCAGACTGTTATCTGAAGTAGCTGCAATATTATGTATTATACATTATCACATTATACCAGATTTCCCAAATTTCCTCATTTTGCAAATATTTCATACTATCTGTCTTTTTAATTATAGGAATCCTAATGGGTCTGAGGAGGAGTGCTGATGTGGCGCTGTAGGATAAGCACTGTATGTCACATCACAAGGTCAGCAGTTCAAATCCACAAGTTGTTCCATGGTAACCCTATGCAGGATAGCCATGAGGCAGAACCAACTTGACAGCACTTAATAATAACAACAAAATGGGTCTGAGAAGTCCTGGTATGGTGCTGTAGGATTGCACTTACAACAAGTGAGTCTGATGGAGCCCTGGTGGCATAGTGGGTTAAGTGTTAGGCAGCTAATTGCAATATCAGCAGTTCAAACCCATCAGCTGCTCCATGGGAGAAAGATGACACTGACTGCTCCCATAAAGATTTAAAGTTTCAGAAACACTACGAAGCTGTTCTGCTCTGTCCTAGAGGGATACTGAGTTGAAATGACAGTGGATTTCATTTTGTTTATTTGGTTTGGTTTGGTTAGTTGGTGTAAGGTGATATCTTACTGAGGTTTCAATTTGCATTCCTCTAATTACTACATCCACAACTCATCTGTCAGTTTGTAGTACTGTGGTGGCTTGTGAGTTGCTATGATTCTGAAAGCCATGCTTCCAGTATTTGAAATAACAGCAGGGTCACCCATAGTGGACAGGTTTGAGATGAGCTTCCAGATACAGACAGACTAGGAAGAAACAGTGACAAATTACTTCTAAATATTTAGACACTGAAAACCTTGGCAACAAATGTACATGTCTCAAAAGTTTCTATTTATTTTGGAGCAGGGTTACAATATAATTATGCACATTTTGCTGTGTGGTGGACTTGAAAGGTGAGACCATGAGTGTATATGATATTTACAAAATTTTGCCAAATCTTTGCTAAATTTTATCAGATGCTCTCTTAACTACTTCAGTAATAAATATGTGATTTTCAGTCTTCAAGCATATTCTCAGAGCTCTGCCAAAATAAACCTGTTACCTTCAGGTAAATTCTGACAGCTGGTGACCCCACATGTTTCAGAGTGGAATTGTACTCCATAGGGTTTTCAATGGCTATGGTCTCACGGAAGTATATTGCTGGGTCTTTCTTCTGTGGTACTGCCAAGTGGATTTGAACCATCAACCTTTTAGTCAGTAGCCAAGAACAACACATTTGTGCCAAACAGCAGCCCTTTGAGAAAATATCCTTATCCATATGTATGTAGTTTTAACAAAAATCCATCAATCATATAAAATTCAACATATATACAGAATATAAACTTTACAAATAAAATTTAGCTCACATTTTGCTGAGGACAGCAAGCATGTGAAATGACCTTATTCCTCTGATTACAAAGATACCCCTTAGGTTATTTTAGTTTTTCTTATTTTCTGCTGTTTATGCATACTTATGGAGTCCTGGTGTGGCACTGTAGGATAAGCACTTGATCACAGGGTTGGTTCAAACCAAAAGGTTGGCAGTTCAAATTCACCAGCTGCTCCTTGGAAGTCCTATACAGACAGGGTTGCTATGAATTGGAACCGACTCGAAAAAACTTAGCAACAACAAAGTACATAAAAATTTCTAGGGAATCCTCATGTAGCACTGTGGGATAATGCGCTGGACTTCAAGGTCGATTTGTACCACAAGGTTGGCAGTTCAAACTCACCAGCTAATCCTCGGAAACCCTATACAGGGCCATTATGACTTGGAACCAACTTAGTGGCATTTAACAACACAACAATACATAATTATATCTGATAGCTTGCTGTTCTATTCCATAGAATCAATTTTACCCCATAGTGACCCTACTGAACAGAGTAGAACTTCTCCATGGGTTTTCTAGGTCTTTTTTCCCAGAGAACTACTCAAATCTGTTTGAATCATGAATGTTTCAGTTAGGAGCCATGCTTAACCACCATCCAAGCACAGCTTCCAATGGTGGAGCCAGTTCTGACTCATAGTGATCCTGTATAAGGTTTCCAAGGCTATAAATCTTTATAGGAACAGTAATCCTCATCCTTCTATGGAGTGACTGGTAGATTTGAACTACTGACTTTATAGTTATCAGCGCAGTGCATAACCCATTATGTTACCAGGGCTCCTTGGCTCCTTATTTTTTGTTGTTATGTGTCATCAAGTTGGTTCTGACTCATAAAAACCCTGTATAGAATTTCCAAGGAGCTGCTGGTGAGCTTGAACTGTTGACTTTGTAGTTCGAACCAACCTTGCAGTCCTGCACTTATCCTACAGCACCACAACAGTGCTTGAGCTCTGTATAGATGACAGAAAATTAATAAAATTAACAGAACACTGCTAAATTATTTCTAGATAAAATAATTATGAAGATAAGATAATGTCTTATAAAAATGAATGATAATCTATCTGGAATCAGATAAAGAAGATATTCTACTTTATAATTGGAGAAATGAACATTAATTCACAAATTCATCACTTGGATACTTGGAAGACCATTTTTTTGCATTCCTCCATTCTTTCAAAAGCATTGTCTGTCCACTTATAGTAAAGCAATTTCACCTCCTTTAATTTCATACTGAATATCAAGGGCAACTTAGTACCAAGTGTTCTGAGAACCAGGTGTGTTTCTATAGTGTTTCTCGCAGCAGGATTTTTATGAATCTGCTTTTTCTATACACAGATATTCTACCCCAAAAGGCTAGTAAACACATACACACACATACATTCCAGGTTTTTACATAGAATTATTTGAATTGACTCTCGTCTTATTTAATCTAGTTATTTCTTTAATTCACTCAGTATTTACTGAGAACCAGAAATGGACCAAACTCTGTGTTAAAGACCGAGGAGGGAGAGATGAAATGACTCAACCCTGGGTTTCACTGATCTCCCAGTTTCATATAAACATTCCCAACCCAAAGCCACTCCTGAGGAGTGAATTCTGACTCATAAGAACCCTATAGGACAGGGTAAAACTGCTCTGTGGCTGCAAATCTTTATAGAAGAAGACTGCCTCATCTTTCTTCTGTGGAATCATTGCTGGGGTCAAGCCGCTAATAGCTCCATTTTA
>NW_006408530.1:28992362-29007987 GCF_000296735.1 Chrysochloris asiatica
ATATATTACTGCTAAATACAGTTATAAAGACAATCTCGAAAGTGAGTAGAGTCCTCAAGAGGGTCCCCTACACCTCATGGAAATGGAAGTAGGGAGAATGCTGGTTGAAAAGAACAACACCTGAGCTTATCCTAAAGCATGAGACGCTTCATGCAAGAAAGATAAAGTGTTACATAAGGAAGGAGCTGGGGTGTGAAGGAAAAGCTTGGAAAGACTAGAAGCAGGCCACTGGAGTGGACACATTCACATTTTAGTGGTTTGACTGATGGAATTTTGCATGACAGCTTCCAGGAACATGAAAAAAAAGAGAATTTTGTAACATCTACAACCAGGAAGCAGTAGACAGAAAGAGGAGAACAAAAGATTATATAAATTTAGTAGTAGAAATCATTAAGATCTAATGATTTACTCATGTACTTAAAATATGTTTTGAATAACAGAAAATACAAACAAACATAAACATTCACTTTCTTGGAGCTTTACATTCTAGTAGAGGGAGAGAGACATTAAGCAATAATAACAAAAATTAAATGTATGTTATATCAGGTGGTGGATAAGTGCATAACGAAAAGTAAAACTAGTAAAGTGAATAGGAAATTATGAGGTGGACTGATTGATTAGTGAGGTCAGAGAAATGATATCTCAGCAGAGTCAGAATGAAGGGAGGGGTGAAAAAAGGAACAGGAAGAGGGAGACAAAACTAAAGAATGGTAGCATCTGAGTAGGTACTATGATGTCATGTTATTTTGGTTACTAAACATCACTAGGTTAAGACATACGTGAAAGTTTTTGTTACTGTTGTTAAGTGCCATTCCAACTCATAGCAATCTTGTATAGGTTTTCAAGGAGTGACTGGTGAGTTTGGACCACCGACCTATTGGTTCAAATCAACCTTGTGGTCCAGTGCTTTTCCTCACAGCGCCACACCAGGGTTTTCCTCCAATACTATTATTTTGGCACATGTTATTTTTGTTGTGTCAATCGGCACCATGTGACCTGGCTTCACACAGGTGGGGAAACCATCACACTTTATCAACCAGCAGCGGTGGACCTCATCAAGATTTGCAACCAGGACAAAGACATAAAAGTACTTTTATTTTTTTAAATTAAATACAATTTTAGCTTTTGACCCACCCATTTCATGCTTTCAAAGTCAAACAGACTTGCCTTGGATTACCTGTGATTTGAATCATTCACAGTATCCATTATTAGAAGGGACAATCCAAAATTTCCTAAACTGCATGGCCCATAGCTATGTGAACCACCAGGGGCAATGTTGGATACCTCAGCATGAGGGATAATTATTTTCATGAGGAATTCTCCCTGATGTTTCTTGGGGAATCCCACTGTGTCCTCCAAATGAAGATATGAGACTGAGTCCATGTAAATGTTTAAAAGGGAAAAGTATTTACTTTTCTTATTAGAAGAAGCAGATTGAGAGAGCATCCAATTGAGGTCAATGCATTATGCCTCAGTTTATCTGTGAATAAAATGTCCTTCTTAATAGTAAGCTAAATCATGGATCTATAGAAGTTGGATTCAAAAGGTTCATGGAAAAATTAATAAAAATATACTGGAATTTTTCCATGAGCTTTTTTTTGTATATGTGTATATATACGTATGTTGCTGTTTTTAAGTGCCATTGAGTTGATTCTGACCCATAGAGACCTTGTACAGGGTTTCCAAGGAGCTGCTGGTGAGTTTGAACTATCGACCTTGCATTACAAACCAACTTTGCCATCCAGTGCATTAACTTGGAGCATCACACCAGGAATCTATGTGTATGCATATACATACATATATATAATGTGTTTAATAGCAAATGTTTTTTCCTTGATATACTGTTGTGTGTCATACCTCTAATAGTGACAAAGATTACAGAATGTACTATGAGGTATCCTGCCGTACATATTAAAAAAAGAAATGATAAGTCTATGATAAATCTTTATCATCAAAGGATTGATTTCATTTGGTAAAAACATTCCAAACTTTCTAATAGCTTTTATGATTACTCTGCAAATTGGTTCAGTTTTAACAACATTCTTTCCTCCTTGAGGATATTTCCCTTTACAGCTTGAAAGGATTATTTTCCAAATAAAGAAAAGAACATACACATGAAAAATTAGAAGTGAATAATACACAAAAATGATGCCTGACATTTAAAAATAATCTTGTCAATTTTAATCTCAAAATTATATTCAATGTGTTATTTTTGCTGTCAAGTTGGTTCCGACCCACAGCAACTCTATATAGATTTTCTGAGGAGCAGCTGGTGAGCTTGAATCACTTACCTTGAGATTCAAACAGACTTTGCAGTCCAGCGCATTAACCACAGTGCCACAGTCTAACCTATATTCATGTTTTATCTTGACTACAATAATCTCTAACGAGGTCTTTGCTCCTTTTAAATAATTCTAAACACTACACAGGGTCACTGTAGGTCAGAACTGACTCAGTGGCACTTAACAACAAACATAGGAGTTAAAAAAAATTTTTTTTTTAATTGGTTCACATTACCCACACTTCATATCTGTAGGATAAGCACTGGACTACTAACCACAAAGTCAGCAGTTCAGACCCACCAGCCATACCTCAGAAACCTTATAAAAAGTCACTATGCTATAAAAGGAATCCTGGTGTGGTGCCGTGGGTTAATGCACTGGACTGCAAAGTTGATTTGAACCACATGGTTGCTGGTTCAAGCTCACCAGTAACTCCTCAGAAATCCTATACAGAGTCGCTATGGGTCAGAACCCAATACAAGGTTGCTATGAGTTGGAATCCTATGAGTCAAAACCAACGGACTCAAAGGCACTTAGGAGAAGCAACAACGATGCTTTGAAAATGACTTGAGGATACTTAACAACAACAACCAGATCACAATTAAAGCTCTTCCTTGCTGAACACTGCATTTAAATAAGATCCATACTCCTTACCTTGTCCCTCAAGATTCTACCTACTTTTTTAGCCTCACTTTACACTTTTCCTTACTCCCTACACTCAAGCCCCAAGGCATCATTTATTTTCTTTCTTTCTTTTTTTTTGTGTGTGTGTCTTAATTCCTAAGGGCACCCAGCTCTTTCCTACCTCACATCCTCTGAGCATACTTATTCCATAGCCTGAAATGGTCTAGCATCATATCTAGTGATCTACCTCTTTCTCACGGTTCACATGTGAGGTTAATACTTCAGTGACAACTCTTCTACAATCCATCTAAATATTTTCTATCTCAGCATAGCAAGAGCTAATTTTAAAAAGTACAATTCCTTTTATTAATTTATTTTATTTCTAGCCTCTTACTGGACAGCACACTTTATGAGTCCCTGATTTCCCCATAAATGTAGGCCCAAATCATAGAAATGGACCAGGTCTATAAAAGGTGTTCAGTAGATAAATTTTGATTAAATGAATGAATAACTATACACCTCTATAAATTTGTATAATCTTTTATTATAAAGGTACTAAAAATAGAGAAGTATAGCAGAAATTTCAATATGCAAATAGAAGCAGAATAATAAAGATGAGAGCAACTCAGCTTTGCTTTCTTTAAAATAGGTCCCATTACTTTATTGTGATGTGTTTACGGTTTCTGAAAGTCAAGTCACTTTAAACAGTTCTAGTCCTGGTATGGCACTGTGGGTAATGTGCTGGACTGCAAAGGCAGTCAGAACCACAAGGTCGGTGATTCAAGCTTATCAGCCACTACTCAGAAACTCCATACAGGGTCATTATGGGTCAGAAATGACTAAATGGCATTTAACAACTCCCTCATCAGCATCTCACAAAATGCTCCCAGTTAACTTGCTAGTTTCTTTTCTACAGTTTTATTGTATTAAAGTAGGTATATTTATGATTAGGTTGCAAAAGGTTTGAAATCAACTTTTCCATTGCTATATTACCAATTACATTAGATGATACTCAAGGTCTGCTGTTTTCTATGCATAATTTCAGGGCACCAAAGAACACCAGAAAATGTATTCATTTGATTTGGGGTTTGACTTTCTCATGAAGTAGAGCAACCTTACTCTGTCAACATTCAAAGATCCAATAAACAAAGGCTGTGAATAGAATGATTAGCTGATTGTGAGTTTTCCTTCCAATAAATAAAAATAAAAACATCTGCAGAAGCTAAAAAGAGACAGATCCAAGATGCATAACAATCACATTTCATACAATCACTGAAATTTTCATGTATGTATTTTTGAGAGGCAAAGTGCTATTGTGATATTGACAAGTATGATTAAAACAATTATTTAAGAGCAAAGCTACTAATCCTAGACCTTCAGCAAATCTCCTAGAAGCTACATCATAATTCTCATCTGTTTTTCCCCATCGATCTCCTTACCAGAGCTGCTGCAGAGGGAAGGGTCAACAGGTCTCCCATTTTTGTCAGAGCAGGCTATTGCTCGGAAGCGCACACCTTCTCCACATTCTTTGGTGTCTCCATGTATCCATAATCCTCGCTGAGGCTCCCTTCTGCCTTCTGGAAGAATGCAATCTGACCAGTTTCCATAAGGTTGCGATACAAATACATCACAAGGACACAGTTCCATTTCAACTAGTGGGTACAGGTCAGCATCTTGGCATTTCTCCTTCTTTTTGCTTTTTCCTGTTCCAGTAAGAGACATGAATGTATTAATTTCATATCTACTATTCTATAAAAAGTCAATCACATTTTTGTAATTACAGATTTATAGGATATTAAACTTTAATTAACATAAAGTCTTCTCTATCTCTCCACATCCTATCTACTGTTCTCTCTCTCTCTTTTTCATTTTCCTTTGCCATGGAAGTAAATCCTTGGACAATGGGAGCATTTCTCATTGAAACTATAAATCTTGAGTCCATCCTCCTTGAAATTAATAGTTGGGCAAGAAACAAAACAGAATATAAGGTGTTAATTAGAAAGTTTTTTCTCAAGTGAATTTATTATTATTATTCAAGGGGGACAGTGGTTATTCAATAGCAGAATTCTTGTGCTGTGTACGGAAGACCCAGGTTTGATTCCTGCCTAGTGCGTCTGATGCACAGACACCATTTATCAGTGGAGGCTTGTGTGTTGCTATAATGCTGAACAGCTTTCAGTGGAGCTTCCAGACTAAGACAGACTAGGAATGAAAGAATAGTAATCTACTTCTGAAAAATCAACCAATGAAAATCCTGAGAATCATAATACTCTAATAGAGACAACTTTTATTCAAGAAATAAATTAATATCCACACATATAATGGCCCTGGAGATGGTATGGTGGTCATTTGGCTATAGTTGCCCAAGTTGAATTTATTTTATATCCTGCTATCAGGAAGCAGACAATATCTGACACCAGTAATAAATTAAATGTTCAAATCATATTGGATAATTTAATGTGAGAGAAAACTATGACTTGCATTTTGATAAATCCTTTTAACTTGAGTACTCTAGAATGGCTGTATCTCATCAAATTACTTGGATGGAACTTTTAGCTGAGATCCCAACTTTAGTGATGACAATGACAAAATCATGTTTCACAATTGTTAATATGTGATAATTATACTTTGAGGATTCCAAATTAGCCTGTAACTTGACTCAAGTTTGCTGCCAACATACCTCCTTTGTTGTTGTTAAGTGCTGTCAACTTGATTCTGACTCATAGCAACCCTGTATAGGGTTTTTGAGGAGCGACCGCTGGGTTTGAACCACCTACCTTGCAGTTCAAACCAATGGTAAGGTCCAGTGTTTTATCCTACAGCGCCACACTAGTATTTTTCCTTTAGATAACTAAAATTCTTCCTAGGTATAATTCCTCCTTTTATTTCCTCATTAGTAAGTCATTAGCTAGAGTCTTGGATGATTGAAAAAAAAAGGAAGATAACTTTATTGGTTTGTATCCAGTCTTTAAGGCTGTTTTAGAAATGCTGGTATAAACTGCTGCAGGGGCTACTTATTCATCATCAGATGATGTATATTACACACATGAATCTGATAATCATTGTAGCTAGATGACTGGCTTTATGATTTACCAAAATTCTTATGCCCCAGTAAGGAAGGAAAATGCCTTTAGAAACCATGATAGCTGAAGAATGGCTTCAGCCACGCATCTGTTCCTCTGATGTAGTCACTTCCCTTTACCGTTAGGAACTCTTACTTGGGATGTTTGAAGAGCAAAGCCTCATTTAGACTTTGATCATTTATATCTCAACATATATTATAGGTGGTGACTGACTCCCTTGTCAGTATTAACAAGCTCAAGTCTCTAGCATTTTTCAGCCCCAATCACCCCTAAAGTATGGAGCCTCCCTGACCCCAGCTCTTTAATTCCCACTCTCTTCACAATTCTTTCTATCCTGATTTCTAAATCTACCACTTTTCTGAAACTGCTCTTGCAAATCTGTAAAGCAAATTCTCAGGAATATATTATTCTGTATGCTACATAATTTATTGCTCAGCAATAGTTCATGATGTTGATCACACCTTCATTCTTTAAATACTGAGTACCACCATATTGCACGTTTTTGCTCTTTTGCCCCCACACCATTCCTAGACCACCTCCCTAGGCACATCTTATTTTTTATGCATTGATTTAGTGAATTAATCTCCCTTCAGTCCTCTCTTGACTGATGGGATTCCACAACACCTCTGGGTGATAAACAAGGATCTTTTCTCATCTCATCGCACCCTCACCCATACCAAGAGTTTAAATCACCATCTGTATTTCTTGAATCCCAAATTATCTTCAGCCCAGATGTCTTGCTTATGACCCACAGACTAGAAATCTATACCCAAAGGACCAACACAACTCAACCTGTCAAAACCCAAACTCATCATCTTTTCACCACAATCTGTCTTTCTACCAATACGATCAAACTCCAAACTAGATTATCACACTTGACACTTTCTATTGTACCCCGGCGTCTAATTAATGACAAAGATCTATCATTTCAAATTACTAAATAGTTCAGTCCATATGATCCATTCCAACTGACACCAACCATAATTAACCCCTTCATCTAAGAGCGTCCAGTCAAGATTTGTACCACACCTTCATCCAAGATCAGATTTTTTATACAGCAGTCAGTGCCAACATTCAAAGATATACATTTGATCAGATCACTTGCATACCTGAAACTCTTTAGTAAGTTTCCAAAGTTCTGACAATGAAGTCCAGAGTTCTTATCATGGTCCTGAGTCCTTAGTATGAGGCTCCTGCCAAAAGTGTTTCTGCTTCTGTTATGTTAAATCCTGCTATACCTAGAATCCTTCAATTGCTAGAACTTGCATTTGTCTCCTGCCATTTTGAACATACATTGTTCTAGACATTACCATAACTTGTATCCCTTTTTAGCTTAATTAATGTCTACTTGTCCTTCACACTTATGCTAAAAATCTAGAAAGCTTTCCTTGAACTCATTGTCCTGTACTGAGGGATTAGAAAAGTAACTCTTCTATAGAACAATGGCTTTTCAAGGACATCTAAATACTAATCTCTAGAAGAGGTGAATATGTTAATTTATGTGGCAATGGAGACTTGAAGTTGTTGTTATTGTTGCTAGATGCTGTTGAGTTGGCTCTGACTCACAGTGGCACTATGTACATCACCATCCTGGTTGTATTTATTCTGGTAGACAATAGTACTTTCAATATTCTTCTCCAATACCATCATTCAAATGTACCAATTCTTACATGATCATTCTTATTCATATCTAATTCTTACATGCATATGAGGCAACTGAAAATACCATGGCTTGGGTCAGGCACACTTTAGTCTGCATATTGATACCTTAGCTCTGAATACTTTCAAGAGGATTTTTGAAGCATATTGGATTTTGATATCTTGATTGCTGTTTCCATGAGTATGGATTGCAGTTCCAAGCAAAATAAAGTATTTGACAAATTCAATAATTTCTCCATTTATCATGATGTTTTTATTTGTCCAGTTGTGAGGATTTTGATTTTCTTTATACTGAGGTGCAATCCATATTAAAGGTTGTAATCCTTGATCTTCATCAGTAAGTATTTAAGTCTTCATGACTACCAGCAAGCAAGGATCTGCATATCTAAGGTTGTTAATTATTCTTCCTCAAATCCGGATTAAATGTTCATCTCCATACAATATAACTTCTAGTATTATTCACTCAGCACGCAGACTGAATAAGTATGGTCAAAGAATGAAACCCTGGGCACAACTTTCTTGATTTTAAATCATTCAGTATCTCTTTGTTCTGTTCGAACCACTCCATCTTGGTTTACCATGTACAGGTTTATCATGAGCACAATTAAGTGTTCTGTGTTGTGGCATACCCATTCTTTGCAATGTTGTCTACAGTTTGTCATGATCCACACAGTTAAAAGATTTTGCATAATCAATAAAGTACATGTAAACATCTTTATGGAATTCTCTACTTTCAGGAAAATTCATCTGATATCAACAGTGATATTCCTCATTCTATATACATTCTGCTGTGAATCCAGCTTGAATTTCTGACAATTGCCTGTTGATGCATCGTTTTGATGACTGTCAGCAAAATTTACTTATGTGTGACATTAATGATATTGTTTGATGATTTCTACTTTCAGTTGGGTCACCTAGCATTGGAATGTGCACAAATATGGATCTCTTTCAACTGGTTGGTTAGGTAGCTATCTTCCAAATTTCTAGGCACACATGAGTGAGTATCTTCAATGCTGCATCAGTTTGTTGAAAGATTTCAACATGTATTCTGTAAATTCTTGGAGCTTTGTTTTCCAATAATGCTTTCAATGCAGTTTGAATTGCTCCCATCAGTACCACTGGGTCATGGTTATATGGTACCTCTTAAAATGGTTTCATCATCGTCTACCATTTCTTTTTGGTACAGTGACAATGTGTTCCTTCCATCTTCTTTTTTTCTTTAAGTTTTTATTGTGGATTGAATGAAAGTTTACAGGGCAGATAATCAGTTTTATATTCAACAAATCACAGAACTTGTTGAATGTAAATCTTCTGTCACTCTAGTGATTCCAGGTTGGTCTGCTTGTACTTTCTAGTGGGAAAGGTTCTGGATATGATTCCACCTAAGGTCCTATACTCTGCAAAGGCTCCGCAAGAGGACTATTTCACTGGACAAGTTCTAGAACCTCTTTTAGGTATTCCAATCAGTATAGGCTGAAGATGGGCTTACAAGTTTTCTGTAATCATGTTTCCCGACATTCCTTTCTATCCCACTCAAGTGTCTACTTTACAATAGTAGGCAAGGGAAACCAGTATTCATAAGATACTCAAGCATGTTAGTATTTTTTTCCCTCTTCAAACTATGTCTAGATCCCTGTATCACAGAGCCCTGTTGTTCCAAGGTTGAGCATACAACACTATTTACCTCTATCCCACTTAGCCCATGCAAACCTGTCTCAGTGTTCTCCTATATACCTTGTCCTTCCATGTCCTCCCCCTTCTGGTATTACCCTCCTCAACACCCAAACTATGATGTGTCAGTCCTTACCCTTTGCCTCCCTCCACCTACCCCTAAAGCCCCCATCCCTATCCCACCATTGTGGTTACCTTATATCCCATTAACTTCTCCCTCTATTTCAGACAGTCTGTTTTATCCAGTAATCTACCTGAACTTCTCACCACCTGGATTCTCTGTTCCTCTGTGTTTACACTCACTCAAATTGTAATTGTTTTGATCATAGATTGAACTCCCAGATCCTCTGAATTTGTTCTTATAGTTTTAGTCTGTTTTCAACTCTTCCCTCTGTCAGATGACTTTTGGATGATGCTGCAATGTATGTCAATTTCTGGTTGTTGTCTGTATTTGTTGGTTCTCAGTCCACAGAACTCCCTTTAAGGATGTTTTTCACCACAGGGGTAGCTTTGGCAAAATCCCTTAGCTTCTGTTTATTCTAGAATGTTTTGATTACACCATAATATTTGATTCCCAGCTCTGCTAGGTACAGGATTCTTGCTTGGCAGCTTTTCTCTTTCAGGGTTTTATATATGTCTCCCCATTGCCTTCTTGCCTACATAGTTTCTGCTAAGAGATCCAAGCTTAATCTGATCTGTTTGCCTTTGTATGTTACACATCTCTTTTCCCTAGCTGCTTTCAGGATTATCTTCTTATATTTGATTTTGGAAAACTTGATAACTTGATTATTATATGTCTTGGTGATTGTCTTTTAGGGTCTATCCATCCTGGGGTTTGTTGAGCTTCTTGAAAGCTTAGCTTTTTGCCTTTTAGGATGTTAGGGAATTTTTCTTCCAGAAGCTCTTCAACTATCTCCTCTGTGGACTTGTGTGATTCTTCCTGTTCTGTAATGCCGATAATTCTTAAATTATTCCTCTTCATGTTGTCCAACATGAATCTTAGACCTTCTTCAGATTTTTTTTTTTAATCATTTTTTTTCTGTTTGTTGTTCTATCTTAGTAGTATTGAGAGATTTATTTATCTTCCAGCTCACTAGTTCTGGCTTCCATCTCTTCGATTCTACTCCTTTGCCTTTTCAGTGTATTGTCCATTTCTGATATTCTATTATTAATCATTTGGACCTCTTTCTGTAGGGTTTGAATTGTTCCTAATGGTCTATCTATCTTATTTGATTGTTCCTGTAGCGCTTTCCTGACTTCTTATTTTTCTCAACTCCATTATATAGTGTTTTGATACATTTTAGAATCATTTTTCTGAATTCCTTCTCAGGCATTTCCAAAGCCTTCCCTCCTTCCAGTATGGAGTGTAGGTCTACCTCCAGCTCATTTGTCTCAGTCACTTTATCGTGTTTCTGGACATATGCTGATATGGTCATCTGTTTCTGTTTTTTTGGCAAATTCAGGAGTTAGCTCTGGCCTTAATATTTAGATGGGTGTGTGTTTTGGTATTTTTTATACTTTCTGATTGCCTCCAGGTAGATGTGATCAGAAGACAGGCTTTCCTCTTCTTCCTGAGAAATTTCAAGATGCCACTGTTGGTTGTTATTTAGTGTCCTTTTTAGTTCTCCTGTCCCACTCCATAAACCCCGTTCAGGCATTTTTCCTAGTGATAAACAGTTCAGAGCCATTTTGCACTGCCATTTGGTTTAAGTGGAAACTGTCACATTAAATTTTGAGGAGTTCTGTAAGTATGCATAATAGAACCCTCTGGCGGTGGGGGTGGCTGAACATGTTGGAATACAAAGCACTGGATTTCTTGTGTCTGCTACAAATTCTAATGGCTGTAAGCCTTCCAATTATTCCTTTATATGTGGTTTATAATTCTGGGACCATCCCCTGTGCCTGCTTTGTCCAGTATTCTGTGTCGTTGCTGATGGAGCTCCCCACTGCTCTTCTACCCTGTCTGTCATCTTATTTGTTCTTCTTCCATCCTCTTTTGATGCTTTCTGTACCATTCAAGATTTGCTCACAGAATCTTTCAGTATTGCAAGTCTGGGCTTCAAATTTTTTCGTTTTTCAGCTTCAGAAATGCCTTATATGTATGTGAAAGTTAGGCAATGAATAACAAATACTGTAGAAAATTGATGCTTCTGTGTTAGGGTGTTTTAGAAGAATATTATAAGTACCATGGACTTCCTGAAAAACAAACAAATTTATGTTGGATGAAGTACAGCCAGAATGCGTCTTAGAAGCCAGGATTCCTTGACTTCATCTCTCAGACTTTAGATATATTATCAGTAGGGATCATTCCCTGGAGGAAAACATCATGCTTGGTAAAGTGGAGGTTTGGCAAGATAGAGGAAGGCCCCCCCCTCCCCCAGTGAGACATACTGTCACAGTGACAAAAGCAATGGGCTCAAGCATAACAATGATTGTACAGATGATGCAGGACCAAACATTATTTTGTTTTGTTTGGCATAAGGTTGCTATAAGTTGGAACTGTCTCTATGGCACCTAACAACAACACAATCCAGCTTGAGAGGCTCATCTTTGGGCACTATGTATGACAATGTTCTGCTACCATTCATAAGTTTTTCAGTGATTAAGCATTCAGTAGTGGTCTGCCTTTCCTTCCTTATCTGATTTAGTCTAGAAGTTGAAAACACTTAAAGATGGGAGACTGCTGGTGACATAGCATCCAGCATCACAGCAACATACAAGTCCCCATAACAAAACAGTCTGAGAGATAAGTGGTGGTTATTTAGCAAATATCATAAGATTATAGAGTTAAGAAGATTATCTTGCAATATTCATGTAATAGTGAATAATATAAGTTCAAAAATGAGACATTCCCTTGCTGAATAGAATAGAGTCAGAGAGACACAAGAATATGTAAGAATGGTCAGAGAGATGCAAACCTTCTGTTTTTGAAGATGAAGAAAAGAGCCCTGCATCCACAGTCTGAAAAAGCAATGTTCTATATCTTACTATGGTGAGTATCGTCTGGGATCTTAAAAGCTCATGAGTAGTCATCTTAGATGCAGCTATTGATCTCTCCATGTTTGGAAGAAAGAAAAGTGATGAGAATTGAAGATGCTTGGAGTCAATTAGTCCTAAAGACTAAAGGAACATGTGAACATCTCTATATCAATGAGAACTAGATGGTGCCTGGCTACCATTATCAACTGCCTGAAAGGAATCAAATTAGACAGTCACTGATTGAGTGGGATAAAATATGGAACAAAACTAAAAATTGTGGGGGGTTTGTTTTTTTTTTTTTAAAGACTGGGCTTACTGTCAGTATAAGACTGGGGGAACCTGAGACTATGACTCTTGACCACCCTCCAGGCCTGAAAAGGAACTCACTCTGTGGCCCAGTTTTCAACCAAACTAGTGATAGTGTATGGGAGGTAGGCAACAACACTAGTAAGATATACTGATTATGAATAATGGAATAGTCAATCATTCAAAATCACAAGGACAACATTTATCTAAGGAGAAAGTTAAGAAGGGATGGGAAGGTGCGTGGGATTAAAATAGTAATCACAGGAAGCAAGTGGGGCAAATGCTGTTGCATCGAGCAGATTGAAATCATTGAGATGAAACAAAGTATCTGATTTGTTGGATGTAAAACTGATGACTTTGTCTGTAACCCATCATTCAATTCATAATAAATATTAAAAAAGAGAAAAAAAAAAAAACCAAAAAACAAAAGGGTAATGAGCCAAGGAATGTGGATGACATCTAGAAACCAGAAAGTTATGGTACTTCTCTACTCTCTTAGAGGGAATGTAGCCCAGCCATCTCCAAGCTTGCAGATGAATGAGACACATGTCAGACCTTTGAGGTGGTAATTACAAAAGAATAAATTTGAGTGCAATATCCTGCTGTGGCACTGAAGAACAAACACTAGACTGCTAACTACAATGCCAGAGGTTCAAACCCACGAGCTACTCCTTCAAAACCCTATACAGGATCGCTATGAGTTGGAACCGAATTCAAGGCCCTTTATAAGAGCAACAATATGCCACCAAGTGTACGGTAATTTGGTGCAGCAGGAAACGGAAACCACAATAGAACTCTATGAAACATCTAGTATATAGCAGGTACCACACTATTGTAATTGTCTGTAGTAAAAATCTACCTTTATCTCCCATTAGAATAAAAAATACTTGAAATTAAGACCATGTTTATATACTTCCTTGTGATATTGTGATCTATTGCCAAGGTCTGAATTCTAAAAGTGTTAAAAAAAAAAAAATGTTATTTTATACTTGAGAAAAACGAAGTTTGAAAAAGAAGGAAGAAGGGAAAGAGGGGAAGAAAAAAGGGTGAGGGAAACGAAGAAATGTCCACCTAAAAGGCAATTTAAGATTACTAGTAGTACAAATATTCTGTATAAATATACAGTCTTCTGCATTATATCATTCATCTTAATTATATGGCAGCACAGTTTGAAGAAGGATTGTAAGGAAGTTCGTTAATGCAGAAATGAATCTCACAATATGAAACAAATTACTTGTGGTTCCCTACTTTGATTACATTCTAATCAAAATCAGCATTAATCTTTGAATTTAGAATCTACAACAGCTGAAAAACAATCCCTAGTACAATTCTAAAGACACATTTCTTCCTAAGTCAGGGAAAAATGTGTTGCTAATTCTACAAAAACACAAAACTACTTGTGAGTATCAAACATATGCATACATGTGAGTATCGGAGTCCTGGTATGACTCTATGGGATAAACACTGGGCTGCTAACCACAAGGTCAGTGGTTCAAACCACAAACTGCTCTTTGGAAACCCTACTCGGGGTTGCTATGAGTTGAACTCATCAGCACTTAACAACAACATATATGTGAGTATATATTAATTTTTAATAACAGACTAATTATTTTTAAAGTTTTTATTGTGAATTGAGTGATAGTTTACATGGGAGAACATCCACTTTACATTCATCCCATTATACTTCGTCTCATTGCCATGACTACAATCCCCTCCACACATCATCATTCAACAGCATTTGCTTCCATTCCCTCTGTTTTTGTTTTGGATGTACACTGCAGCACACAGGAATATACAACCACTCAAACTACATCATCATTCAACAGCATTTGCTCCCATTCCCTCTGTTTTTGTTTTGGATGTACACTGCAGCACACAGGAATATACAACCACTCATACCCTGCAAGCCTGCCCCTTGGCTGCCAGCATACAGCACCTCTCCCTCCCTGAGTCTAGAGTCCCCAGCCGCTCCATCTCTCCACATCATCATCTCTACCTCCATCTCTGGCCTCGCTGCTTCACAGACAGATTTTTTAATTAATTGTTTTGTGTACTACTTATCTAATTGACAGTCAATCTAAAACGTGTGATGACATTCAAGACTGATCTTGACACAACACAAGGAACACCCACACAATGACAGAAAGACTTGCTAAAAATGAAAACAAACAGGACTTCCGGTTTGCCAGGGCGGCCAGGCAGTGCTTGTGAGTGGGGGCTCCCAGGTGGGAATTCACAGTCTCACGGCCCGCGTAAATCTTAGTGCGCCAGAGCCTTAGACCCGTTTCTTTTAGAAATCAATGTGCAAGGAATTACAGGCTTTTTAAAAGGGCGCCGCGGCATCCCCAGCTCCTTTGGGCTTGGGGGGGGGCAGGGTGGGAACCAGCTCGTGTGGAGCCTCCAGTGGCTGGGAGACTCAAACAGGGAGATCCACTGGTGACACCTACCCCAAGGGGGGATTTCTGCGCATACAGTGGACAGAGGGAAGTTAGCTTAGGAGACGAAGAGGAAAAAAAATTAAAAAGCCTGCAGAAAAAAGAGAAGTGGTGACTGTCTGACGTCATCAGGCGCGGACTATGCCTGCTTGAGCCATTTCTGCCCTGCCCAACTGACCCGTGTGTTCCCGGGGCCCACTGGGCGCGCGCGCACACAGGCGAGCAGCTGCCAGCTTGCCCGAGCCGCATACCGCAGGCCTTCCAGACGCGCAAAAGCGAGCGACCCACCTCCCGCTGAACCGAGCAGCGTCTCTCAGGCGCCGACTGGGCTTGCCCGAGCCACTCCTGCCCTGCCCAATTGACCCGTGTGTTGCCGGGGCCCGCCGGGCGCGCGCGCACACAGGCGAGCAGCTGCCAGCCTGCCCGAGCTGCATACCACGGGCCTGCCAGACGCACAAAAGCGAGCGACCCGTCCCCCGCTGAACCGAGCAGCGTCCCTCAGCCCTGCCGGACGTGCACCGGCAAACAGCTCACCTCATGCTCAACTGAACAGCGGAGCGCGGGGGCAGGCAGCCCACCTCCAGCC
>NW_006408530.1:29014857-29059818 GCF_000296735.1 Chrysochloris asiatica
TAAAAACATTTAATTAAAAAAAAAAAAAAGAGCTAAATTGAACAGAAAGAAATACTGATGGTACATGGAGGGGATTATAATCATTGTAATGAAACAAAGTATATGATTTGTTGACTGTAAAACTGATGATCTGCTCTGTAAACTTTCACTCATTCACAATAAAAACTTTAAAAAAATGCAAACAAACAAACAAAAAACCACCTATTAAAACATCTGATTGTCTCACTATTCATTGGAGTGAATTGGTTTGTATGTGTGTCTATGGGTGTGTCAGAGAAAGAACTACATAGCCTTAGAGTCTGAGCCCACCCATTTATTGGCATGTGTGTTAGAAGGGAGAAGAAGGGAAGAAGAAAATAAGAAAGTGAAAGAGAAAGAAAATATTCACTTACAGGATCTTAAAACTAAGAGAACTGATATTAAATTGCTTATCGAAACACATGATCATTTATGATTAACTTAGAAATGTCAAGATTTTGTTTATCAGTGATTATTTAAGCATTTTTCCTTTGGTTCTCTGTTCTCCAAATTCAGTTTTCTTACACATACAAACATACACACAGGTAAGAGAAGTTCTGGCAGACAAACCATATATTGTTGTTGTTGTCAAGCGCCATTGAGTCGATTCCGACCCATAGCGACCCTGTATAGGGTTTCCAAGGAGCAGCTGGTGAGCTTGAACCGCCGACCTTGCAGTTCAAATGGCTTTGCGGTCTGGCGCATTAACCCACAGAGTCATCAATTATTTGTTTATTGAAGGCAAAAAAATTATTCCCTATCTTAAATTTTTCCAATTTCCATGAACTTTACAGATCTTTACAATACTGATAATTAACAATCTTACTCTAAAAGGAAAACCTATAAATGTAAAGTGATTTTTGCCATACACAGCCTAGTTTTTTAAATGTCAAACTGTTTATAAGATAATGGCAAAAGATAATGGTATAGGTTATATCTGCCTTTGAGGTTCTTTACAAATCAATGACGGCATGACAAACCAACAGAAAATTTGCCATTAACTACTCAAAAGAAGAGGGAGAAATTTGACTTTTATGACTATAAAGAGAGGACCTTTATAAATACAAAATTATTCACATCTTTCCTTCATTTCAGAAATGTTAACTGAGTACATACCATACACCATGCCAATGTAGTAAGTAAGGATACATTTGGTGTTTATGATGTGTGTCACTGAGTTGATTCTAAGATATAGCAACCATATATGAGGCCCAGTAGAACTGCCCCATAGAGTTTCCTAGACTGTAGTCTTTACAGGAGAAGACTGCCAGATCTTTTCTCCCATGGAGCCCCTGGGAGGTTTACACCGCCTACCTTTTGGTTAGCAGCCAAGCACTTAACCATTATGATGCCAGGTTCAAGAATACATACCAGGAAAACAAAACAAAACAATATTAATAAAAAGACATTGTTCTTCTGGAGTTTATATTCTACTTGGGACACTGAGAAGTTCACAACTTGTCACCTCATACCACTATGTAAAAATCACAACCTACCTGTAAGCTGCCGCCGTCTACTTCTGGTTGTTTCACAATTCCCTGAGCAGGGTGTAAACTTGGACCAGGTAGTGAAGGTGCAGTCATCACGACATGGAACCGTGCACTCTTGCACAAGGGAGGGCATGCCATTTGTCTGCTTGAGGCATTCCATTATTTCTGCCAACTGGTTGTCATCAGAAACACAAGAGATAGCTAAAAAGAGCATGGATTCTTTTGTTATTATTTTGATTCAATCATTCAGCTGCCAGTTCTTTGACAAAAACAGAATTTCCTAATGTTGAAAATTTGGTTATCCTCGTGATTGCATAAGTTGTTTAACATAGCTCACTTTATTTCTTTCTGGAAATTACATTTTTATCATTGCCGTTGGAGGCATTTAAGGATTTAATTGGTTTTCATTATTAATTCAAACCCTGCACTGACAACAAACAAAATAACTTCCAGTAATTTATTATATGCCCTGCATCTGAGCATCTGATCTCTAGGGATCACAAAAAATTAGGAGACAGACTCAGAACAAGAAAGGAAGATGCAGACAAAAGGGAAAAAGACAATCATAAGTCATAGGAACTATGCCAAGATTAAAGAGTCCTGGAGCACAGTGGGTTAAGTATTGAGCTGCTAATCACAAGGAGAGTGGTTCAAATCTACCAGCCACTAAGCAGGAGAAAGCTGAGACAGTCTGTCCCTGTAAAGATTCATCATCTTGGAAACCCTAAGTTCTACTCTGTCTTTCAGGGTTGCTAGGATTCAGAATCAACTTGCAGGCAGTGAGTATCCTCAGAATTGATTTAACGTTGTTTGCTTGATGTAATGACACTAAAAGGCTTGGTTCTATTTAAAGTAGTTAAGAAATATTAAGTAAAAGTTTTTTATTTCTCTAAAAAGCACAGGCATAATCTATCCAAATAATTTCCATTATAAATATCCAAGCAGTTGCAGCTAACTCTTTGAATTTTCTCTCATATGTTTTTTGAACTGGAAATTCTCTAGTGATAGGATAAAATAACTAATAACCTTGAGGCAACATATTTATGAATTTTTAAATTTTTTCTTTGATTCTTAGGGCTAATGCCATGAATTTTATTCAATGATGAAAGTATGTTTTTGGTAAATCTTTATTAACTGATTAATTATGGGCTCTGTGAGGACATACCTTTACATTTTATATTCTCCAGTCCAATGTTTCTCAACCTCATTACCATTGATATTTTATATTACATAATTATTTGCTTATGTAATAGGTTTGCCTTGTACATTTTAGGATACTTAGAAGATTCCCTGCCACTCCCCTGATGCTAGTAACCCCAACACTCAGGTTGTGACAACCAAAAACATCTCCAGAGAGTAACAAATACTCTTTGAAGAGAACTACTGCTCAAGACTGATGTTTAGCAATGGGTGTCTATGAGAATATACAGAACCAGTCATATCTCTCTAGGTCTCCTGCATCAGCAACTCTAGAGGAGAAGTCCAGGAATGTTATGCTTTTAAATATTCCAGATGATTCTAATCCAACCGATATACTGACCATCCATATTTGGATGTTTGCTAATGGATGTTTGCTAAGTTCATTATCCTAAAGAATCCACAGCTAGGGACCATTCTTTCGAAAGTTCTTTAAAACTATATGCTACAGGGAATAACAAAATCATTGTTTAGGATCAACATTGTTAAGAATTCCTTATGCAAAGTTTTCTATGACCGGGTAAGAGTACATAGGGCCTCCTCTGGGTTGCCCATTTTTCATTTATTCATTCTAAATTTCTTTCTTTATTCTGAGCATAACATAGAACACATCTATCCAAATACCATAAATCTATCTTCTTTAGAATTTACGGAAGCCAAGTGCATCTAATGTTTTCGCATAAACCAATTAGCTAAGATGACAATTTTGTTGTTGGTTAAGTGCCATGGAATAGGTTCCAACTCATAGTGCCCTTTTGTATAGGGCTCAAACAGACCTTGAGGATGAGTGCTTATCCTCTGACACCACACCAGGATTCCAAGATGAAAATAGATGAACACAATACTTCTTAATCTGTAAATCTGCTTTATAGCAGGTAGGGTTATTAATTCACTTTGAATTTTAGTTTTATATTCATATCCAACTGACAAAATCAAATGTACAACAAGTCAACAGCACCTGCATTTTCTTTGTTGGGGATATTGCAGTCAATAATGGTGACTACAGCAAGATACTTTATCTTAAGTAGGGTACAAGCACAAGCTATTTGAATTTCAAGATTATATAACCAACTTTCAGTCAATTTAGAAGAATTTTCATCTTACCAAGTATTTTTTTTTTACAAGATTACAATGTACTGAGTAACAGAGAAGAATTTTTAAATACTTTTTTTTAAAGTGTTGCTATCTGAAATTTAAACTTATAAATGAAAAAAGGGAGGATTTTTTTCCCCAGTGGTAGGAAATAATTTATAATATTTTATTCATTTTTATATCATTCATTTGAGTAAGTATATGAATGGGACATGAAGATAAAACACAACCTCAATGATATTTTTAAGGTCTACAAATTATCTAAATTATAAAACTCTGAATCTTCTGATACAGCAATACATCAAGAATGAACTGCCAGAAATTCAAGCCGGATTCAGAAGAGGATGTATAAAAAGGAACATTATTGTTGATGTCACATGGATCTTGACTGCAAGCAAAAAACAGCAGACATACAATGCTTCACTGACTGTGTAAAGGCATTTAACTGTGGGGATCATAACAAATTATGGGTAACTTTCAAATAATGAACATTCCAGAGCATCTAATTGTACTTATGTAAAATCTGTACATAGACAAAGAGGTAGTGATTCAAACATAAAAACATGAATTAAAATCAAGAAAGCTGTGCGTCAAGGTTGTACCTTTTCACCATATTTATTAAATCTGTATGATGAGTAAGTAATCTGAGAAGCTGGTTTATATGAAGAATAACATGGCATTAGGATTGAAAAAAGACATATTAACAACTTGTGATATGCAGATGACACAACCTTGCTTGCTGGAAGCCAAGACAACTTGAAACATTTACTGATGATGATCAAAGACTTCAGTATGGATTATACCTCAACATAAAACAAACAAAAATGTTATCCAATCCGTGGCATTTTCAGTTACCTCATATGCATGTGAAGGCTGGAAGTGAATATAAAAGACTGAAGAACAAGTGATGCCTATGAATTATAATGTAGGTGAAGATTATTGAGTATATATTATGGGCTGCTAGAAGAACACACAAATCTTAGAAGAAGTAGAGCTGAATGCTCCTTAGAAATGAGAATTGTGTGACTGTCTCATGTAGTTTGGGCTTGCTCTCAGGAGGGACAAGTCCCTGAAGAAGAATATCATGCTCAAAAAAGTGGTGGATCAGTGAAAAACAGAAGACTCTCTGCAAGATGGACTGACATAGTGGCTCTAACAATGGACTCAAACAATGAATGTGAGAATAGCACAGGGCTGGGCAGTGTTTTACCCTGCTGTAGAGATAAGGTTGTTATGGGTCAGAACTGACTCAAGAGTATCTAACAGCAATAATAAATTTATGAAAGTCTGTATTACAAAGTTGAGCTTTTTTTTCATTAATGAAGAAATGGAGAAATTAAGCATGGCTACAGCAGATGATGGAACTCACAGACATTGCATTCACATAGCATGAGTGCAAATTCCAATGTTAAACACCTGGGGTTTATACAAACTACAATAAGTTACCTAAATTCTTTATGCTTTAGTCATCTTATCTTTCAAATGGGTATATTAAGAACACATATTAAAGAGTTTTGAAAATTCTTAAAATAGTATCCGACACAGACTAAAGATTCAATAAATGTTATTAATTATTATAATCACCCTTTATAAGTATTTCTAATTATAAGCAGGCTGACAGTTCTGGCATTTATAATTGTGCACACTCTCATTCTCCATACCATATTAGTTCCTTGATCAACTGATAAGAAGAAAATCTTCTTTAGGATTGTCACCTAATGCTGGCACTGCAATGTATAATCACTACTAATGAACTGGATAAGAAGACATACCCTAAATACATTTATCCTGGATAAGCACTCAACCTCAAGGTCAGTTACAATTGTAAGGTCGGTGGTTCAAATTCACCAGTTGATCCTCGAAAACCCTATACAGGGTCACTATGAGTCAGAACCAACTCGACTGCACACAACAACAAATACATTTGTTACATTAACAGGATTGTGTGGAGCAAATCAGATCCATGACTTCTGTAGAATTAGGTTAGCAGCACAGTCTAACAAAGATATTAGAGATCTTTAAGAGGCACAGGGAGTCCTGGTGTGGTGCTTCAGGTTAATGCGATGGACTGCAAGGTTTGTTTGAACAACAAGGTCAGGGGTTCAAGCTTACCAGTTGCTCCTCAGAAATCCTACAAAGGGTCAATATGAGTCAAAACCCACTCAATGGCACTTGACAGCAACAACAAAGGGTATAGGGAATCCTGGTGTGGCACTGTAGGATAAACATTTGTCCACAAGTTCGGTTCAAACTCACCAGATGGCACTTAACAACAACAACAAAGGGGCACAGAAATGTCACAAAGGTGTGGTGTGGACTTTCACATTATCCACATTAGTTTGAGAACCACTACTCTATGTATTATCCACTACCAAGGATCTTTCACTTGTAATCTAAGGATGAGTGCTAATTGTCACAGTCACATCATGTAATCACTGCTTAGGCCAGGACTTCTGCTTCCCAGATTTCTTCAAGTTCAGGAATCTAATTTCTTTTCTAATATAAAAAGAATCACTACATGAGGAAGCAGTTTTAGTGCCATCAGAGACAGCTAAGTAGGAAAGGCTCTATGGGGGAGGAAATGAAAACCCAGAGACGCTGAGCTCACGGAACAACACCAGAGCTCTGGATCTAGCATAAGGTCCAGGGCATCAGTTTCCCACATGCACAAGTAGAAAAATCATGATATATAGGAAAATATTGTGAGTTAGGAATCACTCGAGACGGGACTCACTCTGGGACCACCCCACCCAGGGGAAGTTCAAAGGGTGGGGTTACAGCCAGACCAACTGAGGGAACCAGTGCTAAAAGCAGTGCAGTGACATTTGCAAAAGGAGGTGAAGGGGATTCTACACATTTTTTCCTCCTCTTCCTTGTCACGAGCCTTCTTTGCCCAGCTCAGATACCTTCAGGCGGGTGGGTACACACTCCCCTATCCAAAAAAAAAGTACAGTGCTGACCCCACAGTTTTCCCACGGCACAGAGAGAAAGAGCTTGCTAGTTACTTATGACATCAACCTCCGGGTCGCAGCACTAAAATTAATTTGTGCACGACTGTTTACTTCAGCCTATCTAGCAGGAAAAAAGCAGGTCTGTCAGGCCTGACAGACAAATCATATGAACAATCTATGAAAACACAACATAAAAGGACGTAACTATCTCAAGAATTACGCTGTGCAAATGCAGATACCTAACTGACCTTAAGAGACAAAAATAGTAGACAATCTTACTCCCATTAACTTCTCAATTTCTGTCTGTGCACCTCTACGGTGGTGACTAGAGGAGCGGCCTGAACAATCAGACACCCCCATCCACTGCTGGATGCTTCTACAGTGCAAACACACTGTCTGTGTAGTAAGGCGGCTGGACAGTAGGATACAGTTTTACTTTTGCTTCAAAGTGGTGGGTTTTGTCTCTGCTTTTATATTCCTTCTGCTTTTGGTCCTATTGATCACACATTTTTCCTGGAAGTGAGAGCTTTTTCTCCCTACGTTACCCAAGAATTGACAGCAGTCGTGTCCATATAGCCAAGTTACAAGCATACCCCATAATATTCCACCATTGAGACAAGAGCCCAAAACAGCTGCTAAGCATTACATGTGAAAAGGGAAGCCTATCTCCTGATCATATCCACCAGGAGACACCCAGTAAGCTTAATAACACAACAACAAGCATCCATTTAAGCATTAAAAATCCATATAACTACTGGAAATGACCAAGAAAGCAAAACAAAAGATCTCAAAATATGCCCCAAAACTGAAGAGTAACTGAAAAAAATGATCTGCAAACAGACAAAACTCCCCCTAAGAGGAAGAGCAGGTTTTGAATTTTCCTGAGAAGGAATTCAGAAGAATGATATGGAAACCAATTCAAACGCTTTGAGAAGGGATGAAAGAAAAATAAGGAAGAAATCAGGAAAGTACTACAAGAGCAATCAAACAAGATTGATACAGCATTGGAAACAATTCAAAACCTGCAAAAAGAGGTCCAGATGATTAATAATAAAATATTAGAAATAGACGACACACTGAAAGGGGAAAGGAGAATAGAAGAGATGGAAGCCAGAACTAGTGAGCTGGAAGACAAAGCTCTCAATACTGCTAAGATAGAAGAGCAAGTAGAAAAAAGGATTAAAAAATTTGAAGAGAGTCTAAGATTTATGCTGGATAACATGAAGAGGAAGAACTTAAGAATTATTGGCATTCCAGAACAGGAAAAATCAGAGAAGTCCACAGAGGAAATAGTTGAAGAGCTTCTGGAAGAAAATTTCCCTAACATCTTGAAAGATGAGAAGATAAATATTCAAGAAGCTGAACATACCCCAGAAAGGATAGACCCCAAAAGAAAGTCACCAAGACATAGAATAATCAAGCTCGCCAAAATCAAAGAAAAGAAGAGAATCCTAAAAGTGGCCATGGAGAAGAAAATTGTCATTTACACAAGCAAGCAAATCAGATTAAGCTCTGACTATTCAGAACAAACCATGCAGACAAGAAGGCAATGGGTAGAGATATACAAAACCTTAAAAGAAAAAAATTGCCAACCAAGAATCGTCAATGCAGCAAAACTATGAATGAAATACGATGGTGCAATCAAAACATTCCAGGATAAACAGAATCTACGACATTTTGTCAAAAGCAATCCAGCACTTCAAAACATCTTAGAGGGACTTCTTTGGATTGAAAACCAACAAGAACAGACAACAACCAGAGATTGACAAGCCTGGCAACATCACCTGGAACTCAGTCAACAGCAGAGTTCAGAATGGAACAAAATTACAACAATGAATTCAAAGGAGCTGGGAGGTCAACTGAAGATAAAAACAATATCAATGTCAAAGAAGGGATAAATGTAGGAACAGAGATCCAGGCGGTGAGGTAGTCAGGTAGATTACAGGATACAATAGATTCTCTTAAATGGAGATAAAAGTTAAAAGACTACAAGGTAACCCCAAAGAAAGTTAATACTTAACAACTTCCCATGAAAACGCACTTACAAGAATATAAAGCAAACATGAAAACTAAGAAGAAACTGACAAGAAATAGCACAAAAAACACAAATACAGCACAAGAAGGCATGCAGAAAAAGGAATGGACACTATCAAAAAATTAATATAATTGTAGCAATTAATTCATACCTATCGATAATTACATTTAATATCAATGGATTGAATGCACCAGTAAAGAGACAGAGAGTGGCAGACTGTATATGAAAACAAGATCCTTCAATATACTGCCTGCAAGGGACACACCTTACACACAAAGACAAAAACAGATGAAAAGTTAAAGGATGGAAAAAAATATACCAAGCTAAATGCAACAATAAACAAGCAGAAGTGACAATTCTAATCTCTGATAAAGTAAACTTTAAGACAAAAACCAGCATAAGAGATAAAGAAGGACATTATCTCAAGATCAAAGGGTCAATTGAGCAAGACGACATAACCATAATAAACATCTATGCTCCCAATGAAAAAGCACCAAGATATATGAAGCAAACCTTACGAGAATTGAAGAAAGAAATAGATAAATCTACAATTATGCTGTGAGATTTTAACATGCCACTTTCAAAAAGGGACAGAACAACCAGAAAGAAACTCGACAAAGTTACAGAGGAACTAAACAGCACAATCAAGCAACTTGATCTCATAGATGTGTGCATAGCATTGAACACAACAGCAGCATCATATACTTTCTTCTCCAGTGCACATGGAACATGCTACAGAATTGACCGTGTGTTAGGTCACAAAGCAAGCCTCCATAAATTTGTAAACATCAAAATACTACAGAGCATCTTTTCAGATCACAATGCTATAAAACTACACATCAACAACAAGAAGACTAAGGAAATGCAGTCAAATACATGGAAACTGAACAACACCCTGCTGAAAAGCAACTGGGTAAGAAATTAAACGTGAATTCATAAAGTTCCTAGAAACAAACGAGAATGAAAAAACAACATACCAAAATCTCTGGGACAAGGTGAAAGTGGCGTTGAGAGGACAGTTTGTTGCAATAAATGTGCATATCCAAAAAGAAGAAAAAACCAAAATTAACACATTAACACAGCATCTCCAACAATTAGAAAAAGACCAACAGAGGGAACCTACAGTCACCAAAAGAAAAGAAATTATAAAGATAAGAGCAGAAATAAATAAGATGGAAAACAGAAAAACTATAGGAAGAATCAGTAGGACAAGAAGCTGGTTCTTTGAAAGGATTAATAAAAGTGATGAACCACTGGCAAACCTAATAAAAGAAAAGAGGGAGAAGACAAAAATAACTCGCATTAGAAACCACACAGGCGATGTCACAATGGAACCAAGCGAAATTAAAAGGATAATAACAGAATACTATGAAGAATTGTACTCCAACAAATTAGAAAACTTAGAAGAGCTGGATGCCTTTTTAGAAGAATATGACCTACCAAAACTTACACAGAGTGAAGTAGAAAACTTGAACAGACCCAAAACAAAGGATGAAATTGATCAGGTTATCAATAAACTCCCAACCAAAAGAAGTCCCCGCCCAGACAGTTTTACTGGTGAGATCTACCAAACATTCAGGGAAAAGCTGTCACCAATTCTACTCAAATTATTCCAGAATATAGAAGATGATGGAAATCTTCCTAATACTTTTTATGAAGCAAACAGCCTAAGTGCCCATCAACTGAAGAATGGATAAACAAACTGTGGTACATACACACTATGGTATATTATGCTACCTTGAAGAACAAGGAAGCTGCAAGCCACCACATAACATGGATGAAACTTGAGGACATTATTCTGAGTGAAATTAGTCAGTCACAAAAGGAGAAATACTGTATAGGACCATTATCATAAAAGAGTAAGAAAAAGAACCCACACTAAAAGGGGAAACAATTATATAGATATATTTGCTGATCACCAGGATGTACAGGATGAGAGGAGGAGAGGGAAGGGAAGACAGAGCATAGGGTCAGGAATAGACACAGGATAGCTTGGGTGTGGGGAGGTGGCGCAGGGGGACAATTCACAAGAAGGGGTAGGGTAATGGAAGAACAAAGCTGATGGGAGAACAGGTTCACATGGGCTAAATGGGTCAGAGGTAAATGATGATGTATGCACAACCTTGGAACAACAGGACTCCAGGATACAGGGATTGAGGCATGGTTTGAAGGGTTAAAAAAGGGAAATCATGTTAAGATGCTTAGCTGTCTTTTGAATCTTGGTTTCCCTTGCCCACTATTGTAAAATGGACACTTGAGGTAGGGAGAAAGGAATAGCCAGAATCATTACTACAGAAAGCTTATAAATCCATCTTTAGCCTATAACTGATTGGAATATCTTAAAGAGGACTAGAAGTTGCCCAGTGAAAGAGGTTCCCTGTGGAGCCTTTACATTCCAGAAGACCATAGGTGGAATCCAGAACCCCATCCAGAATGGACAGAGGTAGGAAATTTTCACTGGAAAGGATGAGTAGACCAGCCTGGAGTGGCTAGAACAACAGAAGATACTTTGTGAAATAAAGACTGGCAGGAAAAATCTGAAACAACAACTGTAGTCTGATTGATTACTACAAGAACAAGTAAGTTGTTTGCCTGGGACCCATCAAAACAAGTGGTCAGGACCCCTCAGAGCAAACCCCTCCCACGACTGAGACTCAAGGGAATACATGAGCACACATGTGGTCTGGGTGGTGACCACGTTGGTCACTGATAAGAAGAGGGGGAGAAAGAGCAATGAAGCTGCGAGCTAAGCCCGACCACATTCAATAGACCCCTGTGAACCCAGGTGGAGACCTGGTTGGCCAGCAGTATGGCAAGACCTGGGGACTCCTGGGTCCAGAGGCAGTGACATGGCCACAGAGGAGTAGAGCGAAAAGTAAAGCATCCAGCTGATATGAAGTGAGGGGAGATGCACAAGAACACTCATACTTGCAGATATTACCCACATTACCTGGCTTTGATGGCTGGATGATCAAAACTCGAGTAGAAGAAGAAAGGGGGCGGGGGGTAACCTGCTATGATTTGATGAAATTTACCTATACGTATCAGGCTGATGAAAGGAAATGGGGATAAGTCTATTGTGGTACAAAAGTGAATAATTGCCATCAGGACTGATTGTGAGGGTAGGAAATATAGAGGTAGATGTTTTTTGACAAGATGAGGAAAGTGATTGATTTTGCAGCTCATGAGCAGAGGTCCCATCAAGTGAGAAGAACAGAGTGTGGGACTCTACCCAGAGAAGCAGTGATGCCAGGTATGGAGACAGAGATGATGACATGGAGAGATGGAGCAGCTGGGGACACTGGACTCAGGGAGGGAGAAGGGCTGTGTGCTGGCAGCTGCGGGGCGGGCCTGTGTGGAAGGCTGTGTGGTGTACTCTTTGGTTATTTGATGATGCATGGAGGGGATTATAATCATTGCAATGAAATGAAAATACAATAGGATAAGTGTAAAGTTGATGTTCACCTATGTAAACCTCACAATTAAATCTTAAAAAAAAAAAAAAAGAATCACTACAAATGAAGTTATCACAGAGAATTGATTGGTCAGATACCTGCTATTTAAAGGAACTCATCCTGGGTTCCTTGAAACTGCTGTTGTTTTGTACCAACAAGTTGGCTCCAATTCAGCAACCCTGTACAGGACTTCCAAGGAGTGGCTGGTGGGTTTGAACTACCAACCTTGCTGTTAGCAGTCTAGTGCTCATCTTACAACATCACAGTAGGACTCCCTGAGTCCCTTGGATCACAGCAAATCATTTGCAAGGAGCATTCTAGGGGAACTATTTCTCTTTAGATCCCTTCCTTTTCTTTTCAACACATTCACCTTAAGCACTCAAGCCTGCAAGCATGATAGCTAGCCAAGGCATTATTTTCCCAGGGCAACTCAGTGCCATAGAGTCTCCTCTTCTATGCAGATCCATATGCAGTATTTCATGTACTGTACTATACAAGTGGGAGAATTCTTTTCCACAAAAAAAGGTCGGGGCATTTATTTCTGACTGTGTCTTTCATATATCTCTATGTGAAATGAATTGCCTAATAGTTAATTATATTTCATTTATTCAAATTAAAATTTTATCTTTACTGAATAATAATTTTCAGATAAAATAATTATAAATTGCTCAAGAAAGACCTCATTGCTTAGCCTTGCTTGGCTTTTAGCTATCTTACTTTCTAAGCATATAGTCCTCAGAGTAGCTGACTGCATAGCTGGGCATCTTTACTCAGCAATGCTGGAGAAGCAGGTTTCTGAGCCACGTGAATCCGACAGGAGCTCTCAGAGAAGAGCAGTCACTTTGGAGCAGAAAGCTTTACCGTTCTCCCATGGAGCAGCTGGCAGGCTTGAACACGGTACCTTGTGGTTGCAGACCAGCGATTATTATATGAAGCTACCGCACTCTGCCAGCAATGTACATAACACATAGAATTGAGCAAGTACTTAATCTTTCTCCTAGTTACAAGACAGACTTGGGTGAAAGGCACCAAAAAAATGTTATTTAGAGCACTCAATCTCTAGGTGGGTTTGATCTGTAAGGCTGGCAGTTCAAACTCAAACTCTATACAGGGTCACTATGAGTCAGAATTGACTCAGTGGCACTTTAACAACAAAAACAGAGTGGGAAGAAGAGTTACTAATTGAAATTTTTTGTTCTGATTTTTTTTTTTTTTCAATCTCAGAAGTATGAAAAGGAATACTTAGCATAAAATGAACAGTGATCTGAGAAGTTAGCGAGAGAAATAAAAACAAGGTCCTGTATTAATTCTCACTGTCTCTGATAGCCACTTAAAACAAAACAAAACAAAAAAGAACTGCCAATAATGCGACATGGCCACCAGCCTTCGTAGGCCAAAATGACAACTAAAATCAGCAGATTATTAACCATTACTAAATGGTTGGTCAGTCTGCCCCCATCACCTCTAAACTCCGACATTCAGACATGCTGTGATAAGTTTTTCTTATTTTCAATTAAGATATAAAGAGGGCAGGGTTTAATGACCTTATGATAAGAAATGACAATGTCCTGCCAGGGAAGACTAAATTAGTGATAGAGTCTGCTACCTCAGATCTGTCAGTTTTTATCACCTTCACCAAGGACACACATATTGTTTTTCTGAAGTTGCTGCTGACCAGAGTTCACATCTAATAGCTGAAGGAAAGGGTAGAAATCATTTCTTTCAGGAGGTCATGATTTCATGATTTTCAGGAAATGCGGTGACATGCCGGAAAACTGGAAGGACTCTATCAATCTAACTGTCTCCGTCCTGCAATAATCAGCTGCTTCAGTTCTGGAACAGTGCTTAATTTAAATGCACATCCAGGAACTGCATGGGTGGGCAACAATTGCTCTGCTCAGCAAATGTTTATATGACATGCTCTACCGCTCAGTGTCTGTTGGATACAGAGGTGAAAGAAACATCTTCCAGAGAAATAAAATTTCAACACACTTAGGGAGTTTCAGCGTTGGAGCCTTCGTCCCAGGAAGTGACAAAAGTCTTCCCAGACACAGGGGCACAGGAAGGATGTTTATGAAGGGTGAAGGGGAACAATATGAGGTGTCCTAGTCTTAGGACACCTTGACACATGTGCAGAGAAACAAGT
The DNA here is from genome assembly GCF_000296735.1 of Chrysochloris asiatica. NCBI lineage: Eukaryota > Metazoa > Chordata > Mammalia > Afrosoricida > Chrysochloridae > Chrysochloris > Chrysochloris asiatica. Next base: position 29,029,242 of record NW_006408530.1, read on the forward strand.
GCTGTGATTGGCTGGCCTCCTAGTCTTGTGATTTACTTCTCCTTTTATAAGACTCAAATAGTTACAATTACAAGTTCATTATCTGTAGTGAGGTCACCACTTTAGTGACTCTGCCCTAGCTGCCCCTAACATGTGTAGGTCAGTTATAACTAAAGTTAAGTGTTAGGCCATAGACTCTAATTTCACAGATCCAAAGTGTATAAATCAAATTACTAAATATGTAGTAATACCAGTTCTATTTTCCTGCTTTACCAGATATATCTTCATAATGACTTTGAAGGCTAGGACCCAATATAAAACTCTCAGATCAGGCGGGGATGTGGTTGTACAGAGATACCAGACCCGGGCCTGCCTCCCTTTTCTCATTCCCAGCTTGATTCCAAAGAGCTCTTAATTTCTCATTTCAAATGAAAAAAACCAGCCAACTCTTAGGCATCCCTCAGACTGACGAGTGTACATGTTTTAGTTTCTTAGGATTGCCAGCAGAAAGTATCACGAGGTGGGTGACTTTAAAGAACAGAAATCACTTTTCTGGAGGGCGGAAGTCTGAATTCAGGGTGACAGCAGGCTGCTCTCTGTCAGCTCTCTGGGAAGACCCTCCTTCAGTTTCTGGCTTATAGATGGCAGCCTCACACCATGTCTTCTTCTGTGTGGACGCTTCTGAGTAGTTTCAGTGTCTGTTCTCCCATTTAGTTACTGATTACAAGTGGGGCTGCTAACTTCAAGGTCAGCAGTTTCAAACTACTAGCTGTTCCATGGGAGAAAGACAAGGCTTTTTCTGTTCCTATAAAGATTTACAGCTTCAGAAACCCTATGCAGGGTTGCTATAAATCAGAATTAACTCCTCGGCACACCACCACCCAGAAGTGCTGATGTGGTGCTGAAGCTTAATGCACTGGCCAGCAAAGCCTGTTTGAACCGCAAGGTCGATGGTTCAAGCTCGCCAGTCACTCCTTGGAAACCCTATACAGGGTTATTATGGATCGAAACTGACTCAACTGTACATAAGAACAACAAGAAGGAAGGATTCAGGAGCCCTGGTGGTACAGTGGGGTAAATTTTGAGCTGCTAACTGCAAAGTTGCTAGTTCAAACTCATCCAATTTCCTGTGGGGAAAATAGGCAGTTCTACGCCGTCCTATAGGGTCGCTATGGAGTCGGAATCGATGGCACCTAACAACAGCAAGCACTGGGCAGAGTTTAGACAGGGACTGGATAGGGTTGTATGGATTTTAGTGGGACTTCCATCTGCCTCTTAGACCCCAACCAAGTCAAAAAAAATAAAATAAAACAAAAACAACAAACAGCTGGAAGCCAGCTCAAGCAGAGACTTTAAGGCATAGAGGCCAGGTTAGGGCACTTTATGCAGAGCATATGTATGATCAGAACTCCACTGCACTCCAATGTGCAATGAAAAGATCCCTTCTCTATTTCACGGACTGCTGCAATCTTCCTCAAGAGCTCCCATTCTACTAGGTAATCAGAAAAGTTAACAAAGCTATTTAATGCTATTTCAGTTTTAGCCATCTTAATTAGTTTTCTTTTTGTTTAAAATAGTTCTTTTCAGGTAAATGTATAGTTTCTTTTTCAACCACTGTTTCTTCCTAGTGTGGTGCTGTAGGATGAGCATTGGCCTCCTAACTGAAAGGCTGGTAGTTCAAACCTACTACCTGCTCCTTGGAAAGCCTAGACAGAGACACTGGGAGTCTGAACCAACTCGAATGCACTGAACAACAACAACCATAAGAACAATCCCCTCTTCCTGTGATGGCAGGCAACAAGTGTCCCTCTGGGTCTCTGCCAACTTCTGCAATAACAGTGACCTTTCCCACCTGGTGACCACTTGTTTGGTGAAGTTCATTGTTAATGCCTTAGGCTGAAGAACTCGTGATCAATTCACGCTCAACCTGGTCTGGGACCTATAGTACTATGGCTATCTTGCCCCATCCTACTTCAATGTCTGATGGTGGAGCCTATCCTCCTGAGAACTGGGTTTGATTCCCATGAAATCAATGACCTCAGAGTTTCAAAATATATTCTCCAGTTAATCCTGCTAGACAAGAATCCAGGATTATACACCTTCCTCGGGGCACGTGGGAACTTGTAGAGACTCTCAGTGACACAGGGAACTCTGAGAACATGGGGGAGTTACCTGAAGTCTTCCTTCTGTCTAGTTACCCACCCTATATTTGAGTGGGGACCTCCAGTAGAACAATCTTTCTAGAGTATCAAATATAGGGTATGGCATATCTATCCTTAAGCTTTTCACGTTTTCCTTAACCAGACTCTCCACACCAAGGACATTAGATTAGGCTTGAGTAAGCGCAGACATACATATATTCTTTCCTTTCCACTTCCCTCTTCCTTCTTATCATCTGCTGTGGTAGGAAAGGAGCTCTGGTAGTGTAGCGGTTACATGTTGGGCTGCTAACTGCAAGGTTAGCAGCGTGAAAATACGAGCTGTTCTGTGGGAGAAAGATGAGACTTTCTGCTCCTGTAAAGATTTACATCCTCAGAAACTCTACATAGGGTCTCTATGAGTCGGAAATGATACCACGGCTCACCACCATCACCACTGTGGCAGGAACAGGAGAACTATTATATTCTAACTATCTGAAAGAGAAAGAGCCCTGGTACTGTAGTAGATTACAAACTGGGCTGCTAACCACAAGGTCAGGAGACCTACCAGTTGTTCTGTGGGAGAAAGAGGAGGCTTTCTGCTGCTGTAAAGAGTTACAGCCTTGTTAACCCTATGCAGGGCCACTAAGTGTTGCAACCGACTCCATGGCACATAACCACCACCACCAAACCCTAAGCAGGGTCACTATGAGTCATAGTTGATTCCACTGCACATAACCACCACCGCCATTATCTGAAAGACAGTTCTATATCACATTCGTCTCATTCTTGAGGTGGCATTTGTCTGTCCCTTTGCCTGAAGTCACAATGGCAGAGGGGTTCCAAGAGAAAAATCTGATTGGATTTAAGGTATGAATTAAGAAACATTTCAATATATATACTAAGCCTGCCTTACACATGCTTCAACACTACATATAAGACTTAAAAGAGCTGAACTTGTTACTAGCTTTTTTTTTTTTTTTTGTCATGAAGCTGATTCTAAATTGGTTTGGTGCTGCATGTAGGACAATGTGCTGGATCACAAGGGTAGTTTGAACCACAAGTTCGGCAGTTAAAGCTTACCAACTTCTCCTTAGAAACCCTATATATGGTCGCTATGAGTCAGAACCAATGGAGTCCTGGTGTGGTGCTGTGGGCTAATACATCAGACTGCAAAGTCATTTGAACTGCAAGGTCGGTGGTTCAAGCTCACCAGCTGCTCCTTGGAAACCCTATACAGGGTCACTATGGGTTGGAATCGACTTGACGGCACTTAACAACCACCACAACAACAATAACATAGGAGTGCTGGTGTGGTGCTGCAGGGTAAGCAATGGACCATAGGTCAGTTTGATCTATAAAGGTGGTGATTCAAATTCACTGACCACTCCTTGGAAACTCTATGAGTCAGAACCAACTTGACAACACTTAACAACAACAACATAGGACAGAATGTGCTCCTCATGTGGCACTGTAGGATCAGCACTGGATTGCAAACCACAAGATTGGCAGTTCAAACCTAACAGCTGCTCCCCAGAAACCCTAAACAAGGTTGCTATTGATCAGAACCAACTCAATGGCACAAAAACAAATAGGACAGAATGGAGTCCTGGTATGGTGCTGCAGGATAATGCACTGGACCAAAAGGTTGGAGGTTCAAACCTACCAGCTGCTCCTCGAAATCCCTAAACAGAGTCACTATGGGTCAGAACCAATTCAAAGGCTTTTAACAATAACAAATAAGAGCAAATAGAATATTCCAAAGGGTTTCCAAGGCTGTGATATTATGGAAGTCGACTGCCTCATCTTTTGTCCGTGGAGTGAGTGGCTGGTGAATTCAAACTGCCAACATTGCAGTTAGCAGTCAAGCACTTAACCACTGTGCCACCAGGGCTCTTGACACCACTGTTGTTGTTAGGTGCCTTCCAGTTGGTTCTAACTCAAAACTAGGCTATGTACAACAAAATGAAACAGTGTCCGTGTCTGTGCCACCCTCACTATTACTGATACGATTGTGTTATTGTTGCAGCCACCAAGTCCATCCATCTCAATCTGAGTCTACCTATTTTTGCTAACCTCTTCTTTTTTCTAAGCCTAATGTCCTTTTTTGGGGACTAGATCTTCTTGAAAACATGTCCAAGGTACATAAGATCAAGTCTTGCCGTTCTTAATTTTAAGGAGCATTGCATTCTGGCAATATTCTTCCAAAACAGATTTGTTTCTTCTTCTGGCACTCAATATTCTTTGTCAACACCACAATTCAAAAGCATCATTTTTCTTTGTTTTCCTTATTCATGTCCACCTTTGCACTCATATGAGGCAAATGAAAATACCATGGCTTGGATTGTGTATATCTACTCAAAGTCACAAGGAGCTCTGGTAGCGTAGTGGTTACGAATCGGGGTGCGAACTGCAAGGTCAGCAGTTCGAAACTACCAGCTGCTCTGTGGGAGAAAGATGAAACTTTCTGCTCCCTTAAAGATTATGAGGCATTTTTCACTTGGCTCTTATTCAAACAAATCAATTTGGAAGTTGAAGCCAGTTCTTGCCATACCCGGAATGCTTTCGTTTTCCCCAACTATTTGATCTCCCCATGTAAAGCACAGTGTGTGGGAGCAAAGTATTTGGAGACCTGGTTTTTCAAAACTAGAATTTGAGGAAAATGTGTTATTATTATTATTACACGCTGACTGCCATAGATGCAACTTTTGAGAGGAACAGCATGAGTTGTAGAAATTGAATTAAACAATAAACCTGTAATTGCTTGTTAGGGTGCTTTAATTGACTCATAAGTACCATATGCGAAGCTGCGTGGCTGCAGGATTCCAATTACAAGCTTGCTTATGGAAAGATACAACTCATTTTGCATGTTGGAAACATGTTTTCCAATTATTGTTGCCCTCTCAGAAAAAAATAACTTTTAAATAAATAAGAACTGCTTAGTAAGCTGATAATGTATACTTAGTCCCTAGGTAACCTCAAAGCACTTTATTTAGGATCTAGTTGTTGTTGTTGTTGTTGCATACTTTTGAGCTGATTCTAACTCTTAGTGGCTCTGTATAGGGTTTTTGAGAGCAGCTGGTGGGTTTCAACTGCCAATCTTTCAGTTACCAGTCCAGTGCTTATCCTACAGTGTCACACTAGGGCTCTAGTACAAGACTAAAAAATGTGTGGTTGGAAAATGTCCTTTCATGTCATTCCAAGGCACACACTAATTGTTGTTGAGCTCTCCCCCAAAGGGTTGTTCCCAAATAACCAAAGGAATGTACATAGGTGTTTATTTCCTTACTGAAAAACATGTATAGAAATACACGTCATGGAAAGAAAGAACAAAATACAATTAACAAGTAATTCATAAATTAGATATTTGCTTAAAAATGGAGTGTAAAACCCAAGAAACTCCACAAAGAGTGTTCTAGATCAAGCTATCGAACCATGGTTGGAAGCATACTGGTTAGAATCAGATCTGGGCCTTGGGCAGTGGGTGATGAGGTGAGGAACACAAGAGGGAAACAGGAGGTTCCAGACATACTTGCTAAAACATTTGGAGAACTTGAGTGGAATTCTATGCTCAATGAAGAAAATAATTAAATTGTCCTTTATGTCCTTCACTAAGACAAAATAAAGGAGCTCTGGTAGCGGAGTGGTTACGAATCAGGCTGCTAATCTCACGGTCAGCAGTTCAAAACTACCAGCTGTTCTGCGGGAGAAAGATGAGGCTTTCTGCTCCCATGAAGATTTACAGCCTCAGAAACCCTGTACAGGGTCGCTATGAGTCGGAACCAACTCCATGGCACATAACAACAAGAAGACAAAATAGGAAGGAGCCCTGACAGTATAGTGGGTTATGAGTTGGGTCACTAACCCCAAAGTCAGCAGCTCAAGTCCACCAGGTGCTCTTCAGGAGAAAGATGTTATTTTTTGCTCCCATAAAGACTTACCACAATGGAAACCGTACACAGGGTGACTATGAATTAGAACCAACTCAATGGCACTTAACAACAACAGGAAGACAAAATGTAATTGGACAATGGTATTTATCTGAAAATAAGTGATCTTGAAGTGACTCTGACTTTGTTTTTGTTAGTTGCCATATAGTTGATTGTTACTCATGGTGACTGCAGGTATGCAGAGTAGAACTGCCCCACAGTCAAGGCTATGGCCTTTGGGAAGCAGATTTCCAAACCTGTCTTCCACAACTCTAGAGAGGTTCACACTGCCACTCCCTTGACTAGTGGTTGAGTGCTTATCCCATTTGCACTGAAGTGGCTTACTGTTGTTCAGTGCCATCAAATCATTTCTAACAGATAGCTACCCTGTATAGAGTTTCCAAGGAGTAGCTGGTGAGCTTGAACCACTAACTTGTGGTTCACGCTGACTTTCCAGTCTAGCGCATTAACCAACTGCACCGTACCAGGATTTATTTAACCACAATTTCCATTAACCATGATGAAACCATCTAAAACTAATACATAAGTACAAAAAGCCATTGCAAGAAAAGTCCCATAATTCCCAACCATACTACCCCTTAAACTACATCAAATAAACATACACTCTCAATAGAAATAGAGGGTATTGTTGTGCAAATTTAGCTTCAGAGAAGTTTCTTAGCCATGCCTTCCATTTAGATTGACTCTCTGAGCCCTGCCTCTTATAAGAAATATTAAACCTGCATTGAAGAAAAGCACTGTCAATGCATACAAATCATCACTTTCAGCAGGGCTTTTGGCAGAAATCATTCTAAGTTAAGTCACTGGCAGTGAACATGAAGGAAGTCTTTGTAACCAAGATTCTTTCCCTGTTTTACAGCACCTTAGGGTAGCTTCATTTATCTCAATTGACTTTTTAACATTAAAAATAATTCAACAGGGATTGGCAGATAATGGGCCTGGGGTTTCTCAGAGAATGTTATGAAAGCATGCTAAAACAAGCTAAAAGTATGGTTGCACAACTTGGTGAGTATTCTGAAAACTACTTTAAAAGGGTGAATTTTAGGGTATGTAAATTATAAAATTATAAAATGGTCCTAAAATATTACAAAGGTAACACATTATTATAATCAGAAGTCATGCCACAGAATCTTGCCAATCTGGCATTGCATTTCCAGAAAAATGGGAATCACGAACCTATACCAGTTAGCAAACAAATAATTCTCCTAGAAGTTCTGCTGAAAACCACTGACGGTACCCTGATAATCAATGATGTATCCCAGATGTGGAATTAGGATTTTACAATTAATGCATTTTTTACAAGTGCTTTTGACTTAAAAAAAAAAAAAAAAAAAAAGTTTGTTTATTATTGAATTTTGTCCTTTAGCAAGAAAAACACAAACAGAAATAAAAATGAAAAAATCATCATCTTTATTTTTTCTGTGGTGCTGAATTTTGCAGATTACTTCGTATGAGGATATAGTAAAACTACAAACAAAGAGTGTTACAAGACAAAATTTTTGCACTAAGAGGACTCACAATCACACAGAATGTTCAATCTCTATCATGTGGGAAATAAAATCACTAAATAAGTATTTATGAGCCAACTGCATTTGAATGTATTTAGAATATATGAACATTGCAACAGTGGTTGCAGTTAAATATCTTACTATATTATGAATATCTGTTAGGTCAGAACTTCCCTTAGAAATGTGTTTCTTTTTCCCCTCCTTTCCATATTACACAGCCTCATTAGAAGTGTAAACTAGTGATGAGACACTTTCTAGTCTTTCTAAGACATTTTCCTCATAAGCACTAAAAAAGACATCAAAACAGATTTCCTCAGAAATATCTCCAACCTTGAAATTCTATATCTTATAATGAATGACATCCTCAATTCAAGCTGTATGGATTTATTTTTTTGCATTTCTTTTATATATTTTGGGGGAAGAAATCACACACACTTCATTCTACAGAATACTGCCTATAACTATGTACTACCAGTTTTATGCTTCTCAAGCCCCTATTTTATAGACACGTACAAGGGAAATATATACTTGGCAGGTGTGAAAGAATAAATATGCTAATTCACACAGTGCATGTGGAAGGAGGTTTATTCCATTTTTGAAAGAATATGGCAGTATTTACATAACTTTCACCTGTATCACTTCGAACAGCTGTTCGGTAACCAACTTCCAAATCAGAAAAGAAAGGGAGAGAGAGGAAAAAAAAAAGGCTGGGTAGTTTTTCAGTGGCTGTGAGTTTGATAGATGGATGCTGCTTTCATTACCAGATGCACTCCCCATAAAGACACAGGAAGAGTTGGGCCAAGTGCTACAGAAGGTATCAAAGGTTTTAAAAATATACCTACTCTTGAGGTATGAGAGGTTAGACCCTTAAAGCCTATGCACAACTGACATTTATAACTACATCTGCCATGAAATAGGGTATTTTGAAAATGAATGCTGTATAATTTGTCAGGAAGCTAAACTTTGCATCATCTATTCATTCTAGTATCTGTAACTAAGTAACAAAAGAGATGTGTGTGACCTTTGAATTTAGTAATAATTTGGTGTTTTTTATTGGAAAAAAAACAAACCTGCATAAAGCCAGAATATTATCTAATTGCTACAGAGAATCAAGGAATTAGTATTTATCCACATTTATTTTCCCTATTTGTCAAATTGTGTTACATTGTGTGTATAAGTATGTGTGGATCTGTCTACTATAACATTCTCTAAGGAAATTTTCTTTTCCTCCAAATTAATTCCTTTTACAGATCACTCTGAGTAATCATGTTTTTATGTGGAATCATAATTACTACCATTATAATAAATTGACTCTAATGTACAAGGCTGAGGCCGTGTCAAAAGGCACTTGTTTTTGTTTTATTTTTATTTGTTGCCCACTCCCTCCATAGAAGAGGCAAGGTACTGCTGAAATAAGCTTATTCACTTTTATTTTCTCTTTGGCCTCCCTAGAAACCTTGCTTTGCTACATTCTTCATCAAATAAAAATGTGTTACAACTTAATTACCTTGTAGAATCTCAAACTTAATGAAATTCTATAATGTGAATGTGAGTAACAGTGGATTCGGAGTATTATACTGTAGTTCGTATGTACTAATATATACATTCACAAGTCAGACAGCTTACTCTGTTGCACAAGACTTTATAAGGAAGAACATACTTTTTATATTATGTCTCTCTCAACATCCCCCCAAAAATCCCACTGCTATCAAGACAATTATGACTGATGGTGACCCCATATATTATAGAGTAGAACTCTTCCATAGGGTTTTCTTGGGTATAATATTTAGAGAAGCAGATTGTCACATGTTTATTTTTGGCACCTTGGGTATGTTTGAACCATCAACTTTTAGGTTAGGAGCTATTTTGCACCACTCAGAGACAGATAACCATATACCAAGGTAAGTAAGCAAGTATTACTAACTACTAGGTTTGCAGTTGATTACATATGCATGATTTATTTCAAGCACACCATATTTAAATGTGTCTCTAAAGTCAGTGGCTGGCTACACACAAGTTCTCTCAGTAATATATTTGTTTTAGTTCTGTTAGTGTGACTTCAGAAAAGAGAGATAAAACAAACAAACAAACAAGATTCAGTCAAAACAATGACTTTCAAGAGATTTACTGTGCCAGTAAAATTTAATGCAGAGGTAAACTCAGAAGGTTATGTGCGGAGAGCCATCTTCACTTCTGCTGTTTGACACAGTCCCAGCATAAGGAGAAACATCATGCAAAGCAGATGATTCTCAGGAACTGGCCTCTATCTCCTCTTTAGGATAACTCTGAATTCACTTGTAAAAATATATAATATTGCCACATTCACAGCCTTTTACTACCAGTTCTGCAGACCATGGCAACAACTGTTTCCGTTTCGGTGGGTTGAATTCAAAGGGAATTGTATGAGCCACTCCCATTCACAGAAAACCTAAGTACAAAGTAACTGCATTTATGAGATCACAAAAGCAGATAACAAACTAAAGCTGACCGACCCCTATAGACCTCACCACAATCAATTACCAGCCAGAATCCACAAACCCCCACTATTTCATACAGCCACCTATGTAAATAGGCAGATAATAGTGAACGTAAGTGAAATATGGTCTAAACTTAATAATCTACATTTCCCGCAGTAATTAGCCAAGTTGGGCCTTATGCCTCACAGCTTCAAAAGAAAGAAACATTGGAACACTGTGGTTAAGCAACTTAATGAATACTTTAGAAAAACAAAATAATTAAGTAGATATTAGTAATACTTTTACTATGAAAATAGTAGTGTAGTATGTAGGATAGAAGATTGATAATCACCTAGTAGAAACAATAAAGTAGTGTAAGCACTGATGATTAATAGAAACTTATATTACTAAGAAGATGTAATCAGGGGCCTGATAAGTGGAAATGATTTGTATAAGGTTTAACTTGATCCTTTAGTGAGAATAAGAAGAAACAATTTAGCACTTACGTATGAGAGGAGATGATGTCAAAAGAAAAATGCTTAATGGTTAGAAAATGGATCTTGGAAAGGTCAGTTTGGACATCACAGAAATACTTTTGTTAAGGTTGTATAATCACAGGGTAAGAGGAACGTTGTGATTAAAACTGTGTAATAATTCAAGGAAAAATCAAAGTATCAAATCATTATGTACTGTATAATTTTAAGTATAAAAATAAAGACTTGCTGAGCCAGGGCAGAGAGAGGGAAGAAAAGAGAAAGAGAGCTCCATCAGCCAACTAAGTGGAGATTCCTCGATTGCTTTCATTTTCGCTGATTCCGTGTCTCCTCTCGTGTCCCGCGACCCCGCGAGAGCTGGACTCCCGCAGTTATGCGTTTTTTTGTTTTGTTTTAGATTATAAAGGGATAATCCTGAGTGATTTTCTTGAAGGACACAGGAATATCATGGGGATTATTATGAAGTTTAAGAAAACAGAAAACTACACAGGTAAGAAAATGGCCAGGATCATTGTATCACCAAACTTTTCCCCATCATAACAATGCACTTACTCATGCTTCATTCTTCTAGAGTAGCAAGGGATGTCCTGTGAGAATTTCTTTAGGAATCCTTACCCCACTCACCCTACAGGCCTGATCTCCCTCTTCTGACTTATTTTTGTTCCCAAACTCAAAGAACATTTAAGGGGAATATATCTTTTTTTTTTTTTTTTCCCTTAAGGAAGTCAAAACTGCCAGTAGCAGAGCGCAGAATTATTTGGGGGAAGGGTTTGAGAGATGATAATGCTGCTTTCAGAAGTGTATAGACCAAGGCAGAGCATATGTCAAGAAATAATAGCACATATTTTTATATATTTGTTTAATAAAGGATTCTAGGATCTCAACTACTAATTGCAAAGCTAGTGGTTCAAACACAACAGCCACTGCTTGGAAATCCAACACAGGGTCGCTGTGAGTCAGAGCTGACTTGAAGGTACTTAACAACAACAGCAATGATTCTGAAGTAACAGTTTTGACATATTTGTGCACAGGTAAATTTCATTAGAGTTGCACAGAAAAAAAAGAGAAGAAATGACTCTGAAACTGACCCTTGAACAACATAGAGTTTAAGGTCGTTGACTACCTTTCAGTAAAAAATCTGTATATAAATTTCAACTCCCCACAAAGTTAACCAATGTTTGTTGACCAGAAGCCTTACCAGTAATATAAACAGTTGATTAACCCATATTTGAAAGTTTGTGGAAAAATTCCATTTTCCCACAAACTTTTGAAGTCCCCTTGTATGTATTGCATTGTACTCAATTAAAAACTGTATTATCAAGATAAATAGGTATTTTTCAAAAAGTTCAAGGTTTTGAGGCAGCAAGGTCTACTTTTTATTTTTTACAATGATTCTTCAACTGGATTCATTTACCTTGAAATGGCAGACAACCATTGCTGCAAGACTCAATTGATGATATGTATTCAAACTTACTTCAACTTTTTACTTTAATGTCTTAACTTTTCTTCTGCTTCCTAAAAGATCTTCCACCATCGCTAGTGGAACTTTTAATTGACCCCATGGTGTTATGCAAGGTTTATGGTATTGCACTAACATGATGAAAAAAATATATGAAGACCAAGAAAGATCACTTTATATTTTGATACTGAATTTATAGGAGACATAACAGTTTATACTGAGATGATTAACATCACAAGACATTTAATTTTTTAAAAATTAATTGCTCAAACCAGTGTTGTTCAAGGGTCAAATGTATTTTAATGAATAGGGATGCCTGTGATTGAAAGGAATTGTATCCATAATAGTATTTCTTAAACTTGAGGATTTATTTCACAGTGTAGACAATCAATGTTGAGCTTATAGACACTACTTTTGTTTAAAGTGATATGTAATTCAAAAATCAAATGACCTTAACATAGTCCACAAAGACAATGTTTTACATCCTATGTTGGTAAGCAGCTACTAGGATCTTAAAAGCTCATGAGTGGCTATCTAAAGTGTAACTATTGGTCTCTCCATGTGTGGATAAAAAAAGAGGGATGAAAATTGAAGCAGCTTGGAATCAATTAGTCTGAGACAGGAAGAACTAGATGGTACCTGGCTACCATTATCAGTGCTCTGCAAGGACCACATTATAAGGTTCTACATAGAGTGAGAGAAAATGTGGAACATTTTGGTATTTTCAATAGTCTCATACCCATGTGAAGATTGGACAGCGAAGACCATAGAACTGATACATTTGACTTATGATATTGGAGAAGAATACTATTAAAGTACCATGGACTGCTAGAAGAACAAACAAATCTATGTTGGCAGACTTATAACCAAAATGCTCCTTGGAAGTCAGGATACAGAGACTTCATCTATCATACCTCGGGCATATTGTCAGGGTGGACTAGTCCCTAGAGAAGGAAATCATGCTAGGTAAAGTAGAGGATCAGCAAGAAAGAGGAAATCCCTCAATGCAATGGATAAGCACAGTGACAGCAATGATGGACTCCAGCTTAACATTGATTGAAGGATGGTTCAGGACTGGGCCGTGTTTTGTTCTTTTATGCAGAAGGTCACTATGAGTTGGAATCAACTCAGTATCACCTAACAACAACAACTTCAAAGCTTTATTTCACAGTGTAAACAATCAATGTTGTGTTTTGTGAAACTACATTTGTTTAAACTAATATGTAACTCAAAATCAAATGAACTTAATATAGTCCACAAGTCACTGTTCTACATTCTACTTCAGTGAGCAGGGACTGGGATCTTAAAAAGTCATAAGCAGCCAACTATGATGTCTCTTCAAGAGGGGTGAAAACTGATACTGCTTAGAATCCATTAGTCCAAAACAGGAAGAACTAGATGACACCTGGCCACCATTACCAACAGTTCTTAAAGGACCACATTAGATGGTCCTGGTTAGAGAGGGAGAAAATATGGACCAACACTCAAAATATTTTTATTTTTATTTTTTTTAAAGTCTGTCTTACCCATTAGACTGGAGGAGCCTGAAACTGTGGTCCTCAGCTACCCTTCAGATATGGAAAAGAGCTCACCCTCATGACCCAGTTTTTAACCAAGTAGTAGATAAGTATGCTGTTGCTGTTGTTATTGTTAGGTGTCATCAAGTCAGTACTGCCTCATAGTGACCCTTTGCAAAACAGAAGTAAACACTGCCCAGTCCTGGGCCAACCTCACAATCATTGCAAAGTTTGGGCCCATTGATGCTGCCACTGTGCCAATCCATCTTGCTGGGGTCTGCCTCTTTTTTTCCAATCCTCTACTTACCAAACATGATATCCTTTTCCAGGGACTGGTCCCTCCTGACAATATGGCTGAAGTAGGAGAGATGAAGTTTGGCCATCCTGGCTTCCAAGGAGCATTCTAGTTGTACTTCTTTCAACAGATTGGTTTGTTCTTTTGGCAGTCCACGGTACTTTTAAGATTCTCCTCCAGCTCCATAACTCAAATGCATCAATTCTTCTATGGTCTTTCTTATTCACTGTCCAACTTTTACATGCATATGAGATTACTGAAAATACCATGGCTTGGGTCAGGCACACTTAGGCCTCAATCTGACATCTTTGCTCTTGAACACTTTAAAGAGGTCTTGTGTAGCAGATTTGCCTTATGCAATATGCTTAAGTTCTTGACTAATGCTTTCATGAGTGTTGATGGTTAATCAGAGCAAAATTAAGTCTTTGACAACTTTAACTGCCTCTTGGTCTGTGTACAAGTTCCTCATGAATACAATCAAGTGTTCCATAATATTCACTCTCCACAATGCTGTCCATAGCTTGCCATGATCCACACAACTGAAAGCCTTTGCAAAGTCAATAAAGCACAGATATACATCTTTCTAGTATTCTCTGCTTTCAGCCAAGATCCATCTGACATCAGCAATGCTATCCCTCATTCCATGTCCTCTTCTGAATCCAGCTTGAACCTCTGGCAGTTCTCTGACAATGTACATTTGCAGCTTTTGGATTATCTGGAGCAGAATTTTACTTGTATGATATATTAATGATATTGCTTGATGACTTCTGCGTCCCACTGTGTCACCTTTCTTTGGAATGGGCACAAATACAGATAGTTTCCAGTCACTTGGCCAGGTGATTGTCTTCCAAATAAGTATACAGGGAGAACAACAACACTAGTGAGTTATGCTCACTATGGAATGGCCGATCATTCAAGATCAAAATGGCAGCATTTACCTAGGGCTAATGCTTTGGACAGCAAAGTTGGTGGTTCAAGCTTACCAGTTGTTCCTCGGAAACCCCAACAGGGTCGCTATGATTCGGAACTGACTTGACAGCACTTAACAACAACAAAAACAACAAAGTTCAGAAGAGTTGGAAAGGAGGGAAGAAAGTAAGAACTACAAGGAGGAAGTGGGATAACTTGCTATGATTAGGGAATTGCTATCAGGAAGATGTAACAAAGTATAAGCTTTACTGAATGTAAAACTTATGATCTGCTCTGTAACCCTTCACTCAATTCACAATAAAAAGTTTCTAAAACCAAAAATGTTCTCTGATACTCATTGGCTCCATAGGATCAGCACTGAGCACAGTGACTCCAAAAGATAAGCACAGAACTGTGAACCACAAGGTCGGTGATTCAAGGAGTCACCCAGTTGCTCCTTGGTGAAGTTTTCTGCTCCTGCAAACAGTTAAAGCCTTAGAAACCCTATGGGAACTGACGTGAGGGCACTAAACACAAACAACAGTATAAAAATGCTTAGGAACTGTAAACAGAATGAATTAAAAAAATCAAATGACTTTCAATTTCGTATGTATAATTTTTTTTACCTGCTAAAATTTTCTGAGTTAGGAAAATCATTTTCTAATGTCTCCCCAATTATAAGTTATTTAAGTTTTGAATTTCACTTATTTTTACCTTTAAGCACTGAAAAAAGGATTAACCTAATGACACGAATGATATTAAATTCACACATTTTACTTCTTTGAAGTTGTACTGGTCATCTGCCTAATTTCAATTACTGCAGCTAACTGGACCTATCACCAGATCTCCTTCAGGTAGTATAGTATTTTACACATCTTTCTCAAATTTTCACAGTACCCACATTGCACTTGTTTTTCAGCCAGATTTCCATAGCAATCACCAAGACGTAAGCCTAACCTGTATGGCAACATAGCCAGATAGAAGCGTAACTTTGGCTCTGGCTTTATTTATGATAGCTACAGACTCCAATGAAACTCAAGTAGATTTATATGCAAAATGCATAGGACTGGACCAGAATAATCTAGGTCTCTTCCAGGTCTAATACCCAGTGGCTACATTACAGTCACAAGTCTGTAAAGAGCCCTGTACATACCTAAGCATTTGGCTCCTAACAAATGGTTGATGATTTCAAGTCCATCTAGAGAGGCCAGAAAACAAAGGCCTGGGAATGCACTTCTGAATGTCAACCATTGACAATTCTATAGCGCATAGCTCTACTCTGACACACATGGGGTTACCATGAGTCAGAATCACATGTATAATGATGCAGTTTAGGGTTCTATTGAGAATTTGGAAGGTTATTATAGCCAGCTGGTACTAAAGCAAGTATTTATGCATAATTGTTTTCACTCCATTTAGTGGAAAGAAGAAAAAGCCCTCTTAATTATGAAGGCATTTTATTTAACAAATATAAATTAATCTTAGTGTAGGATAACTGCAGGATTGCTAACTGCAATGTCAGTGGTTCAAACCCACCAGTTGCTCCTCAGAAAACTTATACAGGGTCGTTATGTATTGAGACTGACTAGATGGCACTTAGAAATAACAATTTAACAACAGATAAAAATAAGAAGCCCTGGAGGTACATTAGTTAAACTCTTAGCTGCTAGCTGAAAGTTAGGCAGTACTAACCTATCAGCAGCTCCATGGGAGACAGATGTGGCAGTCCGCTTCCATCAAGCCTTGGAACTTTGGAAATCCTATGGGATCACTGTAAATGTGGTGTTGTAGCATAAAGCATTGGCCTGCTAGGTTGGTTTGAACCACAAGTTCAAACTCACCAGTCACTCTTTGGAAACACTATACAGGGTCACTATATAAGTTCCGCTATGTTGGAACTTAACAACAACAGACATTGATGGATATTTTTGGAAAGGGGTAGTGGTGGGAGCTTTACAGATAAAGTTGGCAAAATGAAAACCAGAATCTATCCTTTCTTTTTCCTTCTAAAAACTCACAAAACTCTTAACACATTAAGAACAAAGAGAATGGAGAAGAACAGAATAGAGTCATGATTTTGGAAGCTGTAACTCAATCATAAGTAGTAAAGAATTAAACAGATTCAAGAAAACTTTGAAAACAACAGAAGTGAAGGATTAATCTAATTCACATCACAAAAACTATAGAAGTGTGATCGAATGGGGAAAGCAGCTTAAAAAGTTAGTCCTTAGTGTAATTATGAAGCAGAGCTCCAGCGTGTATCACTTAAGAGAAAGGATAATGACATGACTTCCTTTCATTGGAGACTTCTGGACTGAGTGTCATACTTACACTAGATACTGAAACCCCTCATCTTCTTCCCTAATTAGTTTTTAAAATATTGATGATACGCAGACATTTTGAAAAGCCTTTTCTGTAAAGCCAAATAATCCAAGAAGAAAGAAACAACTATGCTGACAAGAAAAGTTCCTCAAGTGAATTGTTGAATAAGATGACCTTACTCTTTAGCTATGGACAGGCAAACTCATGCAACTCACATTTTACACTCCGTTTCTAAACAGAAGCAAAAAATCAAAGATTATAAATATCAGAAAAATGTCAGATATAAAAGACAGAAATGAAATTAATTCAAAAGATGAAAGACAAAACAGACACAAATTAGAGCAAATCAAAGTATCATAAGAGGAAGAAAACTTTGCAAAACAACTAAAAAATATACCTAAGACCATTATTAGAAACTATGTTTAATCATAAATCAAGAAAAGAATACACTGAAAAAGGAATATTCAGCAGGATAGACCCAAAAGAAAATCATTAAGACATCATAAACAAACTCTTCAAAATCAAAGACATCGAAAGAATTCTGAGAGCAGCTCAAAAAAATAAAAAGTTACCTAAAAGGGGGAATCAATAATGTTAAACTCTGTTTTCTTAGCAGGAATCATGTAGGCAAGAAGGTACTGGGAAGACATATACAAAAATCTGAAAGAAAACATAATTGCCAACCAAGAATCATATACCCAGCAAAACTGCCCATCAAATATGACAATGAAATGAAAACATTTACAGATAAACAAAAATCTAAGGAATTTATTATAAATAAAGCAAGTTTACAAAACAAACTCTCAAGGGAGTGTGTTGGACTTAGAATTAACAACTGCAGGCAACCTGAGATTGACATACATAGCACCACCACCCAAAATTCAATCCAGATATAAAAGAATCCAAAGTAAAACAAACCTACAAAACTGAAAATCAAGAACCAGAGTTATCAATTTATAATGAAGACAACTACAAAGCAAAAAGAAGTAAAAGTGTAGTTATAGAACTGTGCAATGATGAGGAAGGCAAGTATATTTCAAGATAAAACAGATTGTTTAAATTAATAAATCACAGGGTAACCTTAAAGGAAATTAATTTACTTACATATCAAATCAAGAAAAAGGGAGACCATGAAGATTTAGTAAATGTTAAAACAACAGCGAATGCACACTGACAAGAAAAAGTGCAAGCAAAATGAACTCAACACAGAAAATTATGTGGCACAAAGAAATCATCAGCATCACCGAAAACACATAGCAAAATGACTGCAATAAATTCATATCGATTGAAAATTATATTGAATGTCAATGGATTAAATGCACCAGACCATAGACCACAAAGTAACATAATGGAGAAGAAAACAGGAACCTTCAATATGCTGTCTATAAGAGATACACTTAACACACAAAGAAAAATAAATTTAAAAAAAAATCACAGGATGGACAAAAAATATATCAAGCTAATGGCAACCAAACATGAGCCGGAGTAGCAATATTAATCTCTGATAAAATAGGCTTTAAGGAAATTTCCATTATAAGAAACAAAGGACATTATTCTCATGATTAAAGAGTCAATTGAACAAGAGGACACAACCATAATAAATATCTATGCACCCAATGAAAGAACCTCAAAATACATAAATTAGATTCTATTGGAATTGAAGAAAGAAACAGACTACAATAATAGTAGGAGATTTTAATATACCAATTATGATGAAGGACAGAAGTGGAAAAAATTTCAACAAAGTCAGAGAAGAACTAAATAACAGTAAACCTAAAGGGTGGACGAGGGTCATATTTTCAGGTTCCTCCATGCTCTTTCTGACAAATAAGTTTTTGTTTGTTTGTTTGTTTGTTTGTTTGTGAGCTCAGTTCATTTTGTTTATTTTTACTTTTTGTTGTGAATTGAATGTAAGTGAATTAACAAGACCTTTAGCTCTCCATTAGACAAACCACATTATTTGTTTCATCTCAATGATTATAATCCCCTACTTCACCAACAGTTATCCTGCTTCCTCCCTGTGCCTTCCCTTCAATGCATTTTTAAAAAATAAGTTTTTATTGTGAATTGAGTGATAGTTTATATGTGAGAGAATCAGCTTTACATTCATCCTATTGTGTTTCATTTGATTGCAATGATTTCAATCCCCTCTATGCATCATCATTCAACAGCATTTGCTTCCAATCTCTCTGTTGTTTTTTGTTGTTGTTGTTGTTGTTGTTTGTTGTTAGATGTATACCCAAGCACTCAGGAATATACAACCATTAAAACAACCAAAGGGTATACCCTGAACGCCACCCCTCAGCTGCCAGCTCACAACCCCTCTCCCTTCTTGAGTTTGGAGTCCCCAGCCACTCTGTTTTTCTACATCATCGTCTCTGCCTCCATCTCTAGCATCACTGCTTCTCTGGATAGGGTCCTGCACTCTGCTCTTTTCCCTTGATGGTCTCTGGGTCCTCCACTCCTGGACTGCAAAATCAACCACTCCCTTTCTTTTGTTAAAAAAAATGTCTACCTTTACAGTTGCAATATTCACAATCAGTCCTGATAGCAATTATTCACTACTGAACCACAAGAGTCTTATCCCTATCTCCTTTCACTAGTCCCATCTAGACAGGTTGGAAACCACTCAGTGGAGATTCTTCCTTCTCCTGCACCCTCTGAAACTATGCTCCCTTTTGAAAACTTATAAGCCAGTCGCTTTATGCCTTTGTTGCCACCTCCCCATTTTGTGTAGCTAATGTCTAAGTTGCCGATCCCTGTCAACCCTGTGTACATAGGGGGTGGGAATGATCCTTGCTGTAAAGATTTGTTCCCTCTTTTAAACTACTACATCCATAAGTGTAGGTCAAGTTCATCAGATTGTAGCGAATTACACGTTTTTTCCTCTTCTTTCTTCCTCTAGCAGAGTTCTGATCATCCAGTCATTGAAGGTAGGTCAAATGAGTACTATCTGTTTTTTTATAGTTTTGACTTTTGTTCCACATTTTATCTCACTCTATCTGGGATCCCCTTTCATCACAATAGAAGGTCCTGGTTAGAATGGGAGAAAATGTGGAAGAAAAATTACCTTTGTCCAGTTTTCATTCAAGCTGCAGATAGGGGGAGGGGGAATAAATAGTAAGGTATGCTCACCATGGAATGGTCAACCATTCAAGATCAAAGGGCCAACATTTACCTAAGGACTTAGTTGATAAGGGATGGAAAGGTGGGTGGAATGGAAATAGGAATCACAAGGATAACTACTGTTGCATAGAGATTATAATTATTGCAATTTACCTTAAGGTCAGCGGTTTGAAACTACCAGCCGCTCCGCGGGAGAAAGATGAGGCTTTCTACTCCCGTAAAGATTTACACCCTTGGAAACCCTGTACAGGGTCGCTATGGGTCGGACCCGACTCGATGGCACTTAACAACAACAACAACATGCTTTGTTGAAAGTAAAACTGATGATTGTATGTGGAAACCTTCACTCAATTAACAATAAAATGTTTAAAAAAGACCAAGAAGAAATATAGAAAACCATTCATGAGGTATAAACATTTTGATTTTAAGAGTTCTAAAACTTTAGAGTAAATAATTTGAAAAATTATTCAAGAAAATTTCAAGAACATACATTTTCAAATTGAAAATCTCAACACAGTTAAAATAATACAGAGCCTTCTCAGTGCAATCAAAGTGATGTTTCAGAACACTGGACACAAACACAAAGAGAGGATTCCCAAGATTGCATCTTCCTGCCTCTTCAGAAAGCTGGAATGTGAATATTTGCAAATTCCTGAAAGAAATTTGTTTCCACCTTAGATTTGTATACTCTACCAAATTGTCATTCAAGTGTGAATATAATAATAAAAAACAACAAAGGCATTTTAGATATTCCTGGTTATATACAAGAATTTTACCTCCTCTTCTTGATGGGTCACTATGAAAATTATTTCATATTTTGGAAACAAAAGAAAATTATCTTCACTTAAAAAAGAAAGAGTACATCAACAAACATCAGGGGATAGAATATGAAACTAAGAAGAAAGGGTGAAGTTGAAGGGCAATCCTATGATGATAGATATGCACTAGAGAAAGATATTGAATCTGAATTGAATAAGTTAGAAAGACCTATGAAGATTATTCAGAAATGCCAAACTGATAAATCTGATCATCTTGAGAAAGCATTTACCCTATCAGGGGAGAGTTTGGGATATTTTAGTATGAAATTAAACATAAAAGAAATAAAATATTTAACAAATTAATACCTTCAGGAACGAAAAAAAGATTATCATAGTTTACGTCTACATGGTAAGACTTTTAATACATTTACAGAAGTATATTAATAAAACACTGAGTATATTATGCTATGAAAATTGTATATTATTACTATACTGAACCGACTTTATGGCACTTAACAAAAACAACCTATGGAATAATGGAAGGTGTACATGTACAATAGTGTCAGAGTAAGATAAGATATGTAAATCCTTTTTATTCATATGGCGGAATAATAAAATGGCTTACATATGAAAAAGTTAAGTAAAAAATAGACAGATTATTTGGAGATATGGTTAAAACTAACACAATCAGCCAAGATAGTTGGAAACGGTTGATTCTGGAAAGTGAAAGAGCCAATGGAAGCAAGCCTTATTTTTCATTGTATGTAGCTGTAGGACTATTTGATGCTTCAAATTATGGGTTTTATCTAATTAAGCATTAACATTAAAATGTAGAATGAATGAATGTGTGAATGAACAAATCTAACTCCTTAAAATCTTTGCAAGTATACAAAATGTATAATATACTTCATTCAGTGCCATAGATAGATTCTTCATGGTAGAGCCTTTCCAACTGTTCTCCTACTGACAACAAACTACAATGGAGCATAATTTTGTGCTTTGTCCCCCAGATATTCTACCTATTTTTGTTTGTATCTTTCTTAAGAAAAATGACATAACAAAAAATTGCCAAGCACTTTTTAGCTTCCAACTTTCTGGAAATAATAGGACAGTTATTCATTCACTCAATTTATTAATTTTTCCTATGTCCCATATATTTTATTAATCATATGTAAACACTGTGTGGTACAAACACGAAAACAAACAAAATGGAACCCAGTCTCTGGCTTTTGACAGCTTCAGAGGTTGGTTAGGAAGGAAGTTTGTTAAATGGGGGATGTTATTTACTTATAACCTACAGAAGGAGAAATTAGAATATGAAACTGAGAAAACGCTGTTGGTAACATTTCCAAGGAAGGCTGAAGAAATGCAATGGATAGTCACTCAGTGAGGAATGAACTAGAAGGGAATGCCAGAGCCTGTAAAAGACAGGGACTGTTATTGAGCTGTGAAAAAAGAAGACAGGGATTTGAAAGCTATTAGTTCACCTCACTTTTTTAGAGCAAGTCTTTTTCTGGACTTTCAACTTATAACAATTACTGAATTAGAAATCATATAAAGCTCAGATTTTAATTAAGAAATTTTCCTATTTCTCCATTTCTAAAAGAGTTGCATTAATTTCTGCTTCCCTTTGATTCTGTAAGTAACAGCAACAAAACCCAAGAGTTCATAAAAAATTCAAAGCAGTAGACATGAATTCTGGTATTTAGGACATCTCTACCCCTCCCAGGTGCTGCTTGCTAAAGCAAATAATGCCAGAAATCAATTTGAAAGACTGCTGACAGCAATTAACAAACCCCAGCCTAAATAATCTCATTTTATTCTCAGCCAAAATAAACTCATTAGGGACTGTAAGGCACTACTTTCCTCCAAGAGTGTGTGACCTTGTGGTAAAAGAGATGCAAATATGCTATATTGTTTGAGGTTGTTTCAGGAGAAAAATACAAAGAGGTGTGGGCAAGTTCAAATCAAAACAACTAAGAAACAGTTGTTGGCCAGGGTGTGAAAATGGTAACATATTTAAAAATAGATCTCCTTTAAAACATTTAGGTACTGTTCACATTCAAATCTTCCATAATCTGTTTACTTGGAACAGCTGAACCCTTTTAAATGAAACCAAGACTGCTTAATAATCTATATTAAAATGACACTGAGTCCAAGAAATTCCAAGCAGAGTTCTAAATTTTATTGAAATAAGGCTGAAGATTCTGAAATTAAGTGTTGGTAATCTTGTATCAACAATGAACACTCATGAAGCAGTAAAGAAATCAAATGACATTAGGAGAATCTGCTGCACAAGATTTTTTAAAGTGTTAGAGAGCAAAGATGTTAGCTTGAGGACTAAGGTGTGCCTGACCTAACCCATGGTATTTTCAATAATCTCACATGCATACAAAAGTCGGACAGTGAATAAGGAAGGTCATAAAATAATTGATGTGTTTGAGTTATGGTGTTGGAGGAGAATACTGAAAGTACCATGGGTTGCCAAAAGAACTAACAGATTAGTGTTGGAAGAAGTGTAGCCAGAGTGCTACTTGGAGGCCAGGATGGCCAAACATGGTCTCTCATATTTTCAAACATATTGTCAAGAGGGACAAATCCCTGGAGAAGGATATCATGTTTGGTAAGCTGGAAGGTCAGAGAGAAAGAGGAAGCCCCCAATGAGAAGGACTGGCAAAGAAGCAGCGTCAATGGGCTCAAGTGTGGCAACAATTGTTAGGTTGGCTCAGGATTGGGCATTGTTTTGATCTGTTGTACATAGAGTAGCTATGAGTTAATACCGTCTCGATGGCACCTAACAGCAACAACAATTTTTTTGTGGTCATTATTTACATACTAGTAGCATTGTTGTTGTTAAGTGCTGTCAACTCAGTTTCAAATCACATAAACCCTATATAAGGTTTCCAAGGAGCAGCTGGTGGGTTTGAACTGCTGACCTTGTGGTTCACAGTCCAGTACTGATCCTGCAGTGCCACAATTGTGAACACATAATTCAGGGTAAGTGGGAACTTGGAATTAATGGTAATGCAAAATCTCAACACAATCTTCTCCCTGATAGGTCAATATAAAAATTATTTTGTTTGTTTTCATGACTATAGAAAAAACAAAACCCATTCATACTTTTTATCTCTCTGGAGGCATCAAGGCAACAAAAGTTAGCCAATCATGGAAAATTTCCTGTTAGGACTGAAACTTAAATGGAGCCCACAAGCCATCTAGTATACTTACTGGTGACCACCTGGGTATACTTGTGAGTGGAAGTAATGCAGCAATGAAGACATGGACTGAGTTTGACCATGTTCCATTGACACCCATTGACATTGAGATGAGAGAGAGAAGAGGAAGGGCAGGATGGTCTGAAGTTTAGGAAGATGTGTGAACCCCTGAGCCCATGGGCACTGACCTAGCCTCTGGAGGCTAGGGCTGAGAATGAAGTGGCCAGCTGGTCTGAAATGCAGGGAAGTGTGTGTGAACTCCCAAACTTGTAGCTTGTACCCATCTGACCTAGCTTAGATGGCTAGTTGACAAGAAGTGGATCAGAGGAAAATAAAGATGTTAGATACTGTCAGTAAGTCAAATTACTACAATTGGATGAACTAGACTTTTGCTTCTGGATATAGTTGATCAAAATTCCAACCAGATTGGAAGAATTCTTCATGTCAAGAACCAAGTTGTTTTCTTAGTGTACTGGGTTAATAGGGATGAGAAATTTAGACATTGGCTATCAAAAATTGGGGCTATAAAGGCATGAAGTGACTGGCTTACAAACTTTCATGAGTATGCTTAGTTGTAAAATAAGGGGGTAGAGTAGAATCCCCATTGAAGAGTTTTCCCTCTTTTCCAGATGGTGAAAGAGGATGGGGGTGATGATGATAGGATTTTATGACTCAATTATTAATAACTATTAGCAGGATTAATTTTGATTTTCACAACTGTAATTGTAGAAGATGTATAACTAAAAGGGGAAGTAGTTAGTCTTTAATTTCAGGAACAGACCATCCCAGAACCATCAAGAAGGAAGAGCATGAGTGAAGTGTAAGATCCCTACCTAGAAAAGTGACTACAGCAGAGATGACGGCAGAGGTGGTAGCATGGAGAGACAGAGCAACTGTTAGCTCAAGGACCAGAGATTGAGAAAGGCTGTGTGCCTGCAGGCAGGAGGCTGGTTAGCAGAATGTGTCCTTTGGACATTTAAATGAATATATATATTTGGCTTTATATGTGTATATCAAATATTTTTGCTTTGTTCATTTGTGAAATATAAGATGTAAATGGAGAGTCACAGGGAGGAAATAGGATAACTGTTGTTGCAGGGAGGGGACTAAAATCATTGAGAAGAAACAAAGTACATAATTTGTTTCACAAAAGTTGTGAAAAAACTTTTCACAAAAGTTGAAAAACAAAAGGTTACCCCAAGGATGAAAGCAAAGAAAATGAAGATGAGTGGTGTGAAGATGTCTCCTACTTTGAAAACATAATAAACTCACTTCAGTAATATGCCAAAGTTTGCCTGGACTTGACTAATGATGATACAAAAGTAGATTATTTTTGGTCTGTGTTTATGGAAAAGATTTAGGAAATTACAAAGAACCAAGCAAATCTTTATGCAATTCAGGATTGCACGGCATGATATGGAGGGTAGGAGATTAGAATGTCAAGCAGAAATTGTCAGTATACCACCATAGAGGAAACAGACATTCATGGCTCTCCACTTACTGGAGCTTAGATATTATTGGTCAAGCGACCATCCTGTGTGTTACTTATATCCTAGAATTTATGACTAAAACAAGATTCAGGATCTTACCTAAAACATTTGCTACAATGAAAATTCAAAAGCCATGCACAAAGGAGAACCTGGTCACCACTGACTTCACAAATTGTGCCTGGTTATTAGCACTGGAATGTGAAACAAAAGGTTGGCAGTTCAAACCCACCAGCCGCTCTTTGGAAACCCTATACAGGGCTACTTTGAGTCAGAACCAACTCGATGTCACTTAACAACAACAAAAATCAATGATTTATATGGTGGTGGTGGTGGTGGTGGTGGTGGTGATGGTTATGTGCCATTGAGTCAGTTCCAACCAATAGGAATCCGGTATTGGGTTTTGAGGCTGTAAATCTTTACTGGAGCAGAAAGCCTCATCTTCCTCCTATGGAGCAGCTGATAGATTTGAACTGCTGGCCTTGTGGTTAGCAGCCCAACACCTAACATACTGCACTCCCAGGGTTCACTGTGCTCTCATTTGTTCTTATTGTTGTGAAGTATCGTTGAGTCAGTTCTGACTCACAGGGACCCTATATAGGGTTTCTGAGGAACAACTGTTGAGCTTGGGCCACAGACCTTGCAGTTCAAACCAGTAGTCCAGTGCATAAACCCACAGTGCCACACCAGGAATAGTTTCCTAAAATAAGTGTATGTACCTCAAGACTCAAGTCTCATGGTAGTTGATGAGAACATGGTGCCATTCAAGCATCGTTCATCATAAAACAATCCATGCCAAAGAAACCCATGAAGTGTGGGTAATAATCTGGTGCTTGACTTACTCACAAATTGACTTTGCGTCTATCCTGGGGAAAAAGTTGTAGACAGTGACTCATCTGTCTTCCTCAGTAAGAGTGCTGTGCTTAGATTGTATCATTCAGACAACTATTCTTATAGGTTCATTGCCTTTGACATTTTTTATTTCCTTCATTGGCTGAAACAATGGACTCAAACATGACAATAATTGTAATGAAGGACAGGGCAGTGTTTCATTCTGTAGTGCATAGGGTCAATGTGAGTCAGAACTGACTCAATGGCACCTAACAACACTGCTTCATAAAAAGCTGTAAGCACAGTGTGAGTCAAGAGAAAGGGACTACCAAAACTGATGAAGAGGAAAGATAAATTACAGCAGGCTGACTTTCTGTTCCATATCAACAAATGTTCAGCAGTAGTAAAGTGGTAGGACAATAAACCTGTGACACTTTTGTCAGTGTTGCATAATCCAAAGGACATTATTAGAGTCAACAGAAAGAACACAGATAGTTCCTTCTCAGCAATGCCTTGCCCAGGAGCAGCAGAATAGTACACAGTTACAGGTGGAGTAGACCACTTGATCAGAAGCACAAAATGGGACCATGGATTGCTGTATTGACTGTGCATTGTAAGTAGTTTACAAGCAAAATGGACTGTAACAACAGGGAGAGATTTGAACAGCTTTCCTGCAGTCCAGCTCGCAGTAGGAAGTTTACTGTAGGGTGGGGAAATCAAAAGAAGAGGAAGACCCACTTTTCTTGATGTAGAAAATGCAACACTAAAAAGGAGGAGACTCGAACATTTATGTGAAGCCATTGCACATTTATGTGTTATCCCAGGTTTTTAAAAGTTTCCTACAATGAAATAAAATTGCTAAAATACAATGATATTTCCTGCCTCATCCCACCCATTCTGGCACACCAGAGTTCAGTGGGGTATATGCCTCTTACGTGAAGTTTATCAAAATCCCTGTTACCTAATAAAACTTTTAAAAGACTCAATTATGTCACATTTATTCCATTACTGGAAAACATTATATCAACAAAATCTTTCAAACAAGAAACAATCTACTCATGACAAGGTTAAAGTCACTCTCCAAATTGGAGAACCATAATCCACATCAGATTTTTTATTTTTATTTTTCTTATAAGAATGATGTACTCTTATTTCTGTAACTTTCAGTTCTTACTTTCTAAACTAGTACAACAACAATAAAATATGACTAAAAATATCTTGGACATTAGAATATGGTATCACTGAGAAAATCTTTTTTTTTTTTTTTTTTTTACAAATAAATGTAAGCTAGCTGAAGAATCAAGAAGTGATCCAGGTAATATCAAGTTGTTAATTAGAAAATTTTTCTGAGGGAGGAGAAATTGAAAAGGCTAACCATGTATCTAAATTACTGATTCCCTCCCATGCTTTTTTTTTTTTTTTTTTAATGAGAAGAAATAAGGAAAAGAAAACAAATAGTTCAGACTTTTGGCAAGAAATTTCAGAATAAGACACTATAATATTTTAATTTGAAGATTAACATTATTTTACAGGTTTTTTTAAATGCAAGCCCATTTCCTCTTTAATTTTAGAATGTAGTCTCTTTTTCTTTAATTGTAGGAAAAGAAAGTGCAAGCCACATTCACTGTATAACCCACAGCTAGCAGTTCGAAACTACCAGCTGTTCCAATGGAGAAAGATAAGGCCTCAGAAACCCAGTACAGGGTTGCTATGAGTCAGAGCTGACTCCACAGCACATGTTGTTGTTGTTGTTAAGTGCTGTTGAGTTGGTTCTGACCCACAGCAACCCTGTATAGAATTTCCTTGGAGTGACTAGTGAGCTTGAACTATTGACTTTGTGGTTCAAACCAACTTTGCGGTCGAGAGCATTAGCCCAAAGTGCCATACTCTCAACTATCTTCCATCAAAGGAGAATGGTCCTAAGTTCTTTAATTAATTAATTAATTAATTAACTCTCCAACTTTTCAGGAAGGCAGATTGAAAGTGTTACAGATGTTAGAAAATTTAATAGTTGGAAGGGAACTTGGAGTTGGTTCATGCCACACCTTAAAAATCATTGGCTTTTGGATTACTTGTAGACTTTTCAGGTTTTTCATGTATAGTGTTAAAAATGAATAGTTTGAAAGCATATATTGGAAGAGAATGATTACTCTAATTTTTCACAAATCTCATCAATGTCAGTTGCATTCCTCTCTCCCTAATGCACACTAACCTGCTTCATGCCTGTAACTCTCTAATTTTGGTTGACCTCCTTTTAGACATAAGAAAACTGAAGCTGAGATGTAAGTGACTTGTTCAACTTGAGGCAACTAATTAGAGGTAGGACTGGAGACTACATGATATCTTGTCTGGTTTTCTACAGTTCAGCCAGTCTAATAGGCATGTTAGTTACAAACAGTACCTGTGAATGAAGGAATGAGGGGTGTTGAGAAGGCTAGAAGGAAGGCTAGAAGGCTACAGAGCCCACAGTCTATATAAGATACTACAATTTTGTTGTTATTGTTTAGTATTGTCAAGTTGGTCCTGACTCACGACTCATAGCAACTCTGTATCGGGTTTCTCAGCAGTAGCTGAGAACCACTGACCTTGGGTTCAAACTGACCTTGTGGTCCAATGTTTATTACACCAGAACTCCTTGCTCTGGTGATGGTGAAGTGCCATCAAGTTGATTCCAACACACAGCAACCCTGTATAAGGTTTCAGAAGAGCTGCTAGTGGGTTTGAACTGCTGGCCGTCTGTGTGCAGTCCAGCACTGGATTCTGTAGCAACTAGGAAATACTACAGTAGCCAGAGTTTAGCATTCTCTTTACAAATCAGATGAGGAGTAAATCCAAGTCAGAAAAAAGACAGAAACAGTAAACTTCTCATAGTCATAATGAAACTTTTTTGTAGCAGTGTGTCATCTCTCTTCCTACCCTTCATTCCAGGACAACCTGCCTTCTGCCTGTTAGAAGTCTACCTTGGGAGTGTCAGAATTTTGACTTGTTTGTGATCTCTTCTTTCGCAGCTCCAATGACTTGACACCAGCGCCCTTAGCTTTAGTTGAATTCTCACTCAATTTTAGATGAAGGTGATCATTCTGTGCTGGTCTAAGCCCCATTAGCTGCTCCTGGAGGAACTTCCAAGACCTTAGGTGATGGATTCAACTTTACTTGGTAATATGGGAAGATAGGCATCAGACAGTTATATGAACAATAGGTTTGCTTAAGACAAAAACCAAAGGTTTGTGGGGGCAATAAAACTCTAAAATCTGTAGAAGGGCATGCCACCCAATCAAGAGTTTTGGTCTCTCCAGGTATTGAGACTATGTGGAAATTATTTTGTTTATTTTGAACAGAGAAACTGCACGTTATAAGACATCTGATGAATGTCCATAAGTAAAAATCCTTTTTGAAAACAGCTGCAGGCACTCAGAGAGCCCACAGATTCTTAGTCAAAACTAAGGAAACTAATATAAACAATTTCTGAAAGTTGACAACATGGTTGTGATATCTGAGAAAAGCAAAGCTACTCAAGCCACAGTGAAATATCCCAACATTTAATAAATATGTTCTAAGTACCTTCAAAATGTGAGGTTTGGCACTTAAGAAGATCCAAATTATAAATTGTGCTGTCTGCTCCCAAAGTTCTGCAGGTGACCTCTAGTCCCTCTTCACCTTTCTTCCCTTGAACCTCCACATGGCAACACTGACACCAAAAGCAAATGCAGGATGTCAATGAAGCTGCTAGGAGAGAAGATAATCAGATAGTCGTTCTCCAAACAGACTCCTCTTGTTTCCCAGGATGTTGTTTTAATGCATCTATGAGTGGGAATCAATTTGACAGCACTTAACAACAGCAACAACAAACCTGGTGTGGTGCTCTAGGATCAGCACTGGACTGTGAACCACAAGGCCAGCAGTTCAAGACCACCAGCGGCTCCTTAGAAACCCTACACAGAGTCATTATGAGATGGAACGAGTTTGATGGCAGTTAACATCAACAACAGGCTTGATATCACTTAAGACATTTTGCCACATTCAATTGGCATATCCATGTTGTTGTTGTCAGGTGCCATCGAGTCGGAACCGACTCATAGCGACCCCATGCACAGCAGAACGAAACAATGTCCGATCCTGGGCCAACCTCACTA
>NW_006408530.1:29061248-29070341 GCF_000296735.1 Chrysochloris asiatica
ATCTCTTGAAATGATTGAATATTAACCGTTTCCTTTTGGTACAATGACTCTGTGTATTCCTTCCATCTTTTCTTGATGCATTCTGCATCATTCAACAATTTGCCCAGAGAATCTTTCAATAACGAAAGTCGAGGCTTGAATTTTTTCTTCAGTTCCCCCAGCTTGAGAAATGCTGACCGTGTTCAGCCAGCCTTAGATAAACATATTTTTTCTTCTTTGGGTCATTGCAATAAGTTTGTATCTGAATCATCGATTATCTGTAAATTTAATCAGCTGTAAATCATGAACAAAAACATTCTCATAGATGCTGTAACATGAGATTGAAAGGTCAGTTCTATTTTGATTCAATTTATCAAACAAGAGAAAAAAATATAAGATTCTCATTAGAATCTTGGCTAGCAATGTAAAAAACAACTTTCCAGTGATCATGTCCATGAGGAAATTTGGGTGAGAATTTCAGAATTATTTTTAAGGGAAAAAAAAAGCCGACTTACATCCTCTATCCTACAAAATAAACTTGATACTCTCAGATGTATGAGAGACAGAAGTGTCTCAGGATTGGTGCCTGAGGGCATCCATGCCCACTTAAGAAAAAAGGAAGAAAGAAAATCAGCATAAAAAAGGGAAAGTGTAAGGCAAAAGCACAAGAGAATAAATGGTGAAATCTTTTACTCTGTAATGTGAACAAGTGTTAAGTTTAAAATGCACACTTACAAGGTGTCTATCTGAAACACAGGGTTAGGTCTCACCATTCATTTGAAATGTTCTAACATAAGAAGGAACTGCAGAATAAAGTAACAGAGCATGGTTGTTATTGCATGAGCTATTGCAATATCACTGTCACTATCATTTGATTGGAGTCCCTGTGGTTGCAAATGGTTAACTGAAGGATGGATGTTCAGTTCCAGCCAGAGGCACCTTCAAAGAAAGACATACTTTTCTACGTGTGTAAAACCAGCCACTGTAAACCATATGCAGTACATTTCTACTCTGACACACATGGGTAGCCATGAGTCAGCGTCAACTTAACGGCAACTGATTTGGTTTTAATGTTTGGCTCATCTTACAGCACTGTTAATCAATGTCTTGATATTTGGGGATGGAAGGTCAGAGGAAGGGGATACAGACATGGTCATATGTGTGAATTAGGTCCTCAAAAGAGAAATAAATTACACTATCCATTTTCTCCACATTTCGTTTTCAAGGAGCAACTTTTTTCAGTGGTTTTATTTTCATTTTTTTGCTGTTGTTGTTAAGTGCCATTGAGTCAGTTCCGACTCATAGCAACCCCGTATAGAGTTTTTGAGGAATGGCTGGTAAGCTTGAACCTCCAACCTTGCAGTGCAGGGTATTAACCCACACTGTGCCAGAAGGCCTCAAAACAAGCAAACTGATAATGAGAGGCAGAGAGAGAACTAGCTCGATGAATTACTAATTGTTGAGGGATCAAACATTTTGCTATATACCCAAGGAAACTGCTGTCTCATATTCATAGCAGTCTTGAAAATATAAAACAGGCTATGGCCTGTATATGGTAAATGAAAGAAGAGTTTTCTCCCAATCATAAAATTGGTAAATGGAGGTGGAGAGATTTAACCCTGTGGCCACCAAACTTCATATCATGTGGTCTTTGCAGTATACTCTGTGGCTTCAAAATGGAAAAAAAAAGATACATTTGATGTATAACTGCATTTGCAGATACTTATTTGTAATATATCAATTTTATGGACTGTTGTTTTCCCTTTTCATATATTATCCCCAAGATTTGAGTTTTCAAAATATCCAACCAAAATCTTTTCTTGACTTAATACATATTCACTATTCACAAAACTTTCATTTGGTGAGTCATACATGTTATTGTTGTTAGGTATCACTGAATCAGTACTGACTCACAGCTACCCCATGCACAACAGAATGAAATACTGCCCGGTCCTGGGCCAGCCTCACAATTGTTGCTATACCTGAGCCCACTGGACACTGTGCCAATCCATCTCATTAGGCATCTTCCTATTTTGCCAAACATTATGTCCTTCCTTAGGGATTGGTCCCTCCTGACAATATGTCCAAAATATGAGAGACAAAGTCTGGCCATCCTGGCTTCTAGGTAGCACTCTGGCTGTATTTCTTTCAACATAGATTGGTTTGTTCTTTTGGCAGTCTATGGTACTTTTAATATTCTCCTCTAACAACATACTCATATGGGTCATTTTTTCTTTGGTCCAACTTTCACATGCATATGATGTTATTGAAAATACCATGACTTGGGTCAGGCACACCTTAGTCCTCAAGCTGACATTTTTGCTATTGACTATTTTAAAGAGGTCTTGTGCAGTAGATTTGCCTAATACAATATGTCATTTGATTTCTTGACTGCTGCTTCCATGTGTGTTGATGGTTGATCCGAGCAAGATAAAGTCTTTGACAACTTCAATCTTTTCTCCATTTATATGGATGTTATTTATTGATCCATTGGTGAGGATTTTTGTTTTCTTTATATTGAGGTGCAGCCCATACTGAAGGCTGTAGTCTTTGATCTTCATTAATATCTGACAATATCGTCATGTTTCAATATTCTGGTGCTGACAGTGTTCCACTGCTATTAATAAGGTTTTCAGTGACTAAATATTTGAAAGTAGTCCATCTCTCCTTCCTAGTCTGTCTTCGTCTGGAAGCTGAGATAAAATCTGCCCACTCTGGGTAACTCTGCTGGTATTTAAAATACATGTGACATAGAATTACAGCAACATGCAAGCCTCCATAGTACGATAAATTGACAGACAAATTAGGTGTTTTGGAATACCCATTCTTTACAATGCTCTCCATACTTTGTTATGATCCACACAGTTGAATGACTTTACATAGTCAATAATATACAAGTAAATATGTTTCTGGTATTCTTTGCTTTTACCCAAAATTAATCTGATGTTAGTATAGCCCATGTACTCATCTAAACCTGGTTTGCATTTCTGAACAATCGCTTTGATGTGTTTCTACAACTGGTGGTGGTGGTGGTTATGTGCCGTGGAGTTGGTTCTGACTCATAGTGACCCTGTACAGGGTTTCTGAGGCTGTAAATGTTTACGGGAGCAAAATACCTTATCTTTCTCCCATGGAATGGCTGGTAGTTTCAAACTGCTGACCTTGCGGTTCGCAGCCCGATTTGCAGCAAATGTTCACTTGTATTGATGATATTAATTGATGATTTCCACATTATATTGGGTTACCTTTTTTGGAATGGGCACAAATATGGATCTCTTACAACTGGTTTACTGATTTTTTAGCATAGATGTGTGAGCACTTCCAATGCTGCATCAGTTTGTTGAAACATTTCAATTTGTATTCTGTTAATTTCTAGAGCCTTATTTTTCCCTAGTGCAATCTGTGCAATGTGCACTTCTTCCTTCAATATTATCAGCTCTTGACCACATACTACCTCTTGAAATGGTTGAACACTGAATCTATTTATTTTGGTACAATGACTCTGCATATGACTTCTTTCTTCAATTGATGCTTCCTGTATCATTCAATATTTTGCCCAAAGAATCCTTCAATACTGTAATCCAAGGCATCATGTTTTTCTTCATTTCTTTCAGCTTGTGGAATGCTATCATGAGTGTGTTCTTCCCTTTTGGTTTTCTAACTCCATATGTTTTCACATTTCATTAAAAGTCTCTCCTTTGTCTTCTTGAGCTGCCCCTTGAAACTTTCTATTCAGCTCTTTTACTTCAACATTTCTTCCATAGTTTAATGTTGTTGTTATGTGCCGTGGAGTTGGTTCTGACTCATTGAGACCCTGTACAGGGTTTCCGAGGCTATAAATCTTTATGGGAGCAGAAAGCCTCATCTTTCTCTCCCGCGGAACAGCTGATAGTTTCGAACGGCTGACTGTGAGATTAGCAGCCTGATTCGTAGTATTTAATAAGAGGCTGAATTCAGCTGTAACAGATTGATTGTTTTTTTTTTTTCAAGTGATCTTTGAGCTTCAAAGAATCTAGATCAAGATTCTTCACATGATGGCAGTAGCTTTCTGTGAAGGCAAGCTCAAAATCTATGGTTGCATCTTGTTTTTTGATGTCTGTTTGGCCAAAGTAAGTTACTTGAATAAGCACAGAATCAGTGTTGAATGGGATCTATATCAAGGAAGTAAATACTGGCATATATAATCTATTAAACCAAAGACTAAACCCACTGCCATAAATAAAATTCTGACTTGTAGTGATACAACGTAGTGTTTCTGAAGTTGTAAGCCTTTATGGGAACAGACAACCTCATCTTTTCTAGAAGAAGCATCTGGTTGGTTTGAACTACTATCCCCACAGTTACCAGCCCTATGCCTAATGCACATCACCACCTGTGGTAATTAGGGGCCATTAAAGTAACAATCTACCATAGATGACATTTTTGACTTGAAGATAATTGGGTTTTGTTTTTTGTTTTAATAGAAAAGTAAGTGAACAGTCATATTGTTCAGGCTCAGATAAGTATATTATCAGAAAATTGTTTTTTATGAAATTAGGAGGGAACAACATGCAACTTTTAAGATAGATTCCTAAAGAGAGAAGGGGGAAAACGTTCTAGTCAATGGACATGTAGATTCTGAAATCAGTCTTGGGTAGGCTAGGGATGGTCATGAGATGTGCCTATGGGAGATGAATAAAAGTACAGAAAATGAAGATGCTCAAATCTGTCAGCCCCACCAAGGTTTACCGTTGGCCAAAGCTCATACTTACAGTGTGGAATTGTCTCAACTCAGAAAACCCTGGTAGACATGTGCTACTCAATGATGATGAGTACTACAGGACTTCTATCAGCCTTTAACAGTAGTTCCCTACCTACATTTATGAGATGCTATGAAGTCCTTTTGTGGACGTGTGGGTTAATATGCTGAACTGCAAAGTCAATTTGAGTTGCAAGGTAGGCAGTTCAAGCTCTCCAGCTGCTCCTCGGAAACCCTATACAGGATCACTATGGGTTGGGATTGACTGGATGGCATTTCACAAGAACAACAACATAAAGGTAGTAAGCAGCATGAAAACACATTATCTTTCTGATTAGACATACTGGTTTCACAGACTACCATCTTATGGTTCTTTAAATTCAGCATCCAGATAGATACTTTTCATTTTATTACTTACAAATTATACAATGGTTTCTAAATTTTACAGAATACCTACTACGTATCACTTCTAGTTTACACACTCTACATTTGGCTTCTATTATTGGTCACATTTTTAGTGAAAGAATCAAAGGCAAATAAAGTATCACCTTCCTTTTCTAAGTTCAAGTACTTGCGATGCTGCAGAGCTAGGTCTCAGAGTCAGATCACCTGGCTCCAGAGACTGGGCTTTGTATCACTAGTCCATTATGTCTTCATAGAAAATCAATTCATTAGAAAAACAAATGCTCTGATTACATTTGCAACTCTTTGGAAAGTTCC
Organism: Chrysochloris asiatica; assembly: GCF_000296735.1. Classification (NCBI taxonomy): domain Eukaryota; kingdom Metazoa; phylum Chordata; class Mammalia; order Afrosoricida; family Chrysochloridae; genus Chrysochloris; species Chrysochloris asiatica. Next base: position 29,066,686 of record NW_006408530.1, read on the forward strand.
TGCTTACTTTTAAAATATTTATGAATTGAGAGTATCTTCTAGTGTGTTTTAACCATAACCACAATTCTGTGTCCCATCCCAGATCCCTGGGTCTGTGCAAGAGATCTATTTATGCTTTCTTGACAGCGACCTGACATTTCTTAGAGTTTTTATCACATACTGAAAAACTTTTAGAATACTATTAGATACTAGGATGTATCTTTACAAAATAAATCCTTTATTCTCATTGAAATATTCCATCTTATAACTGTGCCATTCATTTCTTAGTAAAAAAGCATATCAATCTTATGCCACTATTGATTTTGTAACACCCCAGCACTTCTGAACCATTCTGAGCTTTTGGCTTTGTGTATTTCAATGACCATCCACATTTCAAAGTTAGAGTTGATGGCAACTGCTTGATTTTTATTCTACTGGCTCAGGCCCAAAAGAAAACCCAACATAAAAACATGAAGCACTTAAAAAGCTTTAAAGTTAGTTGTGACTCATCTTTACAAAGCATAAATATTTGAGGTTTGAACTTCAATCATGATGACTTTCTTTCACAAAGCATCAAAAACTCAAATAATTCCCCCAAAAAGCGAATAAAGATGCTCACAGTGGAATCTGGTTATATACTTTGTGGAAGAACCCTGTAGGTACAGTGGTTAAAGTGCTCAGCTGTGATTTGAAACTACCAGTGTCTCAGTGGTGGAAAGTTGTGGCAGTCAGCTTCCATAAAGATTTACAGCCTTGCACATTCTGTGTAGTTCTCCTCTGCCCCACAGTGCCAGAGGCTCCTTCTGTGAATCAAAACAGACTCACTGGTAGTGGGCTCGTTTTTTTTTTTTTTTGGGGGGGGGGGATTCACTTTTGCCATTTCCTTACTAGATTGCAACAGTCCCTTGACATTCTTACAGTTAATAGTCATTTCCAATCTTTTATACCACATGCATGAAGTGTCACTGTTAATTTTAGGCAAAATGAAAATGCATTCAGAATAAGTCCCCTGGATTAACTGATTGATACATAGACAAAACGGCTGTTCAAATACCCAAAAGGGACTGCTGTGCAAACGTCAGTTGCAAATGATGGAGTTCACATGGAGAAATGCTTGCAATCATTTAGCTATTAGAGAAATACAAATCAAAATAACAATGAGATATATTTTCAACCAGAATTAGTAGAAAAGTTCATAAAACCATAAAACAACAAATGCTGATGAGGTTGTACAGAGAATAGAGCCCTCATATACTGCAGGTGGGACATAAACTGGTGTAACTATTGTGGAAAAGAGTATAGCATTTCTTTCAAGATTTGATAACAGAAATTCTACATGCTAGAGCAACACCAGCCGTAGGCATGTAGCCTACAGAAATAACACAATTAGGTACATGCATGCCATATTCATCACATTCATAATAGCAAAACGATAAAGACAACCCAAGTGCCCAACAAGAGATGAATGGGTAAACAAACTATGGCACATACACACAATGAGACACTATAAAATGTGAAAGAATAATGATGAACCTGGAAAACACCTCGGAACATGAAGGATAATACATTGAGTGAAATTAGCCAATCACAGAAGCACAAATAGTCTATGTTACCACTACTGTAAAAAGACAAGAAAAGACTTATACACAGAAAGATTATTCTTTGAAGGTTACCAGGGATGGGAGAGAAAGGAAGGGTAAATCACTAACTAGAGGGTAGATAATTATTAACTTGGGTAGAGGGTAAGACAATACACAACAAGGCAACAAAAGAAATTGTGTTGAATGCAAAACCCTGCAATAACAGTGATAACAAGAATCTACAAGTGAATACATAGATAGACATTCAAACTGAACTGGGATAAGAAAGAAAATGGAACAGCAGTCACAAATATATGAGGAGGTTTCAAAAAGTTCACGGAAGAATGGAATTGAAAGATAATGGAATTGTTGCACACACTTTTTAATGTCCCATTTTATATTCATAAATATCGAAGAGCACACAGGGAGGAAAGTTATGAAAACTTATTAGCTATAACTAAAACCTTGAGGTAAAGAGTCACTGGACCTTGGGCTTCAGGACCATAGCCTCAGGGGTCACCAATATCAACTGGCATAGCACAGTCTATAGAGACAATGCTTGACATCCTACTTTTTTGCATAGTGACTGAGGTCTTAAAAGTTTTGAGCAGTTATATATACAATTATTAATATTTTACCATGGGAAGCAAAGAAAAGTGAAGAAAATCAAAGCTGCAATGAAACAATAGTCTAAAGTACTAATGGACCATGTGAATCTCAGCCTCAACAACCCTGAAACACTGTAACTGCTCTGACAGAGATTGCAATAGGAGGTTCTGAATAGAATAGGAGAAAAAAGTCACACTCAAATAATAAAAATGACCAGGCTTACAGGTCTCATAGACCTATGGAATGCCCAAGACTATGACCCTTAGACATCCTTCAAGCCTAGTACTGCATTCATCCCTGTGGTTCAACTTTAAGCCAAATAATAGACAAGACTACAAGGTGAACAATAGCATCTGAGAAGAACTCACTTCTTAGAGCAGTCAACCATATGAGCATTTGCTCAGGGATAAATATCAGAAGACAAGAGGATAAGAAAGAAGGATGAATGGACATGATAAATGAAGAGATGAAGTTGCAAGAGTGCTATTAACTTGTGGGGAATGAAATCAGTGTCACAAAACAAACTGTGTTGAATGGAAAACTGGTTGCTCAGAAACTTTTACCCAAACCACAGGAGAAATATGGAGAAATATGGAGAAATATGGAGAGAGAGAGAGAGAGAGAGAGAGAGAGAGAGAGAGAGAGAGAGAGAAATAGGGCTCAGACAATGGACTTCAAACTTATAATGATAGAATAATATGCAAGATGATCATAGATTTAAATGTAATAGGTAACCATAAAGACAACTGCTTAACTACTAAGTTAAAAGAGACAGAAACAGTATGCAAAGTTTAACTTGAGCCTGTTTCCTATCTGCTAGATGCAAACTATTATTTAAAGAGGAAAACATCTTTCCAAAATCAATTACTTGGAAAGAAAGAAAATAAAGTTAAGATTAAGCTCTTTTGAAATTGTCTTGCACAGGATTTGAATGAATAAACATTAAAGAAAAATCCATCCAACTGGTCAAACTTGATATAATAATAAATTCTTACTCTTCCCTATCATGTACTTTTAAGGAATTTACTCATTATTTTCTCCTCTTAAAAGATGGATGTTTAAAAGGTAAAGTCATGTTTATTTTACATTTACCAAAATTAAGACATCAACTTCCCCCCCCCCCTGCCCCAAGGTAGCATTAATAATATTCATGTGTTCAACAGTCAAGGTTTATGAAGCCTTGGGGGTACAAAGGTAACTAAAGTATTTCTTTAGCCTTTCAGAAATTTATATAAATTATGTAAACAAATAACCTTAATAACAGCAATGTCCCAAAATCTTCCAGTGGAAACAGAGAGAGGGGAAATATCACAGTTGCCTGGACAACTAGCCATGTAATTATAAATAGGAATAGCATGGGACCAAAAGAAGGGTCAGACATCAGACCCAACTGGTAGACTAGAAAAGCTAATACTATGGTTACTGCACTGTCTTTCTGTAATAAAAAGTAATACAGAGACTGGCTTATAAATGTTCTTTTATATATAT
>NW_006408530.1:29070441-29108636 GCF_000296735.1 Chrysochloris asiatica
AGAACATTAGTTTTACATTCATTCTATCGTATATTGTTTCATTGCCATAGTCCCAATCTCCTCCATGCATCATCAACCAACTAAAAGGTATACCCTGCAAGCCTGCCCCCTAACCACCACCCCCCAAAGTCTTCAGCACACAGTCACCTCCCTCTCTGTATCTAAAGTCCCCAGCTGCTCCATCGCTCCACGTCATCATCTCTGTCTCCATCTCAGGCATCGCTGCTTCTCTGGGTAGGATCCCACTCTCGGCTTTTCTCCGTTGATGGTCCTAGGGACCTCCAATCCTAGACTGGAAAGTTATTCACTCCCTTCCTTGCTATAAAACTTCTACCTTTACATTTCCAACCCTCACAATCAGTCCTGATAACAGTTATTCACTATTGTATTACAAGAGACCCATCTGCATTTCATTTCATCAGCTCCACCTAGACAGATTGGATAGTACTCACTGGAGATTCTGCCTTCTTCCATGCCCCCTGGCTCTAGGTTCCCTCTTGAAAGCTTGTAAGCCAGTCACTTCTTGCCTTTGTAGCCACCACCCTCCCATTTTGGGTAGCCAATGTCCAAGTTGCCCATCCCTGTCTACTCTGTGTGTGGAGGGGGTGGGAATGATTCTTGCTGTAAGGATTTGTTCCCTCTTTTGAGTTACTTCATCTAAAGGTGTACGCCAAGTTCATCAAATTGTATCAGATTACTCTTTTCTTCCTCTTCTTTCTTCTTCTGGTTGAGCTCTGATCATCCAGTCATTGAAGTCAGGTCAAGTGGGTATTATCTGCAAGTGTGGGTGTTCTTGTATATATGTTCTTTTTTAGAAAAAGAAATCATAGCTACAGCTACTTTCTCTTTTTCAAACAATTGTGGATCTCATAAAGTATGTAAGATAAGGATGGTGAAATTTTTCTGAAAGTTTATAAGGAATTCTTATATGTGAAGAGTTAAGCATTTATAGTATTTGGAGAAAGTAGTCATAAGATATTTTCATGCATATATGTTTATCTACAAGACTTTACCTAGAAACATCAAAAGGATATATAGGCTGTATTTTAAGTATTAAAGGATTTTAAATAATGCTAGCCATGAAAACAGTCTAGTTCTATAACAGACACTTGGAGGCCCTAAAGAATGATAACTTATGTATTTTAATCTGTTAGAGAAATCCATTATATGTAGCATGAGGAACAGAGTCAGCATCTCTTCTGGAAACTCTTCAAGCAACAAGTGAGGAATAATGAAGAAAAAAAAAAAAAGGCAAATCAAACAAAAATCCTAATTGGTTGGGTCAGTGAAGGGTACACAAGCAAGGGAAAAGGCACTGACCACTGCTCATGACCTGCAACTTGGCATGTGGGGCTCTGGAGCAATTACTCACCACCATTCAAAACCAAACAGCAGAAGAAACGATCCAACTCTCATTGGTAGCTAAGGAATCCTGCCAGAGTCATGGATGAAGCTACCAGTTTTCCTGAATGTATTGACTTCCCCATGGTCATTCCATAGGAGAAAGATGAAACTTTCTGCTCCTGTAAAGATTTACAGCCTCGGAAACCCTGTGCAGGGTCACTATGAGTCAGAACCGACTCCACGGTACTTAACAACAACAACAACATGGTCATTAATCAGTTTTCTTCTGACTCTGCTTTTCCTATTATTCACATTCCCACTTACTCTTGACGTCTTTATAACACTGTCTTTTCCAAAAAGGGAATCTGACTGAGCCAATTAGTCACTGTTTAACACTGAACATTTCAGTTGAGCGAACTCCAGAATGAGGCCAATTAATAGGTGCCTGGTCTCCTTTATGACTGATTCAACATTTTCACCATATATCACTAATTCTAGAAGATGTTAATCAGAAGCAAATCTTATAGGAGGTATGGCATGTGCCCTGGGTGTCACCTGCAGTTGGGTGACACTGAGCAGTTTCTATTAACCACTGCATTTTCCACAGCCAGCTGTGAGATATCACACAGCAAGTTAAAATGATTACTTTCCTATCTGAGAGCTTCTATGAACCAACTTGATGGCACTTAACAACAACGATGGGCCAAGGCATGGCAGCACAGGATAAGCACTGAACAGATAGCTTCAAAGTCAGCAGTTCACACCCACCAGCCCTATACAGGGTTGCTATGAGTCAAAAGAAATTTGATGGTACTTAACAAGATGTTTCATAGGGCAGACTGTTTTACCCAAAGTTAAAAGTTACCCATAACTTTAAAGGACCACTTACTGCTGGGGCAGAGGAAACCATCAGCCACTAGAAGAGGGTTTGAACCTTGGTCCCGAAGATGTGCAACATCCCAGAATATTTTTTGTATGCCCTACCAGAGACCTTTAAGATGAAATCCATCTTGAAGAAATGCTGTGCCCACACCCAATTGTTATTAAGTGAGTTGGTTTCGATTCATGTCAACCCTGTATAGAGTTTCTGAGGAGCAGATGGTACGTTTGAATCACTAAAATTTGGATAACATTCTACTGTTTATTATACATCACCAGATTGGTGGCTGTGTGCCATGGAGTTGGTTCCGACTCATAGCAACCCTGTACAGGGTTTCCAAGGCTGGAAATCTTTATGGGAGCAGAACGCCTCATCTTTCTCCCAACATCACCATAATAGGCCCCTCCAAAAGAGGAGACTACTCAGAAATCCCGGCCTAGCAATATGAATAAACATGATGCCTTTTCTCACCAAAACCATTTTAAATCCAGCAAAGGATCTGTTCAGGGAGACAAGGACTAGCTTTGCCTAAGACCTTCCTGATCTTCTTTGGCCACATCTTTTTCTCCCAAGAAATCTTTTGATCGTGTGAAAATCATGTCTATCTAACCTGATCATTCATGGTCAACAAAGACAAGGACTCTATGTTGGATGTTCAGGGCCTGCCTACACCCCAATAACATAAGCTACCAAAGACAGAATGGAAGACAAAGTGTCTGTGTATATACAAGGGTGAGTCCAAAATTATCCTCACACTGGTTATATTAAAACACCCATCCACATCCATGGTTGATGACAACACTGAGCATACACGTGAAAAGATTCTGTTGAATAGAAGAGTGACAGTGGGTTATTCAGCAAATCATTTGCAAGCCAGCCAAAGCTCTGCCTATGATGTAATGCACAACAGACTTGGGTTTTGAAAAGTTTGTGTGAGATGGGTACTGCAACAACACACAGAAGAGTATAAACAGAAGCATTTGAACATCTGCAAACAAAATTTGGACAGATAATTGAAGGAAGGTAAAAGTTTCCTTAAAAAAAATCATTACTACTAATTAAACATGGATTCATCACCACAAGCCTGAGAATAAATGGCAAAGTATGGAATTGAAACATTATCAATTGTCGACCAAGAAAAAGTTAAAATATCAACCATCAGATGGAACACGGATTCTCAAAGGCTAGTATTGGAACACTATCAGGAAAAATGTTCAATAATCAACAATGTTTATTTTACAGAGAGATGCTCACTGAACAATTCAGGCCTAAATTTATGATTAAACACAGAGGACTGCTATCCAAGGGCATTGTGATCTTGCATGACAATGCATGTCCACACACTGCTGCCCACGCTGCTGACATTTTACAAAAACTTAATTTTGACTATAGGCATCCTGCCTATAGTCCTAATTTTGTTCCACTGGATTTTCACCTGTTTGGCCTCATGAAAGCAGTACTTTGAGAACAAGATTCATCTCTGACGAAGAAGGAAAGTACACGCGTGACTCAGTTCATCCGAAATATTTTTTTAAATCATTTATTGTGAATTGAGTGATAATTTACATGGCAGAACATTGGTTCTGCACTCAACCAATCACTTTTTGTTTAATTGTAAGGATTATAATTCCCTCTATGTGCCATTGATTAAAAATATTTGCCTCTATTCACCTTTTTTTTTTTTTTTTGATGTACACAAAAACATGTGTGAATATATAATTGTTTAAACAACCAAAAGGCAAATTCTAAAAGGCTAATTTTGTAAGCCAGCCTCCTAGCTGCCAGCACACAGCCTTTCTCTTTCCATGAGTCTAGAGTCCTCAGTTTCTTTATCTCTCCATGCCATCACCTCTGCCTCTGTCTCTGATGTCACTACTTCTCTGGTTAGGATCCCATGTTCTGCTCATGTTTGTTCCTCTTTATGGTCCTAGGGTCCTATATTCCTGGAATTTAGGATTACCTACTCACCTCTTTTTGTTACACAACTTTACCTTTACAGTTGTGATAATCACAATTAGTCATGATAATAATTGCAATTGAATCAAAAGAATCCTATCCCCATCTCCATTCACCAGACGCATCTAGACAAAATGATAATTATTCAGTGGGGATTCTACTCCACCACCACCCCCTCGCCCACTCTGAAACTAAACTTCCTTCTGAAAATTTGCAAGCTAGCCACTTTGTGCCTTTATAGTACCCACATTTTCAGTAGTCAGTATCTAAGTTGATAGGTTGTCCCTACCAACTCTGTGTACTTGATGTGAAGACTCCTTCCCTCTCAGTCGATATTTTGAGCTACTATATCCATAAGTAAGGAAGCTCTGGTAGCGTAGTGGTTACGAATCGGGCTGCGAACCTTAAGGTCAGCGGTTCGAAACTACCAGTCGCTCCGCGGGAGAAAGATGAGGCTTTCTACTCCCTAAAGATTTACACCCTGGGAAACCCTGTACAGGGTCGCTATGGGTCGGACCCGACTCGATGGCACTTAACAACAACAACATATCCATAAGTAAAGATCAATTTCATCAAGTAAAAACACTTTTAATAAGGGAATATGAAAGCTTGTTGACAAATGGATAAAGTGTAGTACTGAAAAACAAGAAGATGATGTCGAAAAAAGATGTATTTGTCTTTTCTAAAGATTGATTAAAATAAATTCTACAGCCATGTAGAATTTATTTTTTGCTCACCTTTGTATATACGTTGTTGTTGTTGTTAGGTGCTGTTGAACCGATTCTGACCTATGGCGACCTTATGCACAACAGACTGAAACACTGCCTGGTCTTGCCCTATTCTCACAATCATTGTTAAGCTTGAGCCCATTGATAATGACAACATAATGATCCTTATCATTGGGTATCTTCCTCTTTTTCAATGGCTTTCCACATTACCTAACATGATGTCCTTCTCCAGGGACTAGTCTTTCCTGACAATATGTCCAAAGTAAGAGAGACAAAGTCTCAACATCCTGGCTTCCAAGTAGTATTCTGGTTGTACTTCTTCCAACACAAAAATTGTTTGTTCTTCTAGAAGTTCATGGTTGTACTTTTATTCTTCTCCAACACCATAACTCAAATACATCAATTCCTCTATGGTCTTACTTACTTAGTGTCCAACTTTCACAAGCATATGAGATTACTGAAAGTGCCAGGACATGGGGCAGCTACACTTTTGTCCTTAAAATGACATCTTTGTTCTTGAACTCTTAAAATAGTCTTGAAAAACAGATATGACTAATGCAATTGTGTTGTATGGTTTCTTCATTGCAGCTTCCATAAGTGCTAATACTGGATCCAAGCAAAATGAAGTCTTTGAGAACTTCAATATTTTCTCCATTTATCATGATGTTATTTATTAGTTCAGTGGTAAGGATTTTTGTTTTCTTTACATTTATGTGCAACCCATGCCAAAGACAGCAGGCTTTGCTCTTCACCAGTAAGTATTTTAAGTCCTCTTCATTTTTAGCATGGGAGGTTACATCATCTGTATATCTCAGGTTGTTAATTAGTCTTCCTCCAATCCTGATGTCATGTTCTTCATATAATCCAGCTTCTCATATTATCTGCTCAGCATACTGATTCAATAAGTATGGTGACAGAATACAACCCTGACACATACCTTTCATGATTTTAAAACATCTAGTGTCCCTTTGTTCTGTTAGAACAACTGTCCCTTGTCTATGTACAGGTTCCTCATGAGCACAATTAAGTGTTCCAGAATATTCATACTCTGCAATGTGGTCCATAGCTTGTCATGATCCACACCATTGAAAGCATTTGCATAGTCAATAAAGCATAGGTAAACATCTTTCTGGTATTCTCTGCTTTCAGTCAAGGCCAAGATTCACCTGATGTTAGAAATCATATTATTCATTCCATGTCCTCGTCTGAATCTGGCTTGAACCTCTGGGAGTTTCCTGCCAATGTAGTATTGCAGCCGTTTTTAAATTATCTTGCATAAAATATTACTTGCAAATGATATTAACAAGATTGCTCTATGATTTCCGCATGCCTTTGTGGCACTTCTCATTGGAACAGACACAAATATGGATCTCTTTCAATCAGTTGGCCAGGAAGCTGTCTTTCAAATTTCTTGGCATAGCTGAATGAGTCCCTCCAGTGCTGCCTGAGTTTGTTGAAAGATTTCAATTTGTATTCCATTAACTCCTGGAGTTTTGTTCTTTGCGAGTTTTGTTCTTTGCTAGTGCCTTCAGTGAAACTTGGACTTCTTCCTTCAGTAACACTGGCTCTTGATCAAATGCTACCTCTTGAAATGGTTGAACTTCAACCATTTCTTTTCAGTACAGTGACTCTGTGTATTCCTTCCATCTTCTTTTGATGCTTTCTGCATCATTAAAGGCTTGAAGTTTTTCCTTTCTGCACCATTAAAGGCTTGAATTTTTTTCCTCAGTTCTTTCAGCTTGAGAAATGTTGAGTGTGTTCTTCCCTTTTGGTTTTCTAATTTTAGGTCTTTGCACATTACATTATAATATTTGACTTTGTCTTCTCAAGGGGCCCTTTGAAATTTTCTGTTGAGCTCTTTTATGGTATAAGTCACTTGACATCAGTGATATATTCTGTGAAATAGGATTTTATGTGATTTGGAAGTTGTATGAACTTCGTATTATAAATAGTATGTATGATGAAGTGTTGAGGGATGACATCAGAATTTCATACATGAAAAAATCAAAAGGTTATTTAAGAGACAGGAAACACAGGGAAAACCAAAGTAGATATCAAAAGAACCAGAAACTTTCTCTTGAACATAGAGTACCTAAAGCAAATGGGAAAAATGATGGAAAGAGCTGAATAGGAGATCTCAAAGGGCAGTTTAAGAAGATACAGTAAAGTATTATAATGAAATGTATAATGACTTGGAGCTAGAAAACCAAATGAGAGGTGTACATTAAGTATGTCAAGCTGAACGAACTGAAGAAAAAATCCAAGGCTCAATTTATAATACTGAAGGATTCTATTTGTGAACATTTCAAATAGGTGACACAATGGAATGCAGAAATCATCAAACAATATCATTAATATCACATGCAAGTAAACTTTTCCTGAAGATAACTCAAAAACAGCTGCAACAGTACTTCAAAAGGAAATTGCCAGAAATTAAAGCTAGATTCAGAAGAGGAATAGCATTGCTGGCATCAGATGAATCTTGTATGAAAGCAGAGAATACCATTCAGTGTCCTTGTAATAATATTTCTGGCCCATTCAGAAAGTGTAACCAAGATATTTTCATATAGCTATGATCAAAAATCCTGGTAGGGCACTGTTGGATAAGCACTAGACTACTTATCAGAGGCAAATGGTTAAACTCACCAGCTAATTATCAGAAACTGTATACAGGCTTGCTCTGAGTCAGAACATACCTGATGGCACTTAACAACAGCAACAACAACAAAAAACCATATATATTATGACTTATTTTAAATCTTTGTGGGAGCAGAAAGTGTCATCTTTCTCCCAGGTAGGTGCTGGTAGGCTCAAATTGCTGACATTGTGTTTTGCAGTCCATGGCTCATCCAGTAAGTGAAATACAGAATTTTTATGGGTAATCTTCTGTAATGACATGTGCCATCTAACAAGGGCATAGACTGTGGAATTTTTATGGGTGGTCCTTCTTCTTCGTTATTTTTTTTTATATTTATGTTTTATTGTGAATTATGTGATAGTTTACATGGAAGAACATTAGCTTTACATTCATCCTATCGTATATCATTTCATTGCCATGATTACAATCCTCCATGTATCATCAACCAACAAAAGGGTGTACCCCGCAAGCCTGCCCCTTGGTTGTCAGCACACAGCTCTCTTCCCTCTCTGGGTCTAGAGTCCCCAGATGCTCCATCTCTCCACATCATAATCTCTGCCTCCATATCTGGCATCACTGTTTCTCTGGGTAGGGTCCTGCATTCTTCTCTTCTCTCTTGATGGTCCCAGGGACCTCCACTCCTGGACTGCAAAGTCAACCACACACCCCCTTTTGCTACAAAACATCTACCTTTACATTTCCAACCCTCATAGTCAGTCCTGATTGCAATTATTCACTGTTGTATCACAAGAGTCCTATCCCCAGCTCCTTTCATCAGCCCTGCGCAGACAGATTGGATACTACTCAATCTGTAATATCTACCTTCCTCCGCGCCCTCTGGATCTAGGCTCCCTCTTGAAAGCTTGTAAGTCAGTCACTTCTTGCTTTTGTAGCCAACCCCCCACCCCCATTTGTGTAGCCAATGTCTAAGTTGCCCATTCCTGTTTACCCTTCATACAGAGGGGCTGGGAATGATCCTCGGTGTAAAGATTTGTTCCCTCTTTTGAGCTATTGCATCCATAGGTGTAGGTCAAGTTCATCAGATTGCATCAGATTACTTTTTTTTTCCACTTCTTTCTTCTTCTAGTTGAGTTCTGATCATCTAGCCATTGAAGCCAAGTCAAGTGGGTATTATCTGCAAGTGTGGGAGTTCTTGTGCATATGCCCTCACTTCTTATCAGCTGGATGCTTCACTCTCCACTCTAGTCCTCTGTGGCTATGTTTCTGACTCTGGGCCCAGGAGTCCCCAGGTCTTACCATACTGCTGGCCAACCAGGTCTCCACACAGGTTCACAGGAGTCTATTGAATGTGGCAGGACTTAGCTCGCAGCTTCATTGCTGTTTTTCCCTCACTTCCCCTTATCGGTGACCAACATGGTCACCAGTCAGACTGCATGTCTGTTTATGCATTCCCCTTGAGTGAGGGGGTTTACACTGAGGGGAACCGACCACTTTCCTTGATGTTTCCTGGCTGAGCAACTTGCTTGTACTTGTAGTAGTCAGTTGGACTGCCATTAGTGTTTTGTATTTTTCCTGTCAGTCTTTCTTTTAAGAACTATCATCTGTTCTTCAAGCCACTCCAGGCTTGTCTGCTTGTCCTTTCCAGTGGAGATTTCCCACTTCAGAAGATTCTGGATGGGGTTCAGGATTCCACCTTTGGTTTTATGCAATGCAAAGGCTCTGCAGGAAGCCTTCTTCACTGGGCAAGTTGTAGCCCCATTTTAGATATTCTAATCAGTTATAGGCAGAAGATGGACTTACAAGCTTTCTATGGTGATATTTCTGGCTATTCCCTTCTCTCCTCCTCCAGTGTCTATTTTACAATGGTATGCAAGGGAAACCAATATTCAAAAGTCAGCCAAGCATGTTAATATCATTTCCCCCCTTTTACCCATTCAAACCATGTGTCAATCCTTGTATCCCAGAGTCCTGTTGTTCCAGGGTTTTGCATATATCATTATTTACTTCTGTCCCACTTAGCCCATGCAAACCTGCCTAACTGTTCTCGCATCTGCCTTGTTATTCCATTCCCTTCCCCCTTCTTGTGTATTTGCCCCCCTCCCCAGCACCCAAACTACCCTGTGTCTATTGCTCCACCTTCTCCTCCCTCCCCTCACCATGACTCATGTTGTTACTGTTAAGTGCCATTGAGGTGGTTCTGACTAATAGGGACCCTGTACAAGGTTTCTGAGGAGTGAGCTTGTACTGCTGACCTTGAAGTTCAAACCAACTTTACAGTCTAATGCATTAACCCACTGTGCCACATGTTGTTGTTGTTGTTAAGTGCCATCGAGTCGGGTCCGACCCATAGCGACCCTGTACAGGGTTTCCGAGGGTGTAAATCTTTATGGGAGTAGAAAGCCTCATCTTTCTCCCGCGTAGCCTCATTTAAAAGACAAAGGAGAGAGAATGGGGATTTGAAATACCTCTCACAAGTAGCAAGGGAGAAAAGTGTTGCTTTTTGCTCCTGCAAAGATACACAGCCTTGGAAACCCTATACAGGGTCCCTATGAGTTGAACGACTTGAAGGCACGTAGCAACAACAACATCACAATTGAAATATCTAGGTATTTAAGAGTCAAACAAAAATGATCTCAATAAAATGTTGAATGAAATAGTAAACAGAAATAGCATACTTTGAAACATAACTGGAAGCAGAGTTTGCAGTAACTCTAAGTGGGTCAGACAGCTTTGCCCTTCTAGCATACATAAGTTTTTAAGTTAGTTGAAGGGTTCATGAATTAAACATAGACTTTTATAAAATATTGCAATTATATAGATATTACCTAGCACATATTTTTTAAAACAAATTGCAAAGGATTTTCATGAACTTTGCACATGCCAGCCATGATGCTTAAACAGCATAGGGACAGTGCTTCCCAGCTGGCTTTAATCAGCTGAAATAGAATTTAATCAGCATTACAAATTAATAATGCTCCTTTTCATGATCATTTTGTTCACTACAGAAATGATGAATGGCTAAAAATGTTATTTAAAAAAATAAAAAAATAATCTCTCCATAGGGAACTTAAGTTAGTTTGATTTGAAGAGGACTGTAATGACTTATAGATGAATTGACCTATATCCTCACCCCAACAAATACCTAAATAGATATTACAGATTTTTTTTTTTTTTTTTGGGGGGGGGGTTGTTGCTGTTGTTTTTATTTTGACCAAAACTCAAGTAAATGATTTTACTGTAGAACAAAATTTATCACTAACCTTTTTGAGCTCTCAGTCTCTGGAAAAAAACCACACACACCACATGCACACACATACATGCATAAAGACACAATCATACATATACACTCTGGAAATCACCATTATAAATGGCCAGAAAATTTATTCTTTGCTATGATTATCTAATATTACTGATTTTTCAATACATTCAGATCTATAAGCACTTTTTAAAACCTGAAGAAAAATACAGCCTACCCTGTAGTGAAGGGATATACTATTTATATGCACAGATTAAATTTATAAGACAATAAGAGGGGGGAATGCAGTTTATAAACTCCATTGCCTTGACCTTAATGTAACATTTAGTTATACTTCTGTGCCCATACCCCCTGGCCACCCAATAAAACTAAACACAGAAAGAGTTCTTCAAGATATAAAAATAAACTGTCCTCTACAGCCATGAAATACATACTACCACCGATTCAGATAGTCACACTGATTTAATGTGCAGTGGCAAACAATTCAAAAATTATGACTGAGCCCTTATGTGACACACATACCTGTTTCAAAGCTTGAATTACTCAATTGTTTATCTCATAAAGCCTAGACTGGTGCAACATAAGGATATTTCTAGTGCAATCCAAGGAGACACAATCTGAAACTGTTTAAAATGATAAAAGGCTAACAAATGGATTGAACACTGCATATCCAGGGTATATGATTAACAGTGTTCAGAAAATCCAATACCAGAAAACCATAAGAAAGCATGACACTGAACAACTGGCCTTGCAGTTATTGATACTCTTATTAGGCATTCAGTGGCAAACAATTATTTTTTAGTCACTTAGTCATGCTTAACTTTTGACACCTGTGTAATCTAAGTCAAGAGAGTCTATTTGTGACATTTTAATCACATCTTTGCTAAGTGCTTAAAACAATTGAAATTCCACGTAAACTTTCACTTGCTTCTTTTCATAATATCTTTCTTAGGAGGAAAGCTTTGGGGGGGCGGGTATTTGATGCCTCCATATATATTTTTCCACAATGTTTAAAGTCACAAACAAAATGGTTAATAAATACTAGAGCAGTAACAGCAAGTTTAGCAGTTCAAACTCACCAGTCCCTCTCAGAAATCCTTTACAAGGTTGCTGTGAGTAGGACCCAACCTGACAACACACATGAACAGCAGTCATACTTTGAAACTCTGGATTCCTTCTAGTACTGCTATGATTTTGGAAAGTTAGGCTCAATTGAATTTAGGATGCATTTCAATTGAGTTACCATACCTTCTTCCAGTGATTTATTCATAGTGATTATCATTTTAATGACTCAGCAGTAAACATGTTGTTAAGTGTCTCTGAGTCAGTTTAAACTCACAGCTACCTTGTATAGGATGTGTGAAGAGTGACTGGTAGGTTTGAACCACCAACCTTGCAGCTACCAGTCCAGTGCTTATCCTTCAGGAATTCAATAATGAGCATAATAGCATATAAATCCTAGAAAAAAAATGGTTAGTTATTTAGTATAAATATAGCTGAAAAACATTTTCTATGTAAATAACTTTTTAAAATTTATTTATTATTGTGAATTGAGTGAAGTTTTATAGACAAGACCATCATTTTAGATTCAACAAATCATATGCTTTGTTTTTATGAGTTGGAACTGACTCAACTGAACTTAACAATATATATATATATATATATATATTCCTGATGTGGTGCTGTGGGTTAATGCACTGGACTGCAAAATCAGAATTGCAAGGTCAATGGTTCAAGCTCAGCAGCTGCTCCTTGGAAACCCTATATAGAGTCGCTATGGGTCAGAACCAACTTGATGACACTTAGCAACTTATCCCACTCTTCCACCCATACCCATTCACCCTGTGTCTCTGTCCATGTATTGACATACAGAACTTTTATTTTGTGACTCTGTTACTTCATACATACGGGCATTGAAAAACCCAAATATTTTTACATCCAAACTCATTTTTATTAGTCCAAACTCAATCCTAGAGAGAGAATCAAAATATTTTTACAAATGAGGAAACTAAGGTCTATGTGAGAAGAACATGCCTAGCATTTCTGAAGCTGCAAGAACTGAAGAAAAAAATTCAAGCCTTAACTTGCAATATTAAGGATTATATAGGCAAAATATTGAATGATGTGGAAAGCATCAAAAGAAGATGGAAGGAATACACATAGTCACTGTACCAAATATAAATGGTTAATGTTCAACCATCTCAAGAGGTAGCATATGATCAAGAGTGAATAATATTGAAGGAAATGGTCCAAGGCATACTGAAGGCATTGTCAAATAACAAGACTCAGAAATCGAAGGAAAACAAATTGAAATCTTTCAACAAATTGAGGCAGCACTGATGGCACTTATTCATTTATGCCAAATAATTTGGAAGAAAACCACCTGGCCAAATGATTGGAAGAGAGCCATATTTGTGCCCACTGAAAAGACTAGTAACCCAACAGGATGTGGAAATTATCAGACAATATCATTAAAATCACATGCAAGTAAAATTTTGCTATAGAAAACTTAAAAAATGGCTGTAACAGTATATTGCCAGGGAATTGCCAGAGGTTCAAGCTAAATTCAGATGGAACATAGAATGAGAGATATCATTGCTGATGTCAGATAGATCTTGAATGAAAGGAGAGAATATCAGAAAGATGTTTACTTGTGCTTTATTGACTATCCAAAGCCTTTTGACTGTGTGGAACATGACAAGCTATGGACCACATTGTAGAGAAGGAGTATTCTGGAAAATAATTGTGCTCATGAGGAACTTGTACCTAAACCAGGAGACAGTCATTTCAACAGTCCAAGGGTACGCTGAATGGTCTAAAATCAGGAATGTTATGTGCCAGGTTATATTCTTTAACCATACTTATTCAATCTGTATGAAGAGTGAATAATCTGAGAAGCTGGATTATAGGAAGAATGAAGCACCAGGATTAGAGGAAAACTCATTAACAATCTGCCCTGTACAGATCTGAAATACTTATGATGAAGATCAAAGACTACAGCTTTCATTATTGATTGCTTCACAATGTAAAAAAAAAAAATAATAAAATACTTACAACTCAGCTAATAAATAATATCATTATAAATGGATAAAAGATTGAAGTTGTCAAATACTTCATTTAGTTGGATTCACAATCAAAATTCATGGAAGCAGCAGCCAAGAAATCAAAGGATGTATTGCATTAGACAAATCTAGTACAAAAGATGTCTTCAAAGTATTCAAGAGTCAAGATGCCATGTTGAGGACTAAGGTGTGCCTACCCCACTTTGTGTACCTCATATACACTTGTATATGAGGCATTTTCAATTGCCTCATATACAAGTGACAGGTGGATAGTGAATAAGCAAGATAATAGAAGATTCAATGCATTTGAATTACGGTGTTGACAAACATTACTGAAAGTACTATAAATGCCAGAATAACAAATAGTTCTTCCTTGTAATAAGTGTAGCCAGAATGCTATTTGGAAGTGAAGATGTACTTTAGACACATTATCAGGAAAGGCCATTTTCTGGAAAAGGACACAATAGTTGGCAAAGCAAAGGGTCAATGAAAAAATGAAGACCTCCAATGAGATGGATTGATACAGTGGGTGCACCATTGGACTCAAACACAACAATGATGAGAAGTGTACAGAACCAGACAGTGTTTTATTCTGTTGTACATAGGGTTACTATGTATTGGAACTGACTTGATGGTGATTGAGAACAACAAAATGACCTCTTTTACGTTTTAACTTTAACATCTTAATTTAATTGAGAATATCTTCAAATAACAATCGTTCTTTCAGCCCATAATTTTATTAAGTTATTTTTCTTCTTTCTAAAGCCTATCTGAAGTACTGGTGGGGCGCTGCATGATAAGTCACTGGACCACAAGATCACTTTGAGCTTCAAGGTTGGCAGTTCAAACCCACCAGCTGAACCCTGGAAACACTTTAAGGGGTCACTATGAGTCAGAATAAACAGTGGCTTCAAAGAATCTGCTGGGTCATTTAAATTCATGTCAGAGTGGTCAAGTCAGAAGATTATAGCGAATGTGAATGATTTTTGGGATTCCAAAAGGGTAATCTTTTTTTTCTTTTTTTTTTTTTTGGTTAGACTTTTTATTGTGAATTGAGTGAAGATTTACAGGCAAGATCATCAGTTTTACATTAAACAAATCATACACTTTGTTTCATCTCAATGAATGCAATCATCTCCCTGCAACAGTTATTGTTGCAAATCTAGTACAAAAGATGTCTTCTCTCTGGTTCCTATTTCCATTCCACTCACTTTCCTATCGCTTCTCAACTTTGTCCTTAGATAAATGTTACCCTTCTGATTTCGAGCAATTGACCATTCCATAATGAGAATACCTTATTAATGTTGTTGTACTCCCTATATACCTACATACTGTTTGGCTGAAAATTGGGCCATGTGCTTTGGAAGTGAGGTGAGTTCTTTCCAGACCTGAAGGGTGGTCAAGGGCCATAGTCTCAGGTTTCTCCAGTTTCTTTCTGACAATTAAGCCCATTTTGTTGTTTTCAATAATTTTGAGTTTTATTCCACATTTTCTCCCACTTGCTCTACATATTCTAGTGTGATCCCTTTCAGAGAAGTTGTTAGTGGTAGTCAGGCACCATGTAGTTCTTCTGTTCTCAGAGACGTGGACACTGATGTTTATATGTTCCATTAGTGCACTAGATTAACTGAGTCCAAGCATCTTCAATACTCATCACACACATGGAAAGACGAGGAGTTGCACCTTAGATGACTGCTCGTAAGCTTTTAAGATTCAAAGGGGTAATCTTCATAGATTTCCTGAAGGACACAGGATGATCATGGGGCCTTATGATGAAGAAGTTTTAAGAAGATGAAAAACTGTGTTGATGAGAAAAAGACCAGGAAAGTTGTTGCAAGGAACATTTTTCCATCATGACAATATATATCTACTCATGATTCCAGTGTAGCAAGGGCTGTCATAAGAGAATTTTTTAGTAAACCTTACCACATTCACCCTTCAGCCCTGATCTTACTCCTACAGACTTCTTTCTGTTCCCCAAATTCAATAAACATTAAAATGGATCACAATTTAAGTCCTTTGAGCATACCAAAACTGCTGTTTTGAAGTGGTGTAAACCAAACAGTCCATGATTCTTAGGGGAAGGGCTGTTGTTAAGTGTTGTTGTGTTGGTACTGACTCATATCAACATTCTATATGGTTTTTGAGAGATGGCATGTGGGTTTAAACTGTTGACCTTACAGTTAGCAATTCAGCACTTATTCTCTAGCACCACACCAGTACTCCAAGGTTAGGTTTGTCACTGTTACTGTTGTTAAGTGCCATTGAGTTGGTTCCGACCCATAGCAGCCCTGGGTAAGGTTTCCAAAGAACAGCCAGTGAGCTTGAATGGGCAACCTTGCAGTTCAAACTAACTTTGCAGTCCAGTGTGATAACCCGCAATGCCACACCAGGACTCCAGGGTAAGGGTTAGAGAGATGGAATTTTCATCTTCAAAACTGTATAAACATAGATGGAGAATATGATGAGAAATAGTAGCATCACATTTTGAGATGAAGCCCTAGTGTGGTGCCACAGGATAAGCATTAGACCACAAGGTCGGCAGTTCAAACGCACCAGTAACTCCTTGCAAACCTTGTACAGGGTCACTATGAGTCGAAAATAACTTCACGGCACCTAACAACAACTTTTAATAAAGGTTTCTATCGTTGTGTTTCAATATTTTCTGACTTTCCCTCAAATTTAGTTCCTATGTCTTAGCTTATTATGTTTTTCATCAATGGATTTAAAACTCAAAAAGAAGGATTAAGCTTATTAGACCATCTCAAATAACTCAAAATAGGAATAATACCATTGCTTTGGTTATCTATCCAATGCTTTCTGTAAGTATTCTCTGGTTTACCAAACGTTTAGTTTATTGTAAAAGAATAAAGTATACACTTGTTAAATGATCGTTTCTATAATTTTGAGGGAGTAAGTGTGGATACTATGTACCATAGCTTGCGCTCATTCTAACATCTCGAAAAATATCTTCTTCTAGAATAAATAAATCTTTAAAACTATGGTCTGTAACTAAGACAACAATTCTCCTCTAGGTAGAATTTTAAAATGAGCAGCAGAGATTTTGGCCATCATTAAGATTCCATGGCATTTAATAACTGGGGCCAGAAAGGCTCAACATTCTGCACTGCCCAAGGCGATCATGCACAACAAGGTGTTCTGCTGGTCAAAATACCAAGTGTTGTGAAACATTCAGCCTAACACTTCAATACTTTTCCTCTTAATCCCTTTCAAAAACTTCACATTCATAATATATGAGTTTTAAGATTTGTTTCATCTGAAACTTGAAATTTTGAATGATTTTTGAATTTTGCTTAAATTATACAACATACAGTATATATCATATATATGTACCTATTTGATTTAAGAGAAGCTCTGGAAGTCAGAGTTCAGTTTAAGATAAAATGTAGATTAGACCTTAAATTTTATGCACTTGGTTTGCAGAAGGCTGTAGTTTACAGTGGAAACCTTAAATCCATTTTTTGAGTCTTGACATAAATTCAACCTCCATTGAGTTCATTCTGAACTAAACTGTCAATAGAAAAGTCTTTGACCTCAGGCAGAATTTGATTGAAAATAGATTATGACTACCCTAGGCAAGGTTACCAAGGCTGCATCGTCATGTGTCATGCCCCAACCAAGATAGTCAGAAGGCCCCAAACCAATCCTATAAACTTTTCTAATCTGTGATAGAATCCCAATGATAGTGCTTTCCTGCTTCAGCATCCAGCCTGCAAGAGTGATTAAACAATCTGCTGCCAATTAATGATTTTGTGATGAATTTCCCTTGTTTTCTATGTGGCCATGACTCCTTTGGACACCATTCTGACCTCATGTTGATGGTCTCCCTCATCTGCTCACCGTGCCCTTGTCTGGTCTTTGTCTTGTTTGTTGTTGCTGTTGTTAAGTGCCATTGAGTTGGTTCTAAACCTGGCATGGGGCTTTTAAGGAGCAGCTGGTGGGTATGAACCACCAACCTTGTGGTTTGCAGTCCAGTGCTTATCCTACAGCGCCACACCAGTAATGCAGTTTAAGACTTAATAAATAAAGGTGTCCTTGCGTGGTGCTGTAGGATAAGCACTGCACTTCAAGGTCGGTTTGAAATTCAAAGTTGGCAGTTCAAACTCACCAGCCCCTCCTCAGAATCCCTATACAGGATCACTACGAGTCAGAACTGACTTGACAGCACTTACTAACAACAACAATACATTTAAATTAACAGTATTTTTCCCCTAAAAATAGTCTATTATTGTTGTTAAGTACTGTTGAGTGGGTTCCAACTTATAGGGACTCTGTGTAGGGTTTTCAAGAAGTAGGTGGTGGGTTTGAACCAGCATCTTTTTGGCTACCAGTCCAGTGATTATCCTGCAACACCGACTCCAAAATGTCTATAAAAACAGCAATTATTCCAGCCTGTTTTAAATATAAACCAATTAATGTCTTCTGTTGTTGGCTGGTTAGGTGTCATGCAGTTGGTTCCAACTCATATCTACACTAAGCACATCAGTATAAAACACTGCCTGGTCCTGCATCATCTTCACAACTGTGAACCCAACACTGCTGCCACTGTGTCCATCCATCTCATTGAAGATCTTTCTTTTTCACTCTGACCCTCCACTTTAACAAGCATGGTGTCCTTCTACAGGTAGGACATCTCCAATGATAGAGCATTTCCAATATACAGTAAGTTTCCATAGCAACACAATCCTGTGACATAGGAGTAAATCATAAGTCTACCTGATATAAAAAGCTGATTCACCAAAGTTGAGGGAAAAGATTTAGAAAAAGGTAGTGGTACTGGAGATGTATTATTGGGAGTGTAATATATGTCACTAAGTACACATGAACAGGGTTAAGTGACCTATGTTTTGTTAAATATATTTTGCCACCACAATAAAATTAACAATTTTCATTTTTAGAGCAACCTAGTTCCTGCTTGTGCCATCCTTACCAAAAGCAAACCAAAACTACTGCCATTGAGTCAATTCCAATTCATAGTGAACCAGAGAGGGTTCTGGGATTCAATCTTTATGGGAGTAGACAGCTTCATCTTTTTCCCATGGAGTGTCTGGTGGTTTTGAACTGTCGACCTTGTGGCTAGCCACCAGGACTCATTTCATTTATAAAATACACCTAATAAAAAAGGTTTTACACATGCTTTCCCACAGTGCTGGCTAATCTGATAGAGATGCATCATAATAACCACTGGGCTCAAGTGATTATTTCTCCATTATTGCCCTCTGAGAGACCAATTGTCTAACAATAGCTGCTTTATAGATTTTCCAAAAAATAAAAACAACTAAGGCATGAATCATTTTTTGTTTGTTTGTTTTTAATTCAATTTATAAATTAGGACACACAGCTGAACCCGAGTTCCCAGTCCATCCCCTCTGCTTCATCTACTGTCATACTCACACTTCTGGCAAGAATGATTTTCTTTTGATATTTAATGTTTTTCTCGTCTCCCATTGCACTGAGTACTGCATTAAGGATCTTGTGCTCATCTACTCTGCTATAGTTATTTTTGTATCCACCACACACACCTGCTGCAGTGATTTCTGGCTACATTGGATGCTCACCATCTGACAGGAACAGTTGTGCTTGTTTGTCTGAACAGAAGGACTGAATTTCTAATGAAACAGGACCCTAACTAATGGCACCATTCTTGGAAGAAAAGTTCCAGGGGTCAGTCTTTAATTTGTGTTCAAAAGATATTTATTTAGGGAAAAAAAGTGTGTCCTCTCAAAATTTAAGGGATATTTCCATCTAGTCCTTCTTTATGTTGCAGAGAAATATAAGTTACTTGGGGTGTAAATGATATTTCTATTATATATGCTAATTTGTGAATATATACAAATAGCCAATCAATCACAGAATCATGAAAGAAGACACCAAGAGAAGTTAATAAATTCTCTAAAAATGGTTAACCTATTCAGTTATAAATTTTACAAATTTCTATTCCCTTTCTCCTTTCATGTCACTCCTTCAGCAAATTTCATGATGTGAAATATATACAGATGTTTTATGCTTGACTAAAAGGTGAAGTTTTGGAATGTCAGATTCAAAATCTACATCCAGAATACAACATCCAGAAAGCAAACCAAATTTGGGTTTCCGTGAAATAGCATCAACTATGGCACAAAATTAACCGTGTTAATTGGAAATGTATCAATTTATAGGTTTTATTGCATTTAACTTATATTACTTTATAATTCAGAAACACTACAATTATAAGCAGTATTTCTTAGTTTTATGTGTGAGTGGCATCAGATTTAAATGATCTAAATTAGATATCTGCGTTACTTTGTCTGAAAGATGGTCACCATCAATTTCTTCCCATCTTTGTGTGCAAGCCATTCATGTTTTAAGAGTAGGAGGTCAGTATACAGCTCCTCATCACCACCACCAACACCTTGAATCTACTGGCTTTTGATTGGTGAAAGTAATAATATATGCCTATGGGGTCCACATCATTAGAAGCCTTGTAGCTTCCACAGAAGAAGGTCTGGAACACCTGCTATTTGTGAAGCTACCAGCTGTACAAATAGCCCAACTACTTTGAGAGTGCTATAATACAAAGAATTCTGGGTAGAGCAAATGGTGAAGCACAAGGCTACTAACTGAAAAGTTGGTAGCTTGAACCAGCCCAAAACTGCCTCAGAAGAAAGACCTAGTGATTTACTTCTGAAAGGCCATACTCATGAAATTCTATAGAAGGCAATTCTACTCTGAAACACATGGGGTCACAAAGCCTCAGAATTCTGGATACTAAGAAGAAGCCTAACTAGTCACCTACAGGGGCTCTGTGGAGAGAAATGCCTGGCAAGTTCTAGAAGTTTCAACCAACCCATCCCTTGCTTCATTCATGTTGGTGAAGTAGGTAACAACAGTCTTAAGCACTGACTGACTGTAACTGTATGAGGGATCTCAAGTGTGTACCATGACATTTAACAATACATTATTTTCTTAAGTCATTGAATTTTGGAGTTTTTTTTTTTGTTGTTGTTATACAGCACACATACAGATGTAGCTTTCCTCTTTACAAAAATGTGAATAAGATGGAAACAACCCAAGCCAAATGTGGGACAATTTGAGGAACAAAATGATAACAATGAATTATAATTCACAGAATAAAATGGCTATCTTTGAGTCCATACAGATATAAATGACCAAGTAAATAGAAGGAAAACAAGAGACAGCTTTTTTATAAGTAAATTAAAACAAAAGAATAATGGAACTAGAAAATGAACATTTGTCAATAGCACAATTACAGTTGTTTCAGCTAAGAGTCAATTATGGTTGCTAACATTAGCAGAGAAAAGAATGATAAGAGGATATTTACATTAAGGTCAAAGTAACTTCTTAATTCTTGTTGTTAAGTTAGTTCCCACATATAGTGACAACAGACTGTGGAACTACAACTTCCCAATCCCATGCCATCCTGGGAATCTTGGCTATTTTTCAACACATTGTTGCAGCCACTGTACCAATACATCTCACTGAGAATCTTTTTTTTTTTTTTTTTTTTGCACACCCTCTACTTTACCAACCATGATATCGTTCTCCAGGGACTGGTCCCTCCTGATAACATGCTCACAGTATGTAAGATGATGTCTTGCCATCTTTATTTCTAACTTATTCATTATAAGCACTGAATTGTAATTTCACAGTGGTGAGACCTTCCAGACACCATGTTATCAAAGTGATTAAAATTAACCTGCTATAAAACCTATAGTTACCATGATACTTTGGAAACCACTAGGCATGACTCCAATATCTTGCCAAAAATGAATGATATCAGTTTAACTATATGAATTCACCAGCACTTTAATTCAAAGGCATCAATTCTTCTACAGTCTTCATTATTCATTGAGCACAAATACAGAAAGTACAATGGACTCCTAGAAGAAAAAGCAAATCTGTCTGGAAGAAGTACAGCGAAAAAGCTTCCTAGATTCAAGGATGGTGAGACTTTGTCTCTTTGGATGTATTATCAAGAGGGACCAGTCACTGGTAAAAAAAAATAATAATGCTTGGAAAAGTGCAGGGTCAGAGAAAAAAAGGAAGACACCCAACAAGATGTATTGACACAGTAACAGCAACAATGGGCTCAAACACAAGAACAACTGTGATGATGGTACAGGACCAGGCAGTGTTTCCTTCTGTTGTGCATAGGGTCATTATGAGTAGGAACCAATTTGAGGATGCCTACTAATAATCACCACCATGGGAATAATGTCCAACAAACCTAAACTGAACAACATGCTATAAAATAAATGACCAGTGATTTTCAAACCTCATTAAGGTCAGAAGAACTAAACACTGTTTCAGATTATGGGAGATGAACTACCACAACCTGTCCATCTGTCTCTCTGCCACATTGTGGTGACTTGTGTGTTACAGTGATATTAGAAGCTAAAATATTAATATTTCAAATAGTAGCCAGGTCATCATCATGGGCAGGTTTCAGTGGGGCTTGTGCAGTAAGATAGACTAGGAAAAAAGATCTGGTGATGTGCTTTCAAAAATTTGCCAGTAATTGGGGGGATTGGGTGTGTTTGCCTAAAAAGGCATGAAGTGGCCGACTTACAAATTTTCAAGAGGGAGTTTAGTTTCAGAGTATGTGGGGGAAGGTACATTCCCCACTGAATAGTTTTCCCCTTGTCTAGATAGGTCAGGTGAAAGGAGATGGGGATGGGGTTCATTGATTCAATAGCGAGTAGCTGTTATCATACTTAATTGCGATTGTCACTACTGTAAAGGTAGAGGTTGTTTATCAAAAAAGAGGGAATAGTTAATCTTGCATTCCAGGAACAGAGGACCCTCGGGCCATCAAGAGGCAAGAGCAAGAGCTGAACATGGGATGCTAATCAGAGAAGAAGTCACACCAAAGATGAAGGTAAAGGTAATGGCATGGAGAAATAGAGCAGCTGAGGACTGTAGACTCATGAAAAGAGAAATGGTGTGTGCTGGCAGCCAGGAGACAGGCTTCCAGAATACGCCCTGTGGTTGTTTAAACGATTATATATCCCTGTGTGCTTTTTTAATACATACACATGTGCTAGAGGGTAGACATGCATTGACATGGATGATGGGGCAGGCAACATACAAATGGAGGGAGGTTAGCAGAGGAAAGATGGGGGTGTCAGGAGACACAGGGAAGAATGCAATGGTTGGAGTGAAAAGAGGTAAATGCTGTTAACTGGTGGTGCATAGAGGGGATTGCAATCATATAATGACACAAAGTATAGGATTTGTTGAATGTGAAATTGATGATCTGCCCTGTAAACTTTCACTCAATTCACAATAAAAAGTTTTAAAAAATTAAACAAAAATTTGCCAGTGAAAGCATTATGGATCACAAGAGGATACAGTCTGATAAAGTGGTAGACAATGATTTTCCTATGTAGGAAGGCACTCAAAATACGCAGTGATGGAGACAGTAGACTCGATCATAAACCAATAACTGTGAATTGGCAATGTTTCATCGCATTGTACAAGAGGCCACCATGAGTTGGAGCAAACTTGATGTCAACTAACAATTATAACAACAAAGAATACATGACAACTAAATTGTCTGTGGGGTATAGCATACAATCTAAAAAATATAATGGAACAATTAGTGAAAGTTTGTATACAGTCTAGATGATCAAAGTTCTGTAATTACTTTGAAGTAAATAATTCCCTGGTTTAGAAAATTGCACTATTATTATAGAAGATGCTATACTGAAGGAGAAGTTGGCACATGAAAACCATATGTATTATGCTGTAACTTTTTGTAGATCAAAATTTATCTTAGTAGAAAGTACAAGTAAAGTTGATATTTATAAACTTTGGGGATGAAGGAAGATTTTGTGTGACTTCAAGGCTGCTTCATTTTATTCCTCACAAAAAGACATCTATACTGTTATTTTAAAAGTTGGTTTTTGTTTGTTTTTTAATGATGGGGGAAATATCTGTAAAGTTTTGCTAAAAACTTCCAAAAAAATGAAGGCTGATAAACACTTTTATGTGGTCTTCTGTCCAAGTACACAGTTTTATAACTTAATTGCCTGCCCTGTGGTAGATCTCATTGTAACTTTTGATGCTAGCAGTGCAAGGAACAAAGTAATGCAAAGAGATCTGTTATTGCAATTGACCTGCTGACAGTTTTATACACATCTTGATTTTAGTATGATATGCAACTCATTCTGGAGTC
Source organism: Chrysochloris asiatica (assembly GCF_000296735.1). NCBI lineage: Eukaryota > Metazoa > Chordata > Mammalia > Afrosoricida > Chrysochloridae > Chrysochloris > Chrysochloris asiatica. The sequence goes on from NW_006408530.1 coordinate 29,094,465, forward strand.
AGAGCTGTAAGGGAAGGAGGTTTAAGGTCTAACCCCATCTCTGGAAGCATTCTCTGATACACAGGAAATTTCCTGACTGCCATGTTGGTACTGAAAAATCTTGCCTCAATGGACACAACAGATTAGATGAGGAGCTAAAGGGAAGGAAACTGAACTTTCATGGACTGAAATAAGGTCACAGATGTGCTGTCATCCAGTCCAGTGTAGCTTCAGGAGGAATTAAAAATAGAATCCAGTAGAGATCAGCAAAAGATGATGGAGTCAGGGGAAGACATTGGGAAGAGTGCACAAGCTAAAGGCAAGAGATGTGAATACTGTTATATACACAGTCCTGCAATAAAGATCATCTATGAGGGGATACTCACACTTGTACCAAAAAAGGACAGGTTGATGTTCAACCATTTCAAGACATAACATATGATCAAGAACCATTGAGGGAAACAGCAATGAAGCTGCAAGCTAAGCCCTACAACATTCAATAGACTCCTGTGAACCTGAGTAGAGACCTGGTTGGCCAGCAGTGTGGCAAGACCTGGGGACTCTTTGGCCCAGAGTCAGTGACATAGCCACAGAGGACTAGAGTGGAGAGTGACGCATCCAGCTGATAAGAAGAGAGGGCATATGCACAAGAACACCCACGCTTGCAGATAATACCCACTTGACCTTGCTTCAATGACTGGATGATCAGAGTTCAACTAGAAAAAGAAAGAAGAGGAAAAAAAAGAGTAATCCTATATAATTTGATGTACTTGACCTACACCTATGGATGCAGCAGCTCAAAAGAAGGAACAAAACTTTACAGCAAGGATCATTCCCACACCCTCCACACACAGAGTAGACAGGGATGGGCAACTTGGACATTGGCTACCCAAAATGGGGGGTGTGGGGGTTATAAAGGCAAGAAGTGACTGGCTTACAAGCTTTCAAGAGGGAACCTAGATCGAGGGGGCATGGAAGAAGGTAGAATCTCCACTGAGTAGTATCCAATCTGTCTAGGCAGGGCTGATTAAATGAAATGCGGATAGGTCTCTTGTGATACAATAGTGAATTGTTATCAGGACTGATTGTGAGGGTTGGAAATGTAAAGGTAGACATTTTATTGCAAGGAGGGGAGTGATTAACTTTGCAGTCTAGGAGCGGAGGTCCCTGGGATCATCAAGGGAGAAGAGCAGACAGTGAGATCCTACCCAGAGAAGCAGTGATGCCTTAGATGGAGGCAGAGACGACGTGGAGAGATGGAGTAGCTGGGGACTTTAGACTCAGACAGGGAGAGGACTGTGTGCTGATGACCGGGTGGCAGGCTTGTAGTGTATACCCTTTGGTTAGTTAATGATGCATGGAGGGGATTGTAACCATGACAGTGAAACAATATACAATAGGATGAATGTAAAACTAATGTTCTCCCAAGTAAACTATCACATAATTCACAATAAAACATTAAAAAAAAAAGAACCAATGGTATTAAAGATAGACGTCTAAGATGTACAGAAGGCATTAGTAAAAATATAAGACTCCAGAAATTGATGAAATACCAATTGAAATGTTTCAACAAAGTGATATAACACTAGAAGTTCTTACAGGTCTGTGTCAAGAAAGACAACTACCTAACCAAGTTACTGGAAGATATCCATACTTGTGCCCATTCCAAAGAAAGGTGACCCTCTAGAATACAGAAATTGTCAAACAATTATCATCAAGATTACATGCAAGAAAAATTTTACAGAAGATAATTAAAATGCAGTTGCAGCAGTACATTAACAGGGAGCTGCGAGCTGGGTTCAGAGACACGGAACAAAGGATGCCATTGCTGATGTCAGCTGGATCTTGGATGAAAGCAGAGAACATGAAAGATGCTTACTTGTGTTTTATTGTCAATGCAAAATATTTCAACTATGTGGATCATAACAAACTATGGATAATATTGCAAAGAACAAGAATTCCAGAACACTTCATTGTGTTCCTTTGGAACCAGTACAGACCAAGAGGCAGTCAATTAAGAAAACAAGGGGATACTATATCATTTAAAATCAGGAAAGGTGTGTGCCAGGGTTGTATTCTTTCATCATATTTATTCAATCTGTATTATGTGCAAATAATCTGAGAAACTGGAATTTATGAATAAAAATGTGGCATCAGGATTGGAGGAGGACACAATCTTGCTTGCTGAAGGGAACGAGAACTTGAAGCACTTGTTGAAGATCAAAGAACCTTCAATATAGATTACAATTGAATATGAAGAAAGCAAAAATCACAACTGGGACAATAAATAACATTATGATAAAGTAAAAAAAGATCGAAAGCTGTCAAGGATTTCATCTTACTTGGATCCATAATCAATGCTCATGGAAACAATAGTCAAGAAATCAAATGACATATTGCATTGCACAAATCTGCTACTGAAGATCTCTTTAAAGTGTTAAAGAGCAAATATGTCACTTTAGGGATCAAGGTGCACCATAGTATTTTCAATTTCCTCATATACAAATGAAAGCAGGACACTGAATTAGGAAGATGAAGAATTAATGTATTAAATTATGGTATTTAAAAGTACCAAGGATTGCCTGAAGAACAAACAAATCTCTCAGGAAAGAAGTATAGACAGAATGCCCCTTAGAAGTGAGAATGTTGAGATTTACATAGTGGTTACGAATCAGGCTTCTAAGCTCAGGGTCAGCAGTTCGAAACTACCAGCTGTTCCACAGGAGAAAGATGAGGTTTTCTGCTTCTGTAAAGATTTACAGCCTCAGAAACCCTGTACAGGGTTGCTATGATTTGGAACCGACTCCACAGCACATAACAACAACAACAACTTTAGAATTATTAGGAGAGACCATTCCATGTAAAAGGACATCATGCTTGGTAAAGTGTAGGATCAACAAAAACAAAGAGGAAGTGGTTGCAGCAGTCGGCTCAAACGTAACAACAATTGTGAAGATGGCACATGACTGGGCAGTGTTTCCTTCAGTTGTATGTAGGGTTTCTGTGAGTTGAAGCTGACTCAAAAGCACATAACAAATGAGTAGACACACAGATAGACATAAAGACTGAACAGGTGTGGGAGTGGGAGTGTTTTATGTGTATGCGTGTGTTTATGTTTGCCAGGATATTTCTACATATGGTAGAGTATACAAGGATCAAAGTTATGAAAACTTCTTAGACAAAACCAAATGCCATGGACCCTAAGACCATCAAGAGAGAAGAGCATGCATGGTACGTAGGACCCTAAGCAGAGAAGCAGTGATACCAAAGATGGAGGCAGAGGTGATGGCATGGAGAGATAGAGCAGCTGAAAATTCTAGATTCTTAGAAAGAGAAAGGCAGCCAGGTGGATGGCTTACAGAATATAGCCTTTGGTTGTTTAAATGATTATATATTCCTGAGTTTTTTTGTGTACATCAAAAAACAAAATGAAAAACAACAACAACAAACATAAAATGAACAAACAAAACAACAAAGCAGAGGGACCAGAAGAAAATACTGTTAAATGATGATGCATGGAGGGGATTGTAATCATTACAATGAAATAAAACACGATAGGATGAGTGAAAGACCAATGTTCTCCCATGTTCTCACTCAATTTACAATAAAAGCTTAAAACAAAACAAAAACAAACATCATAAGGGAATGAATCACAGGGTCTGGGAGTTCGGGATCATGGTCTTGGGGGACACCAAGGTCAATTGGCATAATACAGTTCACAAAGACAATGTTCTACAGCTTATTCTGGTAAGTAATGACTGAGGTCTTAAAAACTCATGAGGAGGGCGCCATCTAAGGTACAACTACTGGTCTCTCAACATCTAGAGGAAACAACTGTGAAGAAAACTGAAGACACAGGAAACATCACAATGGCCTCTAATGGACCAAATGAACATGAGCTTACAAGACCTTGGGAACCAAAGAATGATATGGTGTCCCAGCTATCACCACTAACTGCTCTATAACGGATCACATTAGAAAGACCTGGATAAAGTGAAAGAAAAATGTGGAACAAGACTGAAAATAGTAATAATAATGGAAAGGAGCAGGCTTACTGGTCAGATAAGTGCTGGCAGAACATCTGAGACTATGGCCCTTAGCTCTCATCCCTGTGCCTCAATTTTTATGAGCCATTGATAGGTCTATAAGGGGAAATAATTACACTAGGAAAGTAAGGACTTCTTAGAATAAGTAAATATTTCAGATCAAAAGGGCAGCATTTATGCAAGGACATAGTTCAGGAGGGTTAGGAAAAAGGAGAAATGGAACTAGAAAACAGGGAAGAAGCTGGATGAGTAATATTATATTACACAGATTGCAATCAATGACATGAAACAAAATGTGCATGAGTTACTGAATGGAAAACTGATTTGCTCTGTAAACCTTGACCCGATTCACAATAAAAAGTTTTTTGTTTTTTTTTAAATATGTTTCTAAATTCTTTGATATGCCTCTCAAGAAATGGAACCTGATCCCCTAATTAGTGACCTGCTCCTAACTAATTGATAAGGCTATAATGACAGTGTGCATCTTAGGAAACTAGGTCCCAAGTGGATTTGTTTGTCTCTTGAATCTCTTATTCTAAGTTGTGGGGAGAAGGAGTAGAGGCCACGGAGGAGGTACATTGGTTACTAGTTTTCCCTGCATCATAATTTTATATCATAATGTTACAAAACTCCTGCATCAGCTCTTGATATTGTAGCAGTGACAGAAGGTTAATTTTAACATCAGATATAAAGATTGCATAAATAGCCCCCAAAATATTTAAAGTCACCTTGACTGTTTTGGATAGTCTAATACTTATAATTAAATGCTCCATTGACCTTTTCGATTCCATAATTGGAATTTTTTTTCTTCTACAGTCTCAAAAATGGCACTTAACTTTTAATTAATTAACAAACTTTTATACTTCTTTAATTAGTAAGCGTCTGTTTTCTTTGAAAATTATAGCTATCAAATTATATCATTTATGGTTCACTAATGGAATACCTTAACATTAGTATGAAGTCACACAAAATAAATAAATAAATCATCAAAGATAAACTACTCACAAGAAAATTTTAAAAACGGAGAAACAAAGTGGTTAAAATTTGGCAGGGTAATATTCTTCATTAAAACCAACAAAACTTTACTCCTGAACATGAACATGTTGCAATCCTAAGGATTGTTCTCTGGGTAAAAAAATCACTTAAAATCAACATTCCGGTCTTTCTCAGGCATTGGTATCTTCAAAACCAGCATTTGATGTGTTTACTCAAACCTCACTGAAGGGCAATAACTACAGCTCAAATTCATTTTACTACCCTCTCTGTCCTTAATCTGTTCCCAATGTGTCTAACAATGTACTGAATACCAAATGATATTTCTGCCACCAAACCAATATCATTATCAACTGTTGCTGAAATATTTAGAGGTTGTGAGCACTGACTATTAACTTTAGCATGGAAATTCAATGTGTATGAGGATAAATTCCTCTAAGAAAGGGGGATGAAAGCAAAAGTTAAAATAAAATCAGTATTGAAATGTTAGTTGTTAATCTATTCTGTGTTTGAGAGACTGAGGAAGATCAAATACTGTTTATAGAGTCCATCACACACCGTTCTTTGGCTAATATTTATCTACATCTTGTTGTAGTTGTTGTTAAATGCCATCTAATTGGTTCCAAGGAGTTCTGGTAGCACAGTGGTTACAAATCGGGCTGCTAATCTCAAGGTCGGTAGTTCAAATCTACCAGCTGTTCCACAGAAGAAAGATGAGGCTTTATGCTCCCATAAAGATTTTCAGTCTCAGAAACCCTGAGCAGGGTCACTATGAGTCAGAACCAACTCCACGGTACTTAACAACATGTGGTTCCAACTCAATGTGACCCAATACAGAGTTTCTGAAGAGCAGATGGTGAGTTTGAACTGCCGACCTTGCTTATCCTAAGCACCACACCTATAGCTGTCAAAACTTAAATTATGCTATGCAGTCCTTTAGTTAACTAGGATTGAGAGACAGTTTTGAATGCATTAATGGTAAAATTCTCAAAGTTCATATGTTAAAATTAACTGTATTTGAATATTCAAATAACCACCATATATTCCCATAGAAATAAAAAGTTCCTGAGGTTGGTCATAGAAATGTATCTAATTTAATTTTTAACATAATTTAACATTTGTTATAAAATAACTTAATATTTATCTTTTATACTAGCACCAGGAGGCCGAGGTGCGTAAGCAATTTGTGATTGGCTGGTATAAGCATGGCATGGGGCAGCCTCTCCTCTCACTTCCTCTGACTTCACAAGGGGGAAGGAAAATCAACTCAACATCAGAGCAAGGCCAATTTCTATGAAGCCATGGCCACACATATCTCCACCCTCAAACATTCTTTACCAATTCTGACACCAACTGTCTTGCCCATACAACACACAATATACTTTTCAACGGCGTTTGCTAGTTCATTGCAATGACCACAGAGAATTCACAGACAATATGGTGTTTAAATGGGAAGTTAACAGGGTTAAAAATGACCAGGATATACATAGTTCTTCCAGTCAGAATAGCTTCTTCCCAGCCTGCCAGTCCACAGGCAGGGTTCTCGCTGATCCTCAGCCTCTCCAGTACATGGCCCCTAGGCCTTTGCCCTTCTCAAGTATAGATACAAAGATCCTTTAGTGCTGATGATAAATGCTCAAAGGACATTCTACTCCCTCATAAGACTCAGCCAGAAGACTCTTGGCCTTAGTTCTGTGGGTCAACAAACTTGACTCCCCCAACTAAGTGCCTAATGGTACCCCACTCCACAAATGATCCTTCTACTTGAAGGCCTACAGCTTTATTTATATCATGGACCTGGGAGCCACCTCTGTCAGTCTGCCTTCAGCTCTTGGCTCTGCTGCCGCTGTTTCTCTGCCACAGATTATGGTGTAGCAGCCTCCTAGTTTATGGAGGTTCAATGTGCAGTGATCTCAGGCTTCAAAGGAGGTGCTTCACTTCTAGCTCTTCTTTCTCAATGGCAGGGAGATTCCCTGGTTCCTGCTTCTATCCAGCAGGATGGCAAAATTGACCAGTCCCTATACCGGAGTTACAAGTTTTGACAATCACAATTGTTGTTAAGTTAAGTCAGGTTGGTTCTGACTGATAATAATCCACTATAGAATTTCTGAGGAACAGCTGGTGGTCTTTGAACTGCTGACCTTGTGGTATTCAGTCCAATGCTGATCCTACAGCGCCACTTCAGGAGTCTAGATTTTTATTAGTTACAATTAAGCTTATTAAAACTCACTCACTCACAACTGAATCATTTAATCCTATCAGCATCCTCTCCCCATCTTCTATTACCCAGACCTAGCTGGAGAAAAGGAAATACAATTAGTCTTGATGGTCCCACCTATTTGTTTGGTGGAAATTGCCAAGACTATGGCTAGAGGAGTAGTATCAAGTAAATCACAGCACCACAGCTGCTAACCTAAAAGTTGGTGGTTCAAACCCCCCAGAAGCTCTATGGAAAAAAATGCCTAGTAAACTGCTTCTGTAAAGAAAACCCTATGAGCAGTACTGCTCTGTAGCATGTGGGGTCACTATGAGTCCAAATCTACTCAATGGCAATGAGTTATACTAGCATCTTTAGGGGTAATATGCATTAAGAAACAACCTGAGAATGCCAGAAACATAGGCCCTTACCAGTTGTCCTGTGTTAGTCACTGGGGCAGATTTGCTGCGGTAGGCAATGCAAGAGAGTGGAATCAAGTGGATGGGGAAGATGGAACACTTATGGGAGGGTGGTAAGTGCTGAGGAGTTAATATTGAACTGCACAATTTGGGATAATGTGGCATTAAGAGATATAAATGTGAGGGAAGGGCTGAGGACTCAGTATGTGGAAACCGAGAAGCAGGATTTATCTTCCCTTTTCCCACCAGTTCCCTTTTTTCTCTCCCAAGAAGCTGAGGTTGTGGTGGGATAAGTCGAGGAGAAAGGAAAAGAAGAGTAGTGGTGGGATAGAACTGCTAAGTTCTGCTTTTCTCCTTGCCTTCTTCTTTGGTTACTAGCCTTGAGGTAAGAAAGAAAGTTTAGACCACTGCTCAGCCAATCATGGTCAGCAGGACAAATTTGGTCTGCTGCTTATTTTTGTAGAAAAAGTTTTGGTGACTCACAGAACCACCCTTTTGTTTATATATTGTATTTAGTTGCTTTTATTCTATTATCGAGGAGTTGAATAGTTGCAAAAATATTGACAGAAAAATAAATATGATGCCTTCTGATTAGAACCATATTAAAGAATGATGAAGACCAATCATATCAAGGGAGACAATTTTTGCATGCAACCGCTCCCATTCTCATTAGTAAACATTTTCTGCTATGGGCTGTTGTAGCCTTGGAATGATGCAATACAGCACAGTCAATAGAGAAAATAAAGGTTTCTATATAGTGGTATACACCAGACAACTAATAATAATGAATGAAGAGAAAATGCCAGGACCGCCAAAACTAATAATACATCTTTGCTGTTGTTGTTTGCAGTCAAGTTCATCCTGACTCAGAGCAACCCAAAATGGCACAAAAGAGCGATCCCTTAGGGTTGCCTAGGATGTCATTTTTTGGAAGACTCCTGGTGTGGCGCTGTATGATCAGCACTAAACTGTGAAGGTTGGCAGTTTAAACCCACCAGCTGCTCCTCAGAAACAATATACAAGGTTACTATGAGTCAGAACTGACTTGACTGCACTTAGCAACAGCAACAGTCTTTCTAGAAGCAGATTTTGGAGTGTTTTCACTGGTGGACTTCAATCTCTGACTTTTCAGTTAGCAGCTTGGCACTAGCCATTGTGTCACCAGAGCTCCTTTAATAACCAAAAGAAAAAAGAAAAGAATGACAGGTTACCTTTCTTATAAAAGGTTAAAATATATGAGTACTATTTGAGACTTTTTTAATGGATCTCTTTTGTTTAGTTGTCTTAACAAATTTTGCATTTTGTCTACTGTCTGGGATTTTTTTTTTTTAATCCCAATCAGGTAAGGATCAGTCTTATTTCCTCAAATATGCAAGAGCTGTTTTTGTTTGTTTGTTTATAATGAGTAAGAACTCTATAGTGTGTGCCAGTCTAGGCACATGCTTAGTAATGTAATTAATAGTGATGGATTGCAGAATGATTAGCTGCAGATGCTCATGCTCACTGAATCTTTATTAGACAATTTGGTGAGGTATGGTATAGAGTGGAAAACCTCCCAGGCATCATAGACACAATACTAGCTCTCTAATACCAATATTAAGAGAAGAGATACAATTGCTACTATTATATATTTTGTTGCTATGCTTTCTTGGTTCATATTTTGGGTTGAGAAAAAAAGAGGTTTTGTTGGGCTTTGAAAAACTGTTTCTCACAGTAAAGTGAAAATAATGGTAAATGTAATAGTTTAACATTAAAAAAAAGTAAATTTCAAAAGTGATTCTCAGGAAATTCAATAAAATTAAGTTATAAGGTCAAAGAATAACCAAAAATCTTTTGCTCCTGGAAACTGGTGATTGCATTTATTCATGACTATTTCTTTCATTTTTTAAATAGAGAAACTTGTATGGGATAAAATAAACTCAATGAAATAAAATGAGCCATGTTAAATAATGTATTTTTAATAACAGTATGTTCTCTTTATCTAATGGATTGAATCCATACATACTTATCTAAGAATAAGATGTCAAATCTCATGGAATCATGCCCTACTTATGAAGGGAAGCAGTGAAAAATGCCAATTACTTGTAAGTACATGTTTAGAAAGCAAAATCCTCAAATCACCAAGGGAAGGGGATTGCAACATCTTTGTAATTCTTTGCCCAAGTGCTGTTTTAAAAATTCATCCAGCTGGGGGGAAAAAAATGTCAGCTTGGACTATCTGCTTTTCTAAATGTCAACACACCTTTCATAAAAAGGCCCGTAAGAGTAATCTGTGAAATCCAAAGGCCACATCTGTAGAATTTGACAGCTTTTATTTGAAGTATCTAATTAATACCATTTAGTTATAAGGTATTTTATCTGTTATAAAGAAATACATGTTTATGGCTAGAAATCATAGCTAATTTCACTCTTAAATAATTCTCAAATTATTGTTTGAAAACATGTTTTCTACATGTAGTTTTATACATTTCAAAGTCAGAACTCACTTAAAACTACATATTATAATTGTGTCTTTTGATTTTATTCATCTATCCATAATAAAGTTACAATGAGCATTGATGGAGACCAGAAGAGGAAAAAGGAAGAGAAATGGAGGAGAATGGACTGAAAGGGGAATATGGAAGAAATATGGGGAGGTTAAGGATAGAGGAAAAGGATAAGGAATAAAGAGGGAGATTGGAAGAGCAAAAGGAAAGAGGAGTAGAAAGACATCATTGGAAAAGTACCAGTTACTGTTTGTATGAACCAATTATAGTAAAACTATATTGAGTCTCCTCTTCCTATATTATAAATAAAAGAACACTGTGTAATGAGGATTTAAATGTTAACAGTAATAAACAAAATCTAATCAACTAAGTCTTGATTGAATTAATTTGACATTGATGCTCTCAGTAAGCTCAATAAGGAAGTTTGTAATGCTCAGCAGATGCCACTTGACCTCTCAGGACTTGAAAGTGATCTGCGCTTGCTAGACACTCACCTCACCAAATTGCCTAAGCTCTTTTTAGCATATGCCTGCTGTTCAAATTAGAGCTTCTAATAGGAGAACAAAACTCAAAATTATTTACAAAACCCAAACTGGGCTTATTCCTCAGAAAGAGATAGGAGAAACCTAAAATTATGGTCCTGACTACCCTTTAGGCCTAGAAAGGAATTCACCCTTGTGGCCCAATTCTAAGCCATGCAGTAGACAGGTATATTGGGGCATGGGGCAGATGTGCAACAACACTGATGAGGTATGCTTACATGTAAAGGTCAATCATTCAAAATCAAAAGGGCAGCATTTACCTAAGGACAAATTTGAGAAGGGATGGGAGGGTGGAAGGAATGGAAATCGGAATCACAAGGAAGAAATAGGCTAACAGTTGCTGCATTAAGGGGATTGTAATAACTGAGATGAAACAGTGTATGACTTGTTGAGTGTAAAACTGACTCTGATGATTTTATCTGTAAATCTTCACTCAATTCACAATCAAAAGTTAAATAAATAAAACCATTTACTGTATGGACAAATGTGTTTTCTGGAAAATAATTAACAAGATTAATTATCTAGCACTGACCCAAATAAATATTTTATGCATGTATTATTTTCACACCTAAATATTTATCAAAAAATAGAGCAAACTATGGAACTAATCTTCAGTGTATCCTCTTAGAAAGTCTTGTGTTTGCAAAGAAATAAAACACATACAGACAAATAAATTAAGATTTACAGACAGCCTTTTTAACTACCTTTTTAAAAGTGCATTTATCAAGGGGGTGAGTGGATTCTTTTGACATGCTAATATTGATTTATACTGTTTTACTTGCTATTGTGTGGCACAGCAGGATAATGCACTGAACCTCAAGGTCAGTTTGAATTGCAAGATTGGATCCCTGGTTCAAACTCACCAGTCACTTCTTGGAAACCCTATACAGAGTCACTATGAGTCAAAATGGCTTGATAGCACTTAACCACAACAGCAAGTCGCTATTTTCTGAGGACTTGATTCAATTTCATTTGTAGTACATTCAGTTTCATCAACTTTTTTTTTTAAGTTTCCAAAGATAGCTCATTCTAGTATCTTTTATTTATATGGATAGCTCCAAATGGGTCTGCAGTTGACAGACCCAAAATTGAGATTCTGCACTGAAAACTTTTCTTACTGAAAATAACATTAAGAGGGGACAGGTAGGTAGAGTTTAGTATGGATTACATAATTAAAAAAAAGAAAAGTAGAGCTGTTCCTACTGTCAATCATCTAATCATCCAGCATACTACTCCTAGGCTTCTAGGTGTCCCAGTTAATCTAGTATGAAGGTTAATTGTTGCAGCTGTTGTTAATTGTTAGTCAGTTCTGACTTACAATGTCTCTGTGTAGGGTTTCTGAGTCTGTAAATATTTGCAGGAGCAAAAAGCCTCATCTTTTTTCATGGAGTGACTGGTGGGTTCAAACTGCCAACCTTATAGTTCATAGTCCAGTACTGATCCTACAGAGTCACCTCTGAAATTGCATTAGTTAAGCTGAATTGTGTTTAGGTCAAGTTCCACATCATGAATGTTTATAATCTCTTAAAGATAAGGAGAGCTTAAGATCTCTTGTGGCAAAACAAAGAGCAGAAACACAGTGGAAGGTAAAGAAATGAATATTTTGAACATCAGTTACATGCGAGGAAAATATCTAGATATTCACATATTAAAAGAATGCTACTTGTTATTTATTCATTATTTAGTCATACTTCCCTTTATAAGAAACCTTAATTTTCCTTTAGTTGTTCATCTCTGTCTTGTCATGATAATGTGCCTCAGTAGAAACCAAGTCCCTCACTAGTACAGAAGTGGGTTTGATGGATCTACAAGTGATTATTTCTCACAATAATCCCTCCTGGATCAGGACCTCACACTTAGAGCACTCAGTTCCTGATATTCTTCTATGACAGAGACTTCTCTGGAACAAACTGGAGATAAAATTCAAGTAAACAGGACAAAAGACATACCTGAGAGTTTTAGAAAACAAAATGCTTTCTGACACTTAGGAAATGGCACTGGGGCAATATGTCTCTTTTTCTTTGGGTCTTTACATCTTCATGGTAAGACTGGAATTGTATAGTCACGGAGACACCAGTGAATAAAGATGACACAACAGAGTCAAGGAAATTAGAAACAAAAAGGAAGCAGGTACTAAGTCCTGAGTTTTAGGTAACAGGTTAATTTGAATAGGATTTTAAATTAACCTTAGCCAAAAGCATCCTTCCAAATACATTTATTTTATCTCACCTCAGAATATAAAACATAAGAGCCTTGGTGTGGTTAATGCCCTGGACTGAATCACAAGGTTGGTTGTTCAAGCTTACCAGCTGTTCCTCAGAAACCCGATGTTGGAACTGACTTGATGGCACTTAACAACAACAACAAATGTACTTGCTTACTTAGGATACATTATCAGGAAAAACCAATTGTCATCAGACAATATTATTAATTTCACATATAAGAAAAATTTCACTAAAGAGCAACAGTACACTGCCAGAAGTTAAGCTAAATTCACAGGAGGACTTGGAACCAGGCATATCATTGTTTACATCATATGGATCTTGGATGAAAAAAGAGAACACAAAAGCTTTTGACTGGGTGGAAAATGACAAGTTATGAACAATATTGGGAAGAATGCATATTCTGGAGACTTTATTGTGCTCATGAGGAATCTGTACATAGAAGAAGAGGCAGCTGTTTGAACAGAACAAGAGGGCACTCAATGGTTTAAAAATAAAAAAGGTGTGTACCAGGTTTGTATTCTTTTACCAAACTTTCCCATCTGTATGCTGATCAAATAACTTGAGAAACTGGATTATATGTAGAATAATTTGTCATCAGGATAGGAGAAAGACTCATTAACAACCCTGCGCTATGCAGATGATACCTTGCTTGCTGAAAGTGATGTAGACTTAAAATACTTTCTGATGAAGATTAAAGACTACAGCCTTCAGTATGGGTTGTACCTCAATGTAAAGATTGGTGAGCAAAAATTCCCACCAATGGACCAATAAATACATCATGATAAATGGAGAAAAGTCTAAAACTGTCAAAGACTTCATTTTGCATGGATTCACTATCAACACTCAAGGAAGCAGAAGTCAAAGAAATCAAGTGACTGCACAAGACCTCTTTAGAGTGTTCAAGAGCAAAGGTATCAATTTGAGGACTACAGTGAACCTGACACTAGCCATTTTCAATAGCTTAATATTCATGTGAAAGTTGGACAGTGACTAGGGAAGAGCTTAGAATTGATGCACTGGAGAAGAATACGAAAAGTTCCATAGGCGGTTTTGAAGGTGGCAGAGACAGCCAGGTATGAAAGTCTCCATGGAGGAGTGACAGAACACCCAGAGAAGCTGTGTTCATGGAACAACAGCTGAGCTCTAGATCTAGCATAAGCTGCAGGGCATCAGTTTTCCCACATGCGCAAGTGCAAAAATCATGATATAAAGGAAAATACTGTGATTTAGGAATCCTTTGAGAAGGGACTAAAGCTGCGGCCACCCAGCCAGGGCAGAGTTCAGA
>NW_006408530.1:29109261-29110505 GCF_000296735.1 Chrysochloris asiatica
GGCTTTACCAGTTTATGCTTCCTTTTCTCTGGAAATGCAGCCTTCTAAATGGGGTTGCTCTAGCCCTGCACTCCAAGGTCCGCAGGGGGCAGAGGCACTTGCCAGCGTGGGCGCGGGGAGTGGGAGCCATGTGCAAGCAGGCAAAAGCTCAAAATGCCTGTAATTCCTCAGCAATTTGATCTTTCAAAAAAACGAGTTCAGAATGTTGAAATATAAGATCTTATGTTTGCTCAAAGGCTGTCTGTCTGCTAGACAGAGATTTCCTACGTGTGATTCCGCCCCTTTCCCCGCCCCCAGAGCCTGCCCTACCTGAACTGCCTGGTCCAGTAAGTGGCCAGAAGTCTCTACTCTAAACCTTAACTTATTAACACAGCATCTTCAACAATTAGAAAAAGACCAACAGAGGGAACCTACAGTTACCAAAAGAATAGAAATACTAAAGAAAAGAACAGAAATAGCTGAGATGGAAAACAGAAAAACTATGGAAAGAATCAACAGGACAAGAAACTGATTCTTTGAAAGGATTAATAAAATTAAAAAACCATTGGCAAACCTAACCAAAGAAAAGAGGGGGAAGACACAAACAACTCTCATTAGAAACCACATGGGAGATGTCACAAGAGAACCAAATGAAATCAAAAGGATAATAACAGAATGTTATCAAGAGTTGGTGGATTGGGTAGACATGCAGTAAGGAGCTCCGTCAGCAACAACACAGAATACTGGACCAAGCAAGCTCAGGGGATGGTGCTAGAACTCTGAACCACATATAAAGGAATTTTTAGAAGCTTGGAAGGCTTACAGCTAGGGGAATTTATATAGCAAAATCAAGAAATCCATTTGTTTCTAATTCAAGACACTCAGCTGCTCCTGGAGCCACCATCTTGGGAGAGACCAAGGAGGGAAAGGATCAAGACAGCCATGAACGCCTGACAGAACAGTAGAGATACAGGTATAGACATTCTTTTTCTTTTTTTTTTGTATCTGTTTATTGGTCTCTTGCTGTCTGTGCACCTCCATTCTGGTGACTAGAGGGGATGTGTGAGCTAATGGATACCCCATCCCTTCCCCAGGAGGGTTCTACTATGCATGTGCACAGAGATCCTTGAAATTTAAAGTGACAGTTTTCACTTAAAACCAAATGGCCACCACTAGTCGGTCAGTTTGTCATACTGTGATGGATTGTGAGTTGCTCTGATTCTGAAAGCTATGCCACTGGTATTTTAAATACCAGCAGGGTCACC
>NW_006408530.1:29116075-29130258 GCF_000296735.1 Chrysochloris asiatica
GTGTCAGAAGAAATACAGTCAGACTGCTCCTTAGAAGCCAGGAGATGGCAAGATTTCATCTCTCATATTTTGAACATATTATTTACCAGGAGGGACCAGTTCCTGGAGAAGGACCCCAATAAGATGGATTGGCACAGTGGCAGCAGCAATTGGTTCAAGCTTAACAAAGATTCGAGGATGTCAGAGATCGGGCACTGTTTTGCTCTGTTGTGCATAAGATCTCTATGAGCTGGAACCAACTCGATAGCACCTAACAACAACATCAGGAAAAATCAATTGCTACAAAAGGGCATCCTTCTGGATGCCCTTTTGTAGCAATTGATAGGAAAACGAGGGAAACCCTATATGTGTTGGCTTGATACAAAGCTACAACAATGATACCAAAGATACCAAAGGTCAAACATTCCAAAGATCAAGAGGATGGCACAGGACCAGACAACATTTTCCTCTGTAATACATAATGCCTCTATGAGTAGCAGCCAACTATACAGAAACTAGCAACAGCAACCTTTGTTGTTTTGTTGTTAGGTGCCATCAAGTTGGCACCAACTCATAGCGACCTTATGCACAGCAGAATGAAACAATGCCCGTGTGATGAACTATGTCCAAATATTTAGTCACTGAAAACCTTATGAATAGCAGAGAAACAGCAAGCTGAGCTAACATTTATTGAGTATCAGTTTCTGTTCTGAATTTTTCAGGTATTATCTTACTGTACTCTCAAAATAATTGTAGTGAGCAATTTACTTCATACGGCTCTTCCACCCATAATCTCTGTAACTCTCACCCAACAACTTTTTTTTTCCTTATGGGTCAGGGTAGGAGAAGGAGGGAGAAGACGATTATATGATTCAGTTGTTAATAATTGTTAACAGGGCTAATTGTGATTATAAAACACTTGGAACTCTAGCATGGGTACAAAATGAGCCATCACAGAAGCAGGAAGTGGGGATGTTATCACAGTCAAACAAGAAGAACCAAGAGTAAAGAGAGTTCTTTGGACCCAGAGATCCTTGCACATTAGCCTCCTTGACCCATGAGCAGAAATCTGTGACACCAGAGGCATGGCAAAGGAGGAGCAGAACCAAGAGGCAGAGTACCAGAGTGGTGGGCACCCCAGTTCACGAAGGGAGTAAAGCTGAATGCCTGTGGGCAGGATGCTTGCTTATGGAGTGTGTTTGCCCCTGGGCACTTAGTTGGGGTGGTTAGGTTTCCTACTCCAGGGAGCTGAGGCTTATAGCAGAGTGAAGTGCCTTTGGAAATTTATCAATAGCCCTAAAAGAGTTTTGTAACCTTGACTGAGCCAGGCAGAACCAAGCCAGGAGCAAAAGACCAGAGAGGCCAACTTTCAGGCATGGCTGAGAAAAGGCATCGTGTTCTGAGCATTTCTGATTCTCCAACGTAACTTATCAACTTCACTAATAAATCCCATAACTGTGATTACAGTGTTCAAATTCTGTGTGGGTACTGCAATGAATTATCAAACTCAGATGAATACAGGGCTGTGGGTGGCATGGATGGTGCCATTTCTTGCAACAATTTTCAGGAATGATGTCATTAGTCTCATGATTTTGTAGATCATGAAAATGATGGGGAATACAAAATGCCACCATAGTCAGGCAACTAAGACATGGCAGATCTGATTAACCCCATGGGTGGGTTTCCTTCTGTTGAACTATACTGTTGGGCACAAGTATTTTCAACCTGATTTCACTACTATCTTTGCTCTTTACAGTGAGAATAGAAAATGGAAAAATATTAAAGCTGTGATTAAACAGCAAATCACATTCAAGACCAAATACTTTCACAGCAGTTTGAGCTTAACTTCTTACTACCTCAGAGAAGGACTTTTTGTCTTTTACCAGCTTTAGAAAAGAAGAGGAGGTGAGGAAGAAGAGTGAATTCAGATAAAAGCTTTCTTATTAACCTGAAGCCACCTTTCTATTGAATACTACATCCTACATCAGTAGTCATTAACAACCTGCAATATGCAGATGATATAACCTTGCTTGCTGAAAGTGAAGAGGACTTAAAATATTTACTGATGAAGATCAAAAACCACAGCTTTCAGTATGGATTACATTTCAATGTAAAGAAAACAAAAATCCTCACCACTGGACCAATAAACAACATTCTTATCAACAGAGAAAAGACTGAAGTTGACAATGACTTCATTCTTCTTGGATCAACTACTCATGGAAGCAGCAGTCAAGAAATCAAACGACATATTGCATTAGGCAAATCTGCTGCACAAGACCTTTTTAAAGTGTTGAAGAGCAAAGATGTCAGCTTGAGGACTAAGGTGCACCTGACCAAAGCCATGGTATTTTCAATAACCTCATATGCATGTGATACCTGGACAGTGAATAAGGTAGACCATAGAAGAATTGATGCTTTTGAGTTATGGTGTTGGAGGAGAATATTGAAAGTGCCATGGGCTGCCAAAAGAACCAACAAATCAGTTTTGGAAGAAGTGCAGCCAGAGTGCTCCGTGGAAACCAAGATGGCCAAGCTTCACGTCTCATACTTCAGACATGCTGTCAGGAGGGAGCAGTTGCTGGAGAAGGATATCATGTTTGGTGAGGTGGAGGGTCAGAGAAAAAGAGAAGACCCTCAGCAAGATGGATTGGCAATATGGTAGCCTCAATGGGCTCAAGCGTGACAATTATGAGACTGGCCCAGGACTGAGCAGTGTTTCGTTCTGTTGTGTTTAGGGTCAGTATGAGTAGGTACTGACTCGATGGCACCTAACAACAACAACAACCTCAGTAGTATACTGCCAGATTAGAAATGAAATGACTAAATTTGAGAAATTCTGTCATATATCATGAAACTCAAACAAACAAACGAATGTGGCTAAGTATGAAATGGAGTTTACTGACCATTCTTCATAAGAAGGAGACACACAATAATAAAATTGATAGTGTTTGAAGTTTTTTTACACCTGGGAGAAAGCTCCTTGGAAAATGGCAATTGATAAATAGCTTTGATTTTGTTCTGCCTCCAAATTTCAATTTGCCTCTTTACTCCTTTTTATAAGGAGTTGCCTTGTGTTTCATATCCTTTTATTATTATTATTAACACTGCCCTTGCCTTATCAAAAAATCAAATTTTTTAAACTTTTATTTCATATCAGAAAACATGTCCATTAATAAAAAAATCAATATGAGAAAGTAGTAGTAACTCCAAAATGTGTGTGTGTGTTGGTAATCATAAGTCATTTATATATATTTTTAAATGTAATCTTTTTGAAGGTAGAAGCTAGAGCATTATTTTTATTAAATCACAAAGTACCTAATAAAAATTAAAACAATGAAAAAATAAGTTCTAAAATTTTAGTAATTTCTAATTGAATGATCTAAACATGTTAGATTTGATTAATTTGTAGCTGATTACATTTTTCTCCTTAGGAATATTATTATTTATAGGTGATATAGATATAACTAAGGTTACATGCTGATTAGGGAAGAGCTGTAGATCATTATTTCATTTTCGTATGTATTAATTTCACAAACACTTAATGAGTTTCAAATGTATGCCTTAATTAAGCTAGACTCCAGCCGTGTACATGTTAAAGGACTGATCTTTGGGTCAGGGCATTTAGGACACAGATTAATAACAATAAATTATAAAATGGTGTGATGAGTGAAATGAAAATAGTACTATGTATCAGCTGTGGGAACTGACTCAATGGCACTTAACAATAAAGAATTAGCTTTGTGAAGTCCTAGTGTGGCACTGTAGGATAAGCAATGAACCACAAGGCTGGGTTGAACTGCACAGTGGTAGTTCAAATCCACCAACCACTCCTCAGAAACCCTAAACTGGGTTGCTATAAGTCATAAATTACTCTATAGCACTTAACAACATCAGCATTGCAGTTTTGATTTTCAGTTTTACCTCTAAAAGACATGATACTTTATATGATCTTGCCCCTATTATCAAAACTTTTAAGGATATCAAGTAATAAAATATATTTTTTAACTGCAAGATCGACAGTTTAAACCCACCAGTCACTCCTCAGAAACCCTATCCAAGGTTACTATGAATCAGAACCCACTTGACGGCACTTTAACAACAGCATTGCTATTAGACTCAGAGAGTGCAATATTTCTTTACTCCAAAGTCACATTTATAATGATTCCGTTTAGGAAAAACATGGAAATAAATGAAAGGTATTACTGCTGACAATAATGTGGCATTTTGCTTTGCTAGAGCCTGAGCATTTATTCTTGTCAAATAGAATCTCATTCATCTTCCTGTTTCCTCATATAAAATGATGAATATTCATCTGTGAAATTTATGGAATTAATATCTTTCAAAATTACCAATTCACCAGAGTTTGTTGCCATCTTGGCTTGGAGACAAATTTATCATCAGGTTTCCAGTCAAATTCAGTCATATAAACAACAGACTAAGCAGTCACCTAGTTGCTACTACTTAATCAAAACAGCCTTCCTCACTCCCTCAATAGCTAATAAGCATCAAAGAAGAGATTCAAGCGCAGAAGATCTGTGTGAAGTGAAAATTCTATCCATAATACCACGCTACCTCCCAGCAAAAAGTGTAGAAACTGACTTTAATTCAGTCTTTTGATTGAAAAGAAAAGATTCACTTATGATGTCTCAAGGGGGAGTAGCAGAGGGCTAGAAGGTTATTATGCCAGGCACTAAAGGAACAAGAATTTCAGGGTGGTAGCACTAGAAGCCCACATTTGAAAACAAAGTGGGAGAAAGTCATTAGGACCCATGGTAGCCAGAGGACACTCTTTCTCTCACAGGCCGAATGTCATCTCTATCTCGTCATCTTCACTTCTACCTTCATCTCTGTTCCAGGCTCCACTCACTCAACTGTGCTTCTCCCCCTCCCCCAACTGTGGACTAATGTGCTGGATTGCAAAGTCAGTTTGAACCACAAAGTTGGTGGTTCAAGCTCACCAGATGCTCCTTGGAAACCCAATACAGGGTTACTATGGGTCAGAACCAACTCGATGATACTGAACAACAATAAGAACTATATTGATTCAATTTAACCCCATGGTTTCTGCTTACTTACAGCTGTTGCTCATGCAAAATTAAAGCTCTACCAGCCGCTCCTTGGAAACCCTATACAGGGTCATTATGAGTTGGAACCAACTCGACGGCACTTCACAACAACAAAATCATGGCCCCATTGATATCTGCATCATCCTATCTTTTCAGTTTCTACCAAATTGGCTTGGACCAGCAAACTCGCCCAACAGTCACATGGTTAGCCAAACAATAATAATCATGGCTGGTGCTTCATTCATTAATCAGGAACTTGGAATCACTGTTTTTTTGCAAAAGCTGTGGGAATGCCACATACTATTCTTAATGTGTTGATGGTAGAGATTATGAAACATTCTTTCCTCCACATATTCCTGCATTGTTAAAACTAGGTTTCTGTACTAGCAAGAAACAAGGTTAGGTTGTATGAAAAACAGATGTTCCATTTCTGTAATCAATATGCATCAAAAGGTATGGGAGGAAATCTCATGTTTTCAAAATGTATCATAAACATAGCTACAGTTATGTTTATCTGATGTCTTACCACATTTCAACTCAAAGCCAATCTATACCTTTGTCTTGGCTTTCACTAAAGACTTGTAGACTACTAACATTTATGAAAACAAAGGAAAATTGATAAGGGTCCAGAGCTCTGGAGTCAGATCACATAAGTTTGAATTCTTGTTCCACCCTTTCTTGATGAAAGACCTTTGTTGTTTTTGTTAAGTGCCATTGAGTAGATTCCAACACATAGCGATCCTATATAGGGTTTCCAAGGAGTGACTGGTGAGCTTGAACTGCTGACCTTGCAGTAACCCACAGCACTTAATTTCTCTATGATTAAGTCTCCTCACACATAAAATAAGTATAATAGCAGTATCTACCTCACAAAAT
Source organism: Chrysochloris asiatica (assembly GCF_000296735.1). Lineage (NCBI taxonomy): Eukaryota > Metazoa > Chordata > Mammalia > Afrosoricida > Chrysochloridae > Chrysochloris > Chrysochloris asiatica. The sequence goes on from NW_006408530.1 coordinate 29,121,997, forward strand.
TATTTATGTATTAAATATAATAATCTATGTAAAGAGCTAGAACAGACTTTGAAAAGTAATTTTCATTAGCTGTTATAAGTATATATATGGCTCCTTGCTATGTGTTCTACTGTTATAATATCATTTTAATCTTCATAAAGAATCCAGTGAGAAAATATTATCACCTGTCTTTGAAAGAGAGGTGATAGATCTGGAACTGGAATTAAAGTTTTCATAGGAACTTCTAGTCCAATGATTTGCAACTTTATAAAAGCTTCCACTAAAAATTGAGATTAGAGTTTAAATTATGACCTCACACAAGGGAGGAAAGGGAACTAAGTTTTAGAATGGGAAAATGACATTTTGAGTTTTCAAAATTATATTCCCACAGTGGTATTAACACTTGACAACCTTAATGCTCTACAACTTTCAAACCCTGCTTAATTTAACATATGAAAAGTAATGGCAGTGCAAAGGCAGCCACAATGCATAGTCTTGGAGTGCATAAAAAGCATCTGTTTCCCCATAATGTCTCAATGAATCATTATGACAAACAGAAATAAAGCCAATGCATCTCACTGTATAGCTGATGCTGCTTTTCTGCTCACAAACCACAGAAGTTAATTATTATGAACAGATGTGCTTATATTGGACAAAAATTTATACTCCACGAAATTCAGCATGGACTAAAACAACACAATATGGCTGGTATATTTGTTTTTCTTGGTGGTTACTGAAAGGGAGGCATTGCTCACTGTCCCAGAGTGTTCATTTGAAGTCCCTTGGGGACCTGATTTTCCTTGGAATGCATTTAACTCCTACAATTCACACATTGGGATTCCCACATTGCCTCACTCTTAAGATGCTTGTGATTGGTTGGCTCAACAGCTAATATCCCAGACTCATGAAGTAAGGATCATGGATTCCTTCCCCATTTGTAAAAGTTAATTTTATTGAGTATTATGATAAGGTATTCTCATTCCTTTTGAAATAGAGACCAGATAAAAATACTCATTATTACCCACCCAACCCTTCTACTATAAGAGCTCAAAATGCATGTGCATGACCTTCATATACACAGTACACGTCATGGGCAATCATTCACCCATTAACTCACTTCACAGCTACTTTTTTTGGACTTTAATAATTTTAATCAATTAGTTTTATCCAATTTAGGTGTCAAGTATTAAAAAATGGGTTAGGAACTCTTTCTATCCTACACTGCAAAATTTAGCCTGCAAATAGACAAGGTGTTCTAAAATTTAGTATATGTTAAGTGTTGAAATGGAATGAATAAGTCCGATAAGCGTAATGAAGAGGATGAGAATAAGGTAAGCTATTATTTGATGGCCAACAATGGGATGACTTCTTTGCAAAGACCTTAATATTTAGTATCAGTCACTTTATGGCACATAGGTATTACTGTTATTTTAAAGATGATACACTGATTTCTTAAGAAATTAACTTATGTAAGGCACATACAAGTTAAAAGTCAGAAAAGCAGATTAGAATCCAAAAACTGAAATCTACTTGGCTTCACTACTCTGAGCAGCTGAAGGAGAGAAGGATTAATCCTGTATTGGAAGCTGGGAAGGCTACACAGAAAGGCCATCGATTCTGAACTGTGAAGGACAAGGAAGATTTTGACAGGTCAAGGATACGAAAAAGGGTATTCAATGAAATGGAGCAACTGACCTGAAACCAGAAGTACAGAAGAATTAGTGAATTAGTGAAACGGAAGACTGTTCTGACAACAGACCAAGATACCAATAGAATTCTGACAGAGCTCTAGTATTTTAGAGGCCTCCCTTATTGGAAAACAGCTTCTCTTCTCCAGACAACCTCCATTTTTTGTACTCACTGAAGTCTAAACAAGCTGATCAATAAAAATTAGTGAATTTACTCTTCTTTGTACACATTTCCTTCTAATCAATTCATGACCATTTATTTAGATAGTTCATGGGTCTACAGCACTAGTCATTGTCAAGAAACAGAATAAACTTATTTTTCCATTTTGATAGAAAAATACATAACTTTATAAATTTGAAACCAAGTTATTACCCCGACACTAGCCCTCATATTATAAATGACAACAGAGATTAAGGCTAACAAGGATTAGGGAGCAGGGTGGCTCTGTAGGATAACCACTGGACTATGTATTACAAGGTCTGTAGTTCAAGCCCACCAGCCACTCTGTGTGAGAAAAATGAGACTTTCTGCTCTTACAAAGATTTACAGCCTCAGAAAAACTATACAGAGGCTCTATGAGTCAGCAAAGAACCAGAGGCACTTACCAGCAAGGATGTGTACAGAACAAATTATTCAAATAATATTCCCTCAGTCTAAAGCTAATAAACTTTAGTTACACTGTCTGATAAACTTGGATGGTTCTTTTAAGAGAATAAATAACTGCATTTCTTGGAAAAGATATGATTGTTGTTAAGGGTTCCCTCACAGTGGCCCTGTATGAGATTTCTGAGGCTATAAATCTTCACAACAGCAGAAATTCTCTCATCTTTCTCCCTCTGAGATATGGTACAGAATGCTACAAATTAGTAATGCTCTGCTAGATACCAAAATATATTAATATATAAAGAACATAGATGTATTTGAATATATGGGCTGTGCTACAAAGTGATATAGTTATGATACTTTAGATTTGTGTGAAGTCTTATGCTGAATATGGAGGAGTCCATATAAGACTACAGAGTCCTGCTGTTGCACTGTAGGATCAGTACTGGACTGTGAACCCCAAGGTTGACAATTCAAACCTACCAGCTGTTCCTTGGAAACCTTATACAGGGTCTCTATGAGTTGGAATGGACTCAACAGCACTTAACAACAATAAAATAAATGCCACAAATTATTGGAGGCCAGGTGTGGTGCTGTAGGATAAGCAGTGGACCCTAAACCACAAGATTGGCAGTTCATACCCACCAGCTGCTCCTTGGAAACCCTATACAAAATCACTATGGGTTGGAACCCAACTTGATGGCACTTAACAAACAGGAATTTGCTTTCTTACAGTTCAGGAGGCAAGAAGTCTGGATTCATGGTTCCAGATCAAGAGGAAGTCTTTTCTCTGTCAGCTGTATGTGGGGAGTGTCTTTGTCTCTTCAGCTTGTTACCTAGTTCCTTAGAGATCTACATATAACTTGGCATCGATCTTCCCCCATCTCTGATTCTCAGAGTCAAAATACACCTTCTGTCTTATAAACATAACAAAGACCACCCATTCCCAAAGGAGATTATAAACACAGGAATTGTTGTCAAGTGTTGTCAAGTTGGTTCTGACTCACAGCAAACCTGTATAGAGCTTCCTAGCAGCAGCTAGTGAGTTTAATCGACTTTGTGGTTCAAACTGACCTTGCAGTCCAGTGCTTTTTCCCACAAGCTGAGATTTAAAACACATATTTTTGGGAGGCACAATCCATAGCAGGTGCTAATAACAGAAATCAAACTGTAGTGGTTTAAACACCTAAACTCTCTTCCAAATTTATTCTTGCTTAAAAAAAAATATCCAGAATAACAAGACAGAGTAGCTCTCCTAAACTGCCCTTTCTTTCTTTCTTTTTTTTTTTTTTAAAGTTTTTATCGTGGATTGAGTGAAAGTTTACAGGGCAGATCATAAGATTTCCATGCAACAAATCATACACCTTGTTTCATTACAATGATTATAATCCCCTCCATGTACCATCAGTTAACAGTATTTCTCTCTATTCATTTTAGCTTTTATTTATTTATTTTTTAAACAAAGCTGCCCTTTCTGGTCTGCAAACCTTAGCATATGACCTATATCTTTTAGGATACAAGATTGCAGCTGGAGCTCATTCATGGGCAGGCAAGAAGAAGAGCAGGGATAATAACCAAGTCAGCACCCTTTAGGGATAACTCCCCCAAACCCTAACCAACAGTTTCATATTTACTACTTCTAACTTCAAGAAAGTCTAGAAATTTAGAAATACATTCATTCATTTTTTCCAAATCTGGGAAATCGTAGGAGTAGATAAATAAAGTTTCTGTTATTAAGGAAAAAGGAGAAAATTAAAATGCCTGGGACAACCGAAACTCTCCACCATGGTATCGGATATGAATAATCCAAACTGATTGGTTGAGTAGATCTTATGAGAAAACAGCACCAATAGCAATGATGGCAACTATGCAGTGCTTTACTCTTTTTTTTTTTGTCCAGAGGATATTGAAGATGGAGAGATTGAGCAGCAATGGTCCCGACTAACAGGGTTTGGCAAAGTAAATGTGACACAGAAAGTGCTACAGCATCCTTCACTGTGAGATCTAACAAGCAGTAAGTATTTCAGTCAAAAGCACGCATATTGTTATTCTTGCAGCCAAAGCTGACCAAGTTCAAAGGTGAATGGAGATTGGGAGTCCTCAGGTAAGGTACAACTGAAGCAGCATCACAAAGTCATGTTCATCATCTGGTACAGATGGAAATCAGCAGCCTGTTAAGTACACTAGGAGCAAGGAGAGTACTGCACAGAGGTTAAACCTCCATTCTGGAAGCTCCTATCAAGTGCACTGTGAGCAAGTGCTTTGAATAAGAGAGAAGCCAAACTAACATCCCTCTGAAGGTACTTAATCTACTCTGAAGATTACTTTTGCTGTTACGCTATTTATTATGTGCTGTGGAGTCACTTCCAACTCACAGGAACCCTGTATAAGGTTCCCAAGGCTGTAAATCTTAAAAAACAGAAAGACCCGTCTTTCTCTCTCAGAGAAAGTGGTGGGTTTGAAGTGCCGACATTGTAGTTAGCAGTTCAGTGTTTACCCTACAACATGGTATAGCTTGTATAGCTATTACTAAGACCATTGAATCTGGAAGAGAGCATCATGGTGCAGAACACAGGATTTAGGATACAAGAAACCTAAGGGCCCTCCACAACACATGGAAACAGGAGACAATATACAACAAAACAATACAGAAACCAAATGGGTCATTCATCAATACTAAAATTTTAACAAAGTGTATCTGGCTCTCAGGACCCACAACAAGTCCTTCGTAGAACTATGTCTACTGTGCAGAGGCAGGGTAGTCTTTATAACAAATCTGTTTTTCATAAAAAATCTTCAAAACAGTTGAAAACCTGATTACCAAATTCTACTTACTGAATTGGATTTCTATGTCTGCTACACATTACTCATTCCTATATGTAATAAAGTTCAATATTTATAGCATCTTTTCAGAGAAGTGTGGTATTCTGAATTAATGTGCTGGACTGAAAGGTTACTTTGAACTGCAAGGTTGTGTGGTTCAAGCTCACCAGAAGCTCCAGGGAAACCCTACACAGGGTTGCTATGAGTCGGTATCTACATGACAGCATTTAACAACAACCACGTTCCTGTTTTAGAAATTGGCAAACTAGAGGACAGAGAAGTTAGATTATTAAAAGCACAGGTATTAAGTATACAGAAAAAAAAATCAAACTGAGATGATTCGATTCTAAATTCTATGGTTTACACTAGAAAGGGGCAGAGAAATTTGAAGACTATGAGATACAACATTATTGCTTTCTAGCATTCAGTCCCTCATCTTCGACAGTCAGCAGCCTGATTTTTCTTTGTGAAATCAGCCTCACCTTCACATTTAGTAGATGGATTGGGCATAGATCTGATCCTACCTCAGACCTCTTGGGGTGGGTGCCAGATCTAGGCCTGGTCAATTAGTTCCAGGAAAACTCAGGTGATTTGACATTGGTCCTGATTCAGAGCATTAAGTCTAAGTTCCTAAATTGTTGCTGGAATTTTGGGAGATGAAAAGTTTTCATAATTCTGTGGTGATTAAGCCTGCATAGGAGACATACTTCCTTATGAATTTGACCAGCCAGAGTATTTAGGGAGGCAAAGCCAAGTAAAATCCGAGCCCCAATGACATGATTTGAGTTCTCAGATTCCATCATTCTTGAAGTCAGATCTAGAGCTTAAATTTTTAAATAATATATAAGAATAAGACAATATTGTTGTTGTTAACTGTTGTCAAGTCAGTTTCAACTTATATCAACATTGTCTAGGGTTTCCAAGGAGAGGTTGGTGAGTTTGAACCACAGACCTTGTGGTTCAAACTAACCATGGCCAGTGCTTTATCTGACAGCATCACACCAGACAATAAATCCCTTTATTTTGTAATTCATTTTGTTGGAGTTAGATTTCCTGTTACTGTAAAGAAAACACTAATAATGTAGCTTAAATAATATATAATTATACTATAAATATCCTTAACAAATATTGGCTAATTCAAACTTAATCATTGTAACCCAGCTGTGATGCAGTGAATTGCCTGATATGGTCCTTCTAGTCACAGTGTTTGCAACTATTACCAAATGACTAAATATGAAGTGTTTGTGGCTCACCAAAGGGGGTGAATAACTTGATAATAATAATGTAAGTAAGGTGCATGGCAGCCTTGTGGGAGTGGACCCATACAAATAAAACGTACAGAACCCTAAAATGGGGATTGGTCAGTTTTGCCCAATGCAAAGCTTAGAATCAACTTCCCCAGAAATGTGAGAGGAGGATTGCACTACCATCAAGAAGAGCCAAGAATGGAGCACATCCTTTGGATGTAAGATCCCTGTGATGAACCTCCTCAATCTGAAGGACAGAGAGCTATGGCCAGAGATGGCAGAGAGATGAAGAGAATCACTGGCAGAGACTGGTGACAGTAGATATAACAGAACTAAGAACAGCTCCTGACAGAGAACCTCCTGACCCATAGAGTGGAAATGTTAAGTACCTTCAAGCAGGAGGCTTGCTGGTGGAGTGGTTCCTTCTGGGCACTTAATCAGAGGACTAAGTTTTCCAGCCTACAGAGCTGGATCTGAGTGACTTCAGACTGAGACTTACTGGTGAAATAGAAAGTCTTAGGACATTTATTGAAAGAGTTAAAAGAGATTTTTTTAACACTTGCCTGAGCAGGGGAGTCCAAGAAGCCAAGAGTCAGAAGTCCTGTATCTGCAGGCAGTGCTGAGAAGAGGCTTTCTTGAAGAACTGCATACTAGTCCTGGTGTGGCACTGTGGGCTAATGTGTCAGACTGCAAAGTCATTTGAACTTCAAGGTCGGTGGTTCAAGCTCACCAGCTGCTCTTTTACAGGGTCACTAAGGGTCAGAATCAATTCAACGGCACTTAACAACAACAACAACTTCCTTATAATAAGGAGCTCTGGTAGCATAGTGTCTACAAATTGGGCTACTAACCTCAAGGTCAACAGTTCGAAACTACCAGCTGTTCTTCAGGAGAAAAGATGAGGCTTTCTGCTCTGGTAAAGATTTATAGCCTCAGAAACCCTGTACAGGGTCACTACAAGTCGGAACTGACACCACGGCACACTACCACCACTTCCATATAATAAATCCCATATCTATAGGTATGATCTGTGAGAGTTCTATGTGGCCAGAAAATCAAACCTATCAAAGAGGCAGAAAGTTCTGTCCAAAGTGGTAAAAAGACTGGAATGCGGAGATATGTTTGAACTCCATCTCATAGGACTCAACCATGGGTTGGTACTGATAGTGATTCTCCTCTCACTTTGGGAAGTCAGAAGAGGTCAGACTCTACTCCTACTCCATCTTTATACCAGTAACACTGTTTTACAATGGGAATATATAGGACAGGGTGTTGTTTTGTTTTTCCTTCTAGATATACTTTTGGATGAAGTATAAGAGCCTTTTGCTAGAATGTTCTAGATACTTATGTTTTTGTTTTCTTTTGTTTTTTTGATGCCAGTTGGTCCAAGAAAACAACAATCCAGGTAAAGTATTTTATAAAGTGAGTCTATAAATTAAGCAACTATAGAAAATATAATCAGACCGTATCATGATAAAATTTATGAGAAATAGTTTCATTATGCAATTATCAATAAATATTATTAGAGTGTTTAGCATTCATGAAAAATACTATATTTCAGTATCTTGAAGGACTTGAAATGACTTTTCACAGAAGTTTTGGGAAAATAAAACTAAATTAGAAAATTGCTGTTTAAGACAGTTCCATTATTAATGTTAGATACAATACTTGATCAATATTGTACAGAAAATAAGATATAAAATTTGTATCAATACTACTTGAAAAAACAGATAACTATATTCAATGATTAGTTTACTGCTATGAATAAGGATTACATTTACAAACTGTTGCAATTTATACGCTAAGCTCTATAGACCTTTCCCTCTGTGGTTTAACTTTTACTCTTTAAAAAGACATTATATGAGAATCTGCCTAGTAAGAGAATTAAAAAGTCATAAATATCCACGGGTAGGAATAAATA
>NW_006408530.1:29136452-29169202 GCF_000296735.1 Chrysochloris asiatica
CAGGAGCACCTTAGTCCTCAAGCTGACATCTTTGCTCTTCATCACTTTAAATAAATGTCTGTCTTTTCTTCTTCCTATTCTTCCTTAAGCTGAGAGCTCAGATGAAACCTGTCCACCATGGGTGACCATGGCATTTAAAATACTGGTTGCATAGCTTCTAGAAATCATAGCAACATGCAAGCCACCACAGTATGACAAACTGACACACTAGTGGTGGAACTTTTTACTATAATTTTCAATGTATTTCCACTAGATTTCTTATGTTGAATTAATATATTTTACTCAAGGTAGGTTTGAACTGCAAGGCTGGTGGTTCAAACCCACCAGCCACTCCTCAGAATTCCTAGACAACGTGGCCATGAGTTTGGATTGACTCAACGGCACTTAACAACAATAATTCAAATAATAATCCTGAAATAATATTAAAGATTATAGACTACATATAACATCACTGAAGTCCTGTGTGACACTGTAGGATAAGGCACTGGACAGCAAGGTCAATTTGAACCATAATGTCAGTGGTTCAAACTCATCATCAGCTCATTGGAAATCCTATACAAGGTCTAAGGAGCAGTTGGTGTGTTTGAACCACTGATCTTGAGTTTCAAACCAACTTGGTGGTGCAGTGCTTATCCTACAGTACCATACCACAATCCCAAATAAACACAGAAGAATAAATATATAAAGTGTGAAAATGATTGTGTAAGAGGAGGATTAACCCAAAAAGAATGCTAAAACATAGTATAAAATTAGGGATGTTGTAGCAGTGTATTTACTAGTACACGAATATTATATGCACCAATGGAAGAAACCTGGTGTGGCGCTGTGGGCTAATGCGTCAGACTGCAAAGTCATTTGAACTACAAGGTCGGCAGTTCAAGCTCACCAGTTTCTCCTTGGAAACCCTATGCAAGGTCGCTATGGGTCAGAATCGACTCTATGGCACTTAACAACAACAATGGAAGAAACCAGGGTAGGAAAACTGACTCCACAATGGAAAATTAAGATATTTAGCTTTTCAAATTATGGGGAATATAGGGATACCTTGACTGCTACTTGAAAATGACAACACTGAATGTTAACTTCACTCTTTATCCCAAATACTTTCTTATTGATACAAAATACTAGTATTGGATTACATTCATCTTAGTCCTCAAAGAAACATATTTGATCTTCAACACTTTAAAGAGTTATTTTTCAGCAAAGATGTACCTAATAAAATATGTCATATGACTTCTTGACTGCTGCTCCCATAAGTATTGATTGCAGAGCTAAGCAAAATGAAGTCTTTGACAATTTAAATATTTTATTCTCTTATTATGTAATTTATTGGTCCAGTTGTAAGGATTTTAAATTTCTTTAAAATGGAAGAACACCCATTCTAAAGGCTATAGTTTTTGATCTTCATCAGTAAGTATTTGTAGTCCTCTTCACTTCTAGTGAACAACATTGTGCCATCTGCCTATCCAAGGTTGTTAATGAGTCATCTTCCAATCATCATGCCACAATTTTTGTTTTTGTTTTTTACATAATCCATCTTCTCAGATTATTTAATATACAGACTAAGTAAGTATGCTGAAAGGATGTAAACCTGGTGTACACCTTTCCTGTTTTAAAACTATTCAGTATCCCTTTGTTCTGTTGGAATGACTGCCTCTTAGTCTATGTGCAGGTTCCTAGTGAGCACAATTAAGTGTTTTGAAATATGCATTCTTGACAAGGTTATCCAAAGTTTGTTATGATCCACACAGTCAAATGCCTTTGTACAGTTAATAAAGCATAATAAAAATCTGTCTAGTATTCTCTGCTTTTAGTCAAGGTCCATTTTGCCAGCAATGATATCCCTCACTCCATGACCCTTTATGAAACTGGCTTAAATTTATGGAAGCTCATTGATACACATCTTCAGGAAAATTTTACTTGCATGTGATATTAATTGTTTTGTTCAAAGATTTCCATATTAAATTGGGTCACCTTTCTTTGGAATTAACACAATTATTCATCTCTTCTAATAAATTGGCCAGGTACCTGTCTTCCAGATTTCTTGGCATAGAAATTTGCACTTAAATTCAATCAATTCTTGGAGTGTTATTTTTTGCAAATGCCCTCAGTGCAGCTTAAACTTCTTCCTTCAATACTGTCTTAGGCTGCATTCTCTAGAAAAGCAAAACTGGTGAATCTTATACAGGTACGTATAAAGAGAGTTTTATATAAAAAGAAATGGTGCACACAGGTCTTGAGGTGGTCAGTCCCAAGTCCATGGGGGTAGATGTCATGCTGGAGACTTCTTACACACATAGCTGCAGAGCTAATGAATCAAGATTGGCAGGTCAGTGGACAGGCAGGCAGACAGGTCCACCAGATAAGACGGCAGACTGCTGATGACTCCCAGGATCAGCAATTAACAGGCCACTGGCTCAAATACAAAGAACTGGAGGTGACAGGATGAATCAGATGCAAGGTCCAGACCCAGCAGAAAGAAACCAACCCTTGTCTGAATGTCCAATATATTAGAAGCAGGCCATACACCTGAGGAAATTTCCTTTCAATTGACTGGATGCTAATAGCAAAATTCATTATAGAGTTGATTACATTACATTAGATCTCATCATGGGAGATAACTACATCTCAACTGACACACCACTGAGAATCTGAGCCAAGTCAAACTGACATGAAAGCTTATCTATTACAAATACTACAGTTTCTCGATAACCACAGGTTCCTCCTGAAATGAATGAACATCATCCAGCTCTTTTTGGAACAGTGACTCTGTGTTCCTTCCATCATCTTTCTGCATCATTCAGTATTTTGCCAATAGAAACATTCAGTATTTCAGGTAAAGGTTTGAAATTTTTTATCAGTTTTTTAAGCTTGAGAAATGACGAATGTGTTCTTCCCTTTTGGTTTTGTAACTCCAGGTCTTTGAACATTTCATTATACTACTTTTTCTTCTCAATCTGCCCTTTGAAATTTGTTCTTTAGTTCTTTTACTCCCTCATTTTTTCCAGTCATTTTAGTTTCTCTGTGTTTAAGAACAAGTTTAAGAGTCCCTTCAGACATTTATTTTTTTATTAAAAAAATTTTTTTTTTGAGTCCCTTCAGACATTTATTTTGGTCCTTTTTTTCTTTCTTTTAAATGACCTTTAGCTTTCTACATGTATGATGGTCTAAACTGCTTTCCACAACTCTTCTGGTCTTTGGTTATTGGTATCCAATCTGTTCTTGAGATGGTCTTTAAATTCAGGGTATATTCAAGGTCATGTTTTGGTTCTTGTGGACTTGTTTTTATTTTCTTCAGCTTCAGCCTAAATTTGCATATGAACAATTGATAGTTTATTCCACAGTTGACCCCTGGCCTTTTTTTCCTCTGATGACATTGAGTTTCTCCATTGTCTCATCCCACAGAGGTAGTCAATTTGTTTCCTATGCATCTCATCTGATGAGGTCCTTGTGTATAGCCAGTTTATATTGTTGCAAAAGGTATTTGAAATGGATAAATCATTGGTCTCAAAAATTTCTATCATGCACTCAAATTTTTACTAAAGCTTCCATCTTTCCCAAAAATGATCCCTGTTGTCTTTGTCCTCACTGGCCCCTCTATCTTTTCTTCTACTGTTCTGGGCTACTACAATAGCTTATTTGGATTTTTATTCCTTTAAACACTTGTTCAACCATTTCTCACATTCCATATCAAATCAATCACTCATGAGTACCAGCACGAATGTCTTTAGTTGATTTATTTCACTTTTCCTTTGGTTAGCATGTAACTCTATAACAGTGATGCCATCATCTCATGAATTCTTATAATTCCTTCCTCTCTAAATTTCCTATAAATTTGCATGCTTGGGGCAACTTACTTCCTCTACTCAACCTAGAACTGGCTATTTTCAATGTGGGTATGTTCTAACATACAATTGTTACATAGGGAATAAAAACAACCAGACAAACCCCAATACTATCCTATAAGCACTGTTCCAAGTTCCGCCAGTAATATCAGAGATAAAAGAGATGACATGTCATGCTATTATCACTCAAAAACTGACTTTAGAGACACAGACAAGCAAAAACAAAGGAAGGAAAAATGAAAGGAAAGCACTAAATTTTCATAATTTTTTCAAATCACAGAATAATTTGTCCAAGTTAAGTTGTTCATTATAGCTGATTCAATAATATTGCTATAATAAATATGGCATAGATTAACTTTTCTTCCTATTTCTTTTGGTTTGAAATTTTGTAGAGGGAAGAGAGGAGTAGGAATAAGAATCAATTGAAATAGCATTGATTATAAATGTTAAGTTTAATGAAACTCCTATTTGATGTCCCTGAACACATAAAGTATCGAGGAAGAATTCTATCCATGAAATATATTTTTGATAAATCATAATCAGCCTTTATTGGCTCTACTTATTCCACAAAATATAAAAACTATTTTTATCAAACACATAATAGTGTAGCACAGTAAAGCTCCTATAAGGAATATTGTTCAATACTTTATTGCCCAATTGAGAGAACTAATGTTGAAGATTGCATATAGTAGCGTGTTCTACGGTTTAAAAGATTTTCAGAAATCTTCACACAAAAAAAGCTTAAAAATTTTATCAATCATTCACTTATGCCAAATAATTTTTCATGATAAGTAGAGAAAAACTAATGATATAATAGCAACTATTCAAAGTTAAAAAAGATGTATCATGTTTACATTTAATGACCAGTAAGTCCACAAGTCAAGATATTTTTTAAAAGTGTAATAACAATGCATTGTGATTTATCAAAAAAGACAAGTTTATTCAAAAATTAACTTTAACATCCAGAACACAGCCTCCTAATAGTGCAAAATATAATCAACAGAAAATATAGTAAGTACAAAATATTTTATCTATTTTTAAATAAAGGCCACACAAAATTAACTTAGTTAAATTATATACTACACACATGCTGAACAGATATAGGAGGGAGAGTGAGAGTATACCCACAAGTATATAAGGGTTTGAAAGAGTGTATCTGTACATGGGTACCTTTGCTGCAAACAGATTTATGAATGTGGTGGAGTATTGTTATTATTAAGTGCCAATGAGTCAATTCCTACCCATAGTGAGCTCAAACCTCCAACCTTGTGGTTAAAATCAAGTTTGCAATCCTGTACATTAACCCACAGTGTCACACAAGGGCTCCATGGGGCAATATACAAGGGGAAAAATGATGAAAACTTCTTAGATATGATCTAACATCTTATGTCAATGAGTTGTTGGACCTGGGGGGGTCAGGAGCACAGTCTCAGGGGACACCAAGCCCAACTAGGATAATATAGTCCTACATCCTACTTTGGTGAGTAACAACTAGAATCTTAAAACTCAATAGAGGATATGTAAGGAGAAACTATTAGTCTCTCCATCAGTGGAAGAAAGAAAATTGAAAAAACTGGAAGATGCTTGGAACCAACAAATATAATCAGTCACCACCTCTCTGAGACCATTAGAAATATAAGATGTCCAGTTACCATACCAATGCTTAGAAAGGTATTAGAAGGTTCCAGAAAGAATGAGAGAAAATGTGGAACATAATGAAAAATTATTTTAAAAATATTGGACTTACTGGTCAAAAAGACACTGGAGGAATCCTAGAGTATGGCCTTTGACAATCTTCAGATATGGAACAGAACTTACACCCGTGGCCAAGTTTTCATCCAAGCGCAGTAGGTAGGTATACAGGGAGAACAACTACATTAGTAAGGAATACTCACCATGGAATGGTCAATCATTCTGAATCAAAAAAGCAAAGTTGAGAAGCAATGGGAGTGAGGGTAAAATGAAAATAGGAGCCAAAGGGGGAGGTGAGATGACTGTTGTTGCACGGAGGGGATTACAATCACTGGGATGGAATACGGTATATGGTTTGTTTACTATAAAACTGATGATATTCTCTGTAAGCCTTCTCTCAATTCACAATATAAAGTTTTAAAAACCTGTATATAATATTACCTGCGATTTACAAGATACATATTTTGTGTTTAGACCAACAGTATACGAGGAGAAAATGACGCACAATGTCAATTTAAGGTCATGATGGAACTTTGCTTTAAATATAAAAATTGCTATATGTATGAAATCACTTTTTGGTAATCGGCTTATTCCCACTTAACTATCTGAACATTATACATGGGGTTTCTGGTCTTAAAAAAAATCTCAAATCTGACCAACTTGAACTCAATATAACTTATCTATACCAGTCGCTCCGCGGGAGAAAGATGAGGCTTTCTACTCCCGTAAAGATTTACACCCTTGGAAACCCTGTACAGGGTCGCTATGGGTCGGACCCGACTCAATGGCACTTAACAACAACAACAACATACCATATGTGGGAAGGGATGGTGCGGCAATGAGGTCTAGTAGATGTTTTCTGATGTTCTTTCAAGCATTCATATCTACTGCTCTTTAGAAAAGACAACCAAGCCAATATAAACAATAAGACACACAACTAAGCATGGAAAAAAAAAGAGAATGATTGGAAAAATACAAAAGACAGCAATAAACATGAGTCAAATTAATTTGCTATACGAATTATAGTGAAAGCTGTTTGAAGAAGATGCTTCTTTGGTTAGAAAGGGGCTTTATGTATTAGAATGGCCGAAGCAATAGCAAAGAAGCAATAAATAGGGAAGAGTTCCTAGTCACTGGAGCATAGGCCTAAGGACTAGCTTCCCAAACCAGATGGAGGTTCAGGTACCAATAGCCTAAAGAGACGAGTAAAACACCATTTTTACCCATAAGGATTTAAAAGGTTAATAGGAGAGAAAGAACTAAACCAATAATTACAACTTAGCAGTTAAAAACAAACACACAAAAAACCTAAAAGAGAGCTATCAATCCTGGAAGAACACAAAAGAACCACTTATCCTTAGAACACAGTGAAGACTTAGGACAGAAGAAAAAGAAAATAGACTACCTGGGGATATTGAGTGTATAAGCTAATTAGTTATTGGGTCTTCACATTAGCTAGTCCCTCTATGTGAAATTCTATTGTTGTTTTTGTTGTTAGGTGCCGTTGAGTTGATAACAAGTCATAGTGATCTAATGCACAACAGAACTGCCTAGTCCATGCCAATCTCACAATCATTGCTATGCTTGAGCCCATTACTGTGTTACCACTGTGCCAATCCATCCTGTTGGGGGTCTTCTTTGTCTCTGACCCTTTACTTTACCAAACATGATATCCTTCTCCAGAAACTGGGCCCTCCAAAGTATGAGAGACGACGTCTGGCCATCCTGACTTCAAAGGAGCATTCTGGCTGTACTTCTTTCAACACAGATTTGTTTGTAGATGTGCTTACCATGTGAAACCAGGAGCTATGGTGGAGCAGTGATTAAGAACTAGAGTGCTAACAGAAAGGTGGGTAGTTTGCAGTCATGGGTGACTCTGTCGGAGAAAAGATTTGGTGATCTCCTCTGGTAAAGATCACTGTGAAGTAGCTCTGTTTTGTTCACATGGGGTCATTATGAGTCTCAATTGACTCAGTAACTCCCTAACAACATCATGTGCATGTGAAACCAATGTTCCACTTCTGGATTTTGACACAGGAGTTCTCAGCCTTGACATTTTTGATAGACCATAACAAGCTGTCATATAATCATGACTATCCAAAATGCTTCAGATACTTCCAAGTATACCCTGTGATACAAAACGACCCTTTGTCAGGACCCTAGAGAGAAGTAACACCATTTGCCAACTTGGCTATAGGTAAGATAGAAAATTTCCCACTCTCCAATAAATTCATGGAGGGACACTTAATAAGTGATTGAAGTCCAATTCATGATTTCAGCATCAGAGATAACGCTGCATAATATTTTATCCCCACTTCATTATTCCTTCACCAAAAGTACACTTTTGGAGCAGTCTGAAAAATACACACAATATAGAGAAAAGCTGAAATTGCCTGTACGCCCTAGGAGATTAAACTCTCAATAAGCATAGATCCTTTTTTCATTACTTGGTTTAGGCATAAAGTATTTTATTATAGAATTTTGATGTTATAATTTGTTTCTACATTTTTGCAATAAAATTATCATGCATTACATATGTATTAGTCCTCACGTATAGACATGGATAAATTCCAAGGATCAGGTTGCTATGTGAAAATAACCAAAAATGAAGTATGGGCTCATCAGATCACACAATAGAGAATGATGACATCATTGTATAATTATCAAACAACTAAGAATCATGGATTAGCCAAGTTGACACATTATTTTGGCCACCATTTTCAGCATTACTCTCACCTTGCACCTCATGTATTCATAACAGCCACATATATGTTGTGGAAAACAGTCATAGAGTAAATTTTTAACTATTCTAAATTCAAAATGTCTGATAACAAGATAAGTGACAAATTTGGAGAAGATGTGCATGCACTACATATTTTCACTAATCATATTTTTGTCTAAATTCTGAATTCTTTATTCTGGTACACAGATTAATAGGTCTAACATTTATTGACCAACAATTATGTAACATAGGGTCATTTGGGGGTACTGGAAATGAATGAGGTACAGTCTCTGCATTTAAGATGAAAATCTAGTAAGAGGGATATTTAAAACATAATACAATTGTATTACATGAAATTTAGGTAGAGAGTCCACACTGAAAAATTTGCAACTGTACCTGGGAAAATGGAAGTATTTTCAGAGAAGTTAATGTATGAGATGGGACTAGAAGGGAAGGAAAAGGGAGATTTCCAAGCTGGGAGAAGAGCATGAAATTGATGACAGTTTTGTGGATTATGGTGGCACCTGGGCAATGGTCAGCAGGTGGCATGTCTGAGAGATAGTAATAGGAAAAGTGAAACAGATTAAGAGTTTTAGAAGATATTTGAGGCACAGAGACATGGCTTTAAATTGGAAAAGGACAGCCATTTAAATTTTCTGATCAGGTGAGTGATACAATCAGAAAAGCTAGTCTACTCAGATGACGTTAGGTTTGTAGGAGAATGCCCAGACACAAGAAAAGTAGTTTGGAGGTTACTGCAATCTTCACTTAGATGTGAACAGACTATATTGAGAATTTAAGACAGTGTGGCATACAGGATTTGACAGCTGAGCCTCCCAGTTAATGGATGGGTGCAGATACAACAAAATCAAACTTAAAACACAGGAAGTCCAGCTTCTGGAGGCTGAAAGTGACTTCACTTTTAGAAACTGAATTTTACCTATCAGTATATGATCTATGGGGCAAAGGTCAGGAGGTAAAACTTCTCGCCTGGATATTTCATTGAAATAAAGTCTCTGGGAACTTCTCTAGAGCTTAAATTCTAGGAAGAGCTGGGGTTAACTGGGGACACATTATAAATGGAAAAGAAAATAGCAAAGAAGAGAACCATGAAGAATAATTTCAATGGCCAGTTCGGGTGATGAGAGTATGTCAAGCTCAGGGACGTAAGTATTCATAAAGATAAGAGTGAGCTACAAAAAAAAAAAACATGACATAAGAGCAGAAGGAAGTAGTCTCAAAAAGAAAGGACTCAACAGTATCTAAAGGGAGGATGAGGAGGACTTGGCCTGAAAAGAGATTATTGAAACTATATCTAGAAAGTCATGGGTACTCCTCTGCAATGGCATGTCTAGGAATTTAAAGGGAAAAAAGAACCCTCTTTTTCCAAGCCCTGAGTTTAGCTCTATATCCATTCACATCCCTGCTGTCTCTAGAATCATGACCACTCTAGTATTTCCTCCCCAGTGGCTTTAATATATGTTCCCCACTACTTATTTCTATTTTGTTTTCATATTTGCAGAGCAGTCCTACTTTCACTCTTGGTATCCTGCTACAACTTTTCTTTGACAAATAGTCTATAAAACCATCTGTTCGATATCTGCTTCTTATTAGTTCTTCATCCCTAAACTGTAATTTTTATCTAACATATACTTACAGAAATATGGGGGTACCATGGCTCTAGAGGATAAGTCCTCAACTATGAACCACAAAATTGGTGGTTCAAGCCTACAAGTCATGCCAAGGGAGAAGATGAGACTTTCTGCTCTGAAAAAGGGTCTATAAACCCTATAAAGGGTCACTATGAGTTGGAACCAACTTGACAGCATTGTAATAACAACCACCTCCAATTATTGTGCTGAGACTGGACTCTAGAAACGCAGTTATGGCCAGTCAATTGCTAAATCCTTTCTTCCATCTTTAGTTACACTACTACTTCTATAGCATTTGACAATATTACACACATACTTCTTGAAAAATCTCTTCTTGAGATTTTTAGATACTGCACCTATATTTCTCACGAAGATAAAGATGTTGTTGTCATCGTTGTTAGGTGCCAATGAGTCAGCTCTGACTCATAGTGACCCTATGCACAACAGAAGGAACACTGCCTGGTCCCTGGCCAACCTCACAATTGTTGTTAAGCCTGAGATAATTGCTGCTGCAACTGTGCTAATCCATCTTGTTGGGGGTTTCCTCTTTTTCTGTAACCCTCCACTTTACCAAACATGATACCCTTCTCCAGGGACTGGTCGTTCCTGATAATATGTTGAAAGTATAAGAGATGAATCTGGCCATACTGGCTTCCAAGAAGCATTCTGGTTGTATTTCTTCCAATATAGGTTGATTTATTCTTTTGGAAGCCCATGATACTTTTAATATTCTCCTCCAACACTATAACTCAAATTCACCAATTATTCTATGGTCTCCCTTACTCACTGTACAACTTTCACTTGCATATACAGTTATTGAAAATATCATGGCTTGGGTCAGGTGCACCTTATTCCTTAAACTGAACATCTTTGCTCTTCAACACTTTAAAGAAGTCTTGTGCAGAGATTTTCCTAATGCAATATGTTGTATGATCTCTTTACTACTGTTTCCGTGAGTGCTGATGGTTGATCGGAGCAAAATGAAGTATGAAAACTTCAATCTTCAATAAAGATGTTAATTATTATTTTACGAAAAAAGATGTTTTGTGAATAAATTGTTGTTGTTAAGTGCTGTTGAGTTGGTTCTGACTTACAGTGACCCTGTGTAGGGTTTCTGAGGCATCGCTAGTGAGTTTGTACCACCAACCTTGTGGTTCAAACCAACCTTGCAGTTTAGTGTTTACCCTACAGTGAATTAGTTTGGAGAAATCTCTCTCACTCTCTCTCTCTCTCTCTCTCTCTCTCTCTCTCTCTCTATATATATATATATATATATATATGTATATGTATATGTATATATATTTTTTTAAGTAAAAGATTCCTTCACTGAGCACATCTAAGAGTCTTCAATACATTAATTCCATATAGAAAATTTCCAAAAGGAAGATAATTTGTTATTGTTAAGTGTGTCAAGTCAGTTCTGATTCATAATAACCCTATGCTCAACATAAGGAAACCCTGCCTGCTTCTGTGGATCCTCACAATTGTCATGTCTGAACCAATGCTGCTGACACTGTGTCAATCTTGTTGAGGGTCTTCCTCTTTATCACAAACCTTTTACTGTACTAACCATGATGTCCTTTTCCAGAGACTGGTCTCTTCTGATAACACGTCAGAGGTATGAGAGACGAAGGCTCACAGTCCTGCCTTCTTAAAAACATTCTGGCTGTACTTCCAACACAGATTTGTTTGTTCTGCTGGCAGTGCATAGTAATTTTAATATTCTTCTCCAACACTATTATTCAAATGCATTAATTGTTCTACAGTCTGCCTTACTCATTGTTCAACTTCACATGCATATGATGCAACTGAAAATACCATGGATTGGGTCAGACACACCTTAGTCCTCAAACTGATATCTTGCTCTTTACCACTTTAAAGAGGTCTTTTGCAGCAGATTTGCAAAATGCAGTATGTAATGTGATTTCTTGATTGCTACCATGTGTGTTAATTTGCTATCTTAGCAAAATGAAAACTATGACAACTCCAATCTCTTCCCTATATATCATGATGTTATTTATCAGTCCAGTGGTGAGGATTTTTGTTTTCTTTACATCGAGGTACAGTCATATTGAAGGCTGCAGCGGTCTTTGATGTTCATCAGTAATACCACAGAACCCGTTTTTCATTAAATTACTCTTTTTACTAATTTACTTCAAAAAATGTGTTTTGCAATATTTTTTTAACTTTCAATTAGTGATACTTGGCATGGTTTGATAAAGGAAAGGAAACTGACACTTCTTGAGCCATTATGTTGTTGTTATGTGCCCTGGAGTTGGTTCTAACTCAAAGCAATCCAGTACAGGGTTTCCAAGGCTGTAAATCTTTACAGGAGCAGAAAGCCTCATCTTTCTCCCGTGGAACAGCTGGTAGTTTCGAACTGCTGACCCTGAGGTCTGATTCGCAACTACTACGCTACCAGAGGCATTATAAGCATAGATAAATACAATATGAAATTGGTATTATTATCCTCTTGTAAATGGGAAAACTAAGGCAGGGAGAAGTTAAGCAGTTAGACCAAAGCCATTCATATAAATCCCTCCCCTTATTGACATTGAGTTGACTTGGACTGTTAGCAACCCTGTAGGACAAAACAGACATGCTCCATATTGTTTCCAAGACAGAAACCCCTACTGCCTCAAGATTGCTACATGTTTCTCCTATGAGCAGCTGATGGGTTTCAACTGCTGACACTACAGTTAGTAGCCAAGTGCTCTAGCCATTATGCTACCAAAGCGCCCTTAACTCTAAAACCAATTGCCTTTGAGAGCAGCTAATTAGCTTACACTGCCAACCTTGTGGCCCAAAGCCTAACTGACAATGCCATCATGGCTCCTTTAATTGACTGTATTGTTGTTGTTGTGAACCGCCTTTGAGTCAGTTCTGATGCATAGCAACCCTGTGTAGGATTTCAGAGGAGGGGCTGGTGAGCTTGACCTGCCAACCTTGCAGTTCAAATGATTTTGCAGTCCAGCACATTAACCCACAGCGCCACCCAATGAAGGACTTAATTGATTTTAGGTTTTAAATTCTTATTCCCTTTATCCTGTCACAAATGACAGTTTTCTCTCCTACTGTGTAAATCCTTCATAACATGGTTGGAATAAAATGGCACTTTTGTACCTATCTGGATTCAGAGTAGTGATGCAACTGACTTTGATGCTTCTCTGTCACCTTTTTCTGGCATGTCGCTGTAGGATCAGCACTGAACTGAGAACCACAAGGTCAGCAGTTCAAACTCATCAGTTGCTCCTCAGAAGCCCTATACAGGGCTCCTATGGGTGGAAATCAACTCGATGGCACTTAACCACAACAACAGAGCAAGTGGGGCTCCTACTTTTCCTGTTGTTACCTGTGTGCTTATTTTAATTTTCTTTAGAAATACAAACATATGTACAAATGCTAACTCTTTCTGATATAATCCTGGGATGACTGCTAGGCTAAATAGAAATGAATATTTTGGCTTTAGGAACCTGAGTGCTAAGAAGAAGAGACTAAATTTTGGTCTTGGACAAAGCTATATAGTCCTATTACATTTACACAGTTTAGAGTAGACTTTGAAATTCATATTAGCATTAATTGAAGGGGAGAGAGTACTGTAACTGAGAGGCTTGTAGTCAGAAGAGAAATTTCTTGCTCCAAGTTTAGTAAATGACTGCATTCATCAACTGAAAAGGCATTATTCCCCAAACTCAACCTCACCTGCAAACACCCATTACAGCAGGAAAATAATTTTTTGATGTGGGTACTATAGAGGTGGAAGGAAGTGTTATTTTAGATCTGAGTGCATTATGTTAATTTGTAGAAACTGGCACAAGACAACTGTCTCTGAATCTGTAACTAGTTGACATTGTGTTACTAAAGCAACATGCTCCAGGTAGCTCAATTCTTTAATATTTATTTATAATTTATCATCAATTTTGCAAAGGTGCATATTTTACACACAGCAACTATGGAAACCACAGAACTAATCATACCCTAAAACTTGTAAAGGAAATGGAAAATAATTCCTAGAATCATTATTCATTTACATGAAAACACAGTCTTGCTATTGATCCCATACTTTATTCTCTACGCCAATGCCTATGACTCTATCAAACCCATTCCTCTGTTATAATCAGCGCATGCTGTCAATTTATCTCTACTTGTGAGCCTTGCATTTTTATGTTCCTACACTTTATTTTTTAGGATTTAGAAGAGATGTTTTAAAGTTTCTTTAAAATATAATCTATGATTTGATATCAACCATTACTTAGTAAGATATATTAATAAAGACAATTCCTTCCAATTGCATATTCTGGTGTTGAAGTCAAAATTAAAATTAGAAGTCCCCCAAAGAATGACTTTTTACAGAAAGAATATTAGGATTAGATCATTTTTCCCTATGAGATAAACGTAAGCAACATTCTAATGAGCTTACCAAACTTACTGAAAATAGTTTATTTAAATGCAAATTTGGTGGTTGCCTATGACAGAAACCCCAATAGGTTGGTTGGGGAGTAGAGGTGGTGTTATGCCCCCCGCCCCCAAAATCATACAACACATGTCTATTCCTAATTTAGAAATAGTTACCACTGTGAAAAGAATGTTTGAGGTAGGCTAACCTTTTTCCCACTCTTCTGGAAAGGCTCAAAGCTACTAGCTAATGCAGCTCATTTATATCCAACTCTTGAAGTAGAAGAAGTTCCTGCACTTTCCTTTCCAGCAAATCTTTTTCCCTTCCACACTAAAGACAAAATAAACATGTGTGTCTGGCAATTGCTCAGACCTAGTTCAAAGGTTCTGTGTTTGTCTGTTTTCCTTTCTGAATCTATTGAGGTGACTTGTTTGTGGCCTGTGTTAGGCAAGTATGACAGAGAACGAAGCTGTACAAGTGAAAGGCTAAGTGACTATGAGTTCCGTTCCTTAGGCAGCACAAGGATACTTGTCATCGTAAAGAGAGTACGATGGATGTATTGGTTATTCTGACATTTTACAGAGACACTTTGGAAGAAAGATCTAGGGATCTACTTCTCAAAAATCAGCCATTGAAACCATATGGAGTGCAGTTCTACTGTGATACTCATGTGGGGACATCATGAGTCTGAGTCAACTCAACAGCAATGATATGGGGTCTTTTTTTTTGTTGTTGTTGTTAGTGTTTGCTATATATGTTGTTGTTCGGAGACATCAAATTGGTTCCCACTCAGCAACACTATGCACAACAGAACAAACCATGGCCTGGTCCTGCATTATCCGCACAATTGTTATACTTAAGCCCACTACTGCTGCCTCTGTGCCAATCCATCTCAGGAGTCTCCCTCTTTATCGCTGACCCTCCACTTTACAAAGCATGATGTTCTATATTAGTGTGTGGTTTTCAGATGAAAGCTGGCTGATAAGCTAACAGTGGCTTAGCATCTTTGGCTGTACCCTCCACTAAATGAAAGCAACATAATTAAGGAAAGTTAATTTTCTGCCAGAGAATTAGGGTGCTCAGATTTTCTTTATGAATCATTTTCTCTGAATCCAGGTGATGTAATGTGATATTCATTTGCCTTTGTTTCATAAGAATATATGTTGTTGTTGTTCAGTGCCGTTGAGTTGATTCCAACCCATAGCGACCCTGTATAGGCTTTCCAAGGAGCAGCTGGTGAGCTTGAACCGGCTTGAATCATTTTCTCTGAATCCAGGTGATGTAATGTGATATTCACTTGCCTTTGTTTTATAAGGATATATAGTTTTATATAAAATACATAATCTGGAACAAGAGATGTAAACCAACTCTAAAAAATTAAATCATATGAAAAATAAATATAAAATGGAAATAGTTTGTGAAGTTAAAGATATCTGTCTAAAATGTCTGACAAGCTTAAATATGCATTTACATAAATTTTCATTAGTGAATAATCAAAATAATTACCCTAATATTAAGGATTAAGCCACCCTCCTCCTTGACTTCACCTTACTTATATCTAATCCCTTTCTTTATATATATATATATATATTTAAATAAATGTAGCCCAGAACTCATTTTAAAAGTTGATTATTTAGCCTATGTTCTCTGGTGAAATATCTTTATTTGAAAGAAATTCCCTCAAAACAAAGAGAAAAAAACAAACGTACTCCATCAAAACTATTGTGCAAGAAGAACACATCTCTCACTGAGACAAAAAGAAATTAAGAAAGAAGAAAAAGATGTCACAGAGATTAGAGGTCTACCTCCTTTGGTTCACAAAAACAATGTTCAGTGAAAATTAGCCAAAAAAGAAAGCATGCACCCATGGCAGCCAAGGATAGCTTAGACAAGACAAATTCAATCTCCAACACCTGCTCTGTATCCCATACAGTGCCACAGACTTTGAGTCATTCAGCTGATGATAGAGTACACTCACAGAAAGAAGAAAGTATTGTTCAAACAGAAAACTCTGGAAAGTCTATTACAGTATTTTGAAGTAGTAATTGTGGATAGCAAAGTAAGAATAGGCCTAAAGAAAAATGAACTGGCTGCCCTTCTAAAACTGTCAGCATTTTTCTTTAAAAAAAAAAAAAAAAGACAGGTAAAGTTTTACTTTTTGAACGGCAGTTTCTTCAAAGAATGTTTGGATATCTATTTCTTTCTCTCATACTTTGATTTTGCACAAAGGTTGAGCCACCATCCCTTCTCTATTCAAGGGTCGTACACGTAGTTGTGCAAGAAAACCCAGCTCTCCTTGAAGTTTCAGAGAACTATTATTAGCCTGCTATGGAGTCAGCCACAACTCATGCAGAAACCTACATACAAACAAAGGCAGCATTGCCTGGTTTTGCATTGTTCCCATTATCTGTTGCATATCAGACTATTAATGACCATTGGGATTTCAGTGGCTGACATTCAGAAAGAAATTGCCAGGTCTTTCTTCCCAATCTGTCTTAACCTGGAACCTCTGCTGAAACCTAGTCAGTCCCATAGCAATACCTAAGTCTCAATGTCAGAGGGATGACAGCTACACATAAGCTACTTTAACCAGGTATCTTACCTGGACCTATCTCGTGGAAGAGAAGAATTCTACCAGTGAATAATCACTGTCACCTTCAGACAACTAGGATAGTGGAATCCAAAAGTTCAAGGAAGTAATACAGACTTTTCCCTCCAGCTATAATCCTGCTTGTCCTTCTGCTTTCATTCTTATTTTTAATTTGAAGAATCCCACAGTGTGGTATCATGAATTATCTAATGTCTCTTGCAGCCACAGTTTATAACTCCCACAAAACAACGCTTCTGCCTTGCTCGGTTTGGGTAAAAGAAGGCAGCAGAAGATACTGATACGATGACATGATTCAGCTGTGGAGAAGAATTTTAAAGACACCATGGACTGCCAGAACAAATAAATGTGCGATGGAAGAAGTGCAGCCAGAATGTTCCTAAGCATGGATGGTAAGACTTCATCTTTTGTTTTTTGGACTACTGTCTGGAGGACCCAGACCCTGGAGAAGGACAACATGCTTGGAAATATGAAGGGTCAGCAAAAAAGAGGAAGGCCAGAACAAGATGAATTTACGCAGCAGCAGCAACAATTGTAAGGACGGTGCAGGACTGGGCAATGTTTCATTCTGTTGTGTATATGGTCCTTATGAGTCAGAAACAACTCAACGGCAAAAACAACAACAACAATGAAAACTACCTTTAAGCCAGGCTAGTATCACACTCTCAAAACCCATGTCTCCATGTAGAGTTAAACTGGGCATTTTACTAAGGTAACATTTATATAGGTCTCATCCACCAGTACATGACTTCACAGTTTCTTTGAGAAACTATGCACAATTGTTACTACAGCGAGAACGTATTACAGCAATTTTCTGAAAGACAGAACTAAAATTTTTAAAGAGTGAGCTTTTTCTTTTATTTGCAGGAAGGCACTCGATATCCTCCTGGCAGTCCTGGATCAAAATATGTGGTCAAACTGACACTGGCAAATGTTCTGACAGTAACCTCATTTCCAAAGTCTCTACTGAAACAGAGAGGTCTAATTCTGTTAGATATATCTCCTTGTAACAAAGAGGCTGCATTTTAAGGACAAAGCACTTCTTAGCATCCTCCTATCATTGTCACCTGGATTATGAATGAAATAAAAGGGTGACAGTATGATGATTCTGTGAGATTTCCAGAGACAGACATTAGAAATATTACTTGTAGTCCTGAACAATATTGCCACCAACCAAAACCAAATGAAACTCACTGTTGTCAAGTCAGTTGCAACTCATAATGATCCTGTATGAAAGAGTGTAACTGTTCCATAGCATTTCCAAGGCTATAAATATTTACAGAAGCAGATTGTCACATCTTTCTTCCACAGAGTGGTGTGTGGATTTGAACTACCAATGTTTTTGTTAGCAATCATGTGCTTAATCATAGGTGCTCCTTAATATCTGATGTACTACAGAAGTTGATAAAACTCACTCTACTGAGATCCAGAAACTTATTCCCAATCTCTTTCAGAAATCATAAAGGCCACTTTTTCTTTGTATATTATGTAGTAGTAGTTGTTGTTACACATTGTTGACTTGGTTTCAAATTATAGCGACCCTCTTGGGTTTCCGAGGAGTAACTGGTGAGTTTGAACTGCCAACCTTATGATTAGCAGTTCAGGGCTTATTTAAAGTGCCACAGCAGGTGTCATATTATGTATAAAACACATACACACACACACATATATATATAATAGTTCTGTTTAAGTTGTGATTGTTAAGATTAGACAATTAATACAGCTGTTTTTCATTTTTTTCAAGAAATACTTGTTAGCAACTAAGAAGTGTAATGTGTATAGCTGGGTGTAATCTTTACATGTAGTCCTGATGTGGTGCTGTGGATTGATGTAATGGACTACAAGGTTGGTTTGAACCACAAGGTCAACAGTTGAAGCTCACCAGCCACTCCGTGGAAACTCTATACAGGGTCACTATTAGAACTGACTCAATGGCACTTAATAACAACAACAGTAACGATCTTGACATTGTCTTCATTTCCTGGTTAATAACTACCATGAATTAGGAACATCCTTGGGGTATGTTATGATTAAGCATAGATATGTTACTTTTGTCCTTGGATGCTCTAACTGATAGAGTTAAGATAATCCACTATCAAAATGAACTAATATCGAGCTTGAACTCATTGACAAATGTAAATAATTCAGTCAAATAATATAGTTCATTCAAATATGAAAATAAGAAACAAATTATAAGAGTAAAATATTAAATTACATTTGAAGAGAAACATACAACATTTCACTATCCACTTACCTCTAGTCTGTAGCCCTTTACCACAGGCTTCACTGGTGCCCATTATTCCCTGTCTGACAGACTCTGGCACTAAGACACAAGGGCCCCACTTCTGTGGCTTCCACCTGTGATAACAAAGAACAGCAGGCTAGAAATATCATCTGAACAAACTTACAAAGAAAATAAACAAAGCAGACCCAACTGAAATTCAAAATCGTAAAGATAGAATTGAATGAAAATGGATATGAAACCAACATCATAAAATCAGACCCTGGCAATCACTAGGGATGACAAGAGTCTATTTTGTATAATTAATGCCTTAATCCCCCAAATTTTAATGTGGACATTTTGGATATAAACCTCAGTTCATACAGCAAAGTGGCAATAAAAGTATTGGAAGCACAGATCAAATCTACAAAACTGAGCTTCTTATGAATGTAACATTGCTTGAAAAAATAAAAGGAGTGGAGAGAAGAAAATTCCTATGCCCCATTGGAGCATTAGAGAATAAAGTTTGAGAACAAACTTCACATTTGATCTCCTGTTTCAAATTTGTTCTAAGATATTTCTTAGGACTTTGACGTAGCTCAACACCTCAAAACTTTATAGAGCATGAGGAGAGTGGGAACAAAGACTAATTTTATGTGATAGTTCATTTTAGGGGAATAGGAATGGCCCCACCCAGATGGAATATCAAGATTTCTGTTTCTTAGCAGAAACCATCGTTAAAGAAACCTGGCTTTCCAATGTTTTTCCTTTCTGAGATCAACAGAACTTCCTATTTAGATTACTCACAGAATATCCCGTGATTTATGTCCTTAAACCTCCCTTTTCACTGTGATCTATGAAGTCCTCAGTGTAATTACAGATTCTTCTCTTTTACTTAGTACACTTTTTATACTTTTTCATATGAATCAAAACTTCTAATGAGAATTGTTACTTCAAAATATGGACCAGAAATGCAAAGTGAAAATACCAGTGATCTCATTCAAATGGTTTCTGTATTGGGAATACTTGGAGAATTAAGGATGAATCAGGAAACAGCTAAATTGTAAAACCTGACACATTTAAATAAATTACTTTTAAATAGTTGTCAAGTTATTTCTTCATACATATACTCTTTGGGCATCATTCCAACATAACATAAAAATATCACAAAATTGTATTCTTCAGAAACTAAAGAAGTTTTAATCCACATCATTGATTCATATCAAATAAACTGAGTTTACAAAGGCTTCCTAGACCAAAATGAAAACAATTTGATTTATTTTAGTTTCCTGAATAGACTGAAAGAATAGGATTCAAGCAGCCCTTTAAACACTACATTTTTGGATGACAAACATGGGTTCAAAGAAGTTAAATGCTAAGTTAAAGATTGCCCAAGTTAGGACAGACAAGTTGTTAGTTCTTATTCCCTGGGTGCTCAATGAAGGCCCATTAGGCGATACCACATTGCCAATTTTAGTAGGCATAAAGTTACAAATGCTGTCTTCCATTTTACTTTCTAATTTACCGTGCAGGCGAGTGTTCATATTCAAAGAGCAAATTATATAGGCACATTGATTCTGTTTTTGTTTAGTGAATGTGTGCATATATTACCTTAATGGAGTAAAAAGAATCATAAGATAATCATAAAGGGCTACGTCAACTTGCGTATCATACCTGTTTCCCTAACATACCACTGAGGGAAAAAAACAAAACCTAAACTGGTACCACGTTGCTTAAATTTTATTTTACTAAAGAGCAAAGAATTGTTTTGGTAACATGGGTATATTTTAAATTATCCATTAGGAGAAGTGATACAAGGATCTAATCCATAGGAGGTCAATGATGGAAACTAGTTCAAACAAAAGTGACTTAATTTAAGTACAGTTTCCGAAAGAAAGTAAAAAGAGTGGACAATATACTGGCTGCTGCTTTTGTTGGTTCCAACTCATAGCAACCTTATGCACAAGAGAAAGAAACATTGCTCATTTCTGTACCATCCTCACTATTGTTACATTTGAACCTAGTGCAGCTGCCATTGTGATAGTCCATCTTGTTGGGTCTTCCTCTTTTTTTGCTGACCCCTCACTTGACTAAGCATGATCTCCAGGGACTGGTCCCTCTAGATAACATGTCTGAAGTATGATAGATGAAGTCTCATCATCCTTGTTAAGAGCCATAGAATTAGTTTCGACGCATAGCAGTCCTATATAGAGTTTTCAAGTATCAGCTGGTGAGTTTGAACTGCTGACATTGTGGTTAAAACTGACCTTGTGGTCCAGTGTTAATTCTACAGTACCACGTGTACATTTTTTTTAGTGGCTAACCATTCAGAAGTGGTTGACCTTTCCTCCTTCCTCATCTGTCTTAATTTGGAAGCTCCACTGAAAACTGTCCACCATGGGTGAGCCTGCTGATATTTCAAACACTGGTGGTATAGCTTAGAGTATCATATCAACATTCAAGCCACCACAGTAAAATAAACTGGAAGAGCACATTAAGGGTTTCTAGAATGTTCTCGGCTCAGAATAACCCTGGGTTCAAAAAGATATCTGATAATATTTGATTTGGCTCTTTCTTCTTGGCTATTTTCCTTGAGAGCTCTTTTGCCGGATTCAGAAGTGTCAATAATTACACATGGCACAAAAGAATGTGCACTTGACAGTTGTCACCACGGCTTTATGGGTGAATGAGGACAAACTGTCAATTTGGGGGCATATTCCTATTTTCATCCTCTCTAATGCAGTCATCAGAAAGAATGGAAGTAAAGGATGATAAAATAAATTTTAATTTACACATCTTCACTGACAACCTAAGCTTATCTAATTAGGGGAGGAGAATCTTCTTTAAAAATAATTCAAATTTTCCTCAATAAATTACCCTTTGAATTTCAAAGACTTAGGTGATGCATGATGCATTTTTGTTAAAGTCATTTGTTAATGTGCTGATATGAATTTTAAATGTATGTACTATTTTTACAAATCCATAAAATCCAACAGTGATCAATTTGAATTCAGGTATTAAATCAATGTTTCTATCAAATTTAAAACTACCATGTGCTAAAAGAGTAAAGGTTTATGACAAAGCACCAAAGTCTCCGGCACTGCACTTATAAATAATAATTATCAACACACCAAGAGGGAATATATTCAGTTTAAAAGATACTCATTTTCTTCTTTAAAAAAAAAATAATAATCTTTAAGGTAATTTACTTTCTAATGAGATGGTTCCTTAAAATGTATATATAATGAAAACTGAAACCAAAAGTATTTTTAAACAATTGTGAAGTGACTGTGAGTACAAATTGTTTCTAGTTTTGATTAAGGCTTTAGAATTACAAATAAACACATTTATAACATCTATAAGCTTACTCTTACTCTATTATATAGATTAACCCTACTATGTTCTATAATGAATATATAATATATATATTATAAAATAGTCTCCTAACTGTGAGGCAATAAATTTATGTTTGTTAAATCCATCCAGTTACGGTATTTCTGTCATAGCAATACTAGATAATATACTAGTACTAGAGGGTTTCAAAAGTTCATGGAAAAAATGGATTTGAAAGATAATGAAAAACTTCCACAAAATCTTTGAAGTCCCCTTGTGTGTGTGTACATATACATATATGTATGTGTATACATATATGTATGTGTGTATTTACAAACATACATACATGTATACATATATGCATGTATGCGTGTATATATACATATAAAGGAGCTCTGGTAGTGTAGTAGTTACGAATTGGACTGCGAATTGCAAGGTCAACAGTTCGAAACTAGCAACTGTTCTGTGGGAGAAAGGTGAGGCTTTCTGCTCCTGTAAATATTTACAGCTTCGGAAACCCTGCACTGGGTCGCTATGAGTCAGAACCGACTCCACAGCACATAACCACCACCATACATATAAAACCTGGTAAATATTTAATCTTTCATCTCTTTAGATCATGGCTCTTAAAGAGTTCCTAGATACCAGAATTCCAAGGGCTTGCTTACAATTAAAGTACATTTTTCTTCTGTAAATTAAACTTTCATATTATGAACTACAAATATATTCTAGGAAAGAAAGGAAAACAGTGAGGTATTTAACGATATACAACATTATCTCTGATTTCCATTAAAAAATATATATTAACTGAAAGGAAATCTGTTGTGATTTATATGAAGGTCTAATGACTACTTAAAGAGCTAGTTAATTACCGGTACACTGGGCAAAATGAAACATCTTCACACTCTCTCTCTTCATATAAAGTATCTGGGCATTCTTGGCCTCCATTGGCTGCATCTTGAATGATAATCCTGTATCGAGATTGTTTTATTGTGGTGTTTCCTGTAGTAAAGAAAAAATAAAATTATAGTATGCTTTCCAGTGGATGCAGATTATAATTTAGGCGCAGGTAGCAGTATAAAAGTTAAAAGAACAAAACAGAAAAGAGATAAAGTAAGTACATGTGAAAAGACAAACTGGGAAATAAGAATAAGAAGTGAAAACCAGAGGTTACAATTTGTGGTACAGTGAATTATTTAATGTCTCCACTAGTCATAGTCCTAGTATGACACTGCAAGTTAAGCCCTGCAATGTTAACCACAAGGACTGTAGTTCAAAGTCACCAGCTGTTCCTCGGAAGCCCTATACAGATCATTATTCATCAGAACTGACTCGACAACACTTACATATTTAACATTAACAACACAAACCACAGTCTGTAAACTTCCACCAACAAACTCTTTGCTGAGGGGTCTGAAAAAGAGAAGGTAGAGGAAGATGCAGTATGGATTATATAATTCTGTTGTGAGGCACTGCTAACAAGGCCAGCTTTGGTTGGTGAATTGTGCCATATTGTTTGATATAAAATGAACCATCTCATTAGAAGACATGAGCTGTCTGTACAATCAAGAAGAAGAGCCAGGGATAGAGTATGTCCTTTGGGTCCCAATATTCCTGCACATTGAACCTCCTCAAACTCGGGCTAGAAATCTGTGACAATGGAGGAGTAGCAGAGGAGCAGTAGAGTCAAACCAAGAGCCAGAACAAGAGACAAAGCAGTATGCTTGCCAGTCTGAAGAGCAAATAAAGCTGAGTAACTTTGGGCAGGAGGCTTGCTTGCAGAGTGGGGTGGCTTTAGGCACTTCATTGAAGAAGAGTTAGGTTTGATGAACCACAGAGTCAAGTGCCTTCAGGCTGAGGTTTACAGGGGAGTGCTGTGCCTTATAGGGATTTATTAACAGCCCTAAAAGAGCTTTGTAACACTGTCAGAGCAGGGCTGACGCCAGGCCAAGGAGCCAACACCAGAGAGTGGTTACCTATGGGCACAGTGGAAGAGTGGCTCTTCTGACTTAGCATTTGTACTTCTGACTTGTGGTACTATGGGATAAAGCACAGGACCACAAGGTTGCTTTGAACCACAAGGGCAATGGTTCAAACTCACCCCAGCTGCTCCTTGGAAACCCTATACAGGGCCGCCATGAGTCATAGTGACTCTACGGCACTTCAAAACAACATCATCCCTAATAAACCCATTACTGTGAGTAGGGAGTCTGTTATGTATGGCCACTGCAATGAATTACTGAAACCACTTGAGTAGAGAGTGCTGTGGGGGAGATGGTTGGTGCCATTTCATTGCAATATTATCTTATACTTCTATGAGATAAGTTACACTTCATAACTGTGATTTCAAATCTATGAGTTTTAATGTGTAAAAGTGTTCCACACTGTCTTAATGTTTTAATTAATTAGAGTCTACATGATCCTAGTGTGGCTCTGTAAGATAAGCACAGGATTGTTAACCTACCAGATGCTCCTTGGAAACCCTATACAGGGTCACTATGAATTGGAAATAACTAGCCAGCCTTTAACAGCAACAAACAACATGATTCACCCAGGAGTTTGCTATGTTATCTTTGAAGCTATGATGCTAGGAATAATGTTACTGGTATTTCAAAGAGCAGCAGCATCCATACTGGAAACCCATCAGGGGAACTTCCATACTGACTAGGAAGAAAGGTTTTACAATCTACTTCTGAACACCAGCCTATGAAAACTCTATAGATGACAGTAATAGACTACTAGAATGGGGTAGAGCTTCATTTCATTGTGCATGATTTTTCATAAGTCTGCGTTGACTCAATTGCAGATATCTATAGCATAAGACCAGTCACTGGAGAAGGATATCATGTTTGGTAAGGTGGAGGGTCAGAGAAAAAGAGGAAGAACCCCAATGAGGTGGATTGGCCAAGTGTCAGC
Source organism: Chrysochloris asiatica (assembly GCF_000296735.1). Taxonomy (NCBI): domain Eukaryota; kingdom Metazoa; phylum Chordata; class Mammalia; order Afrosoricida; family Chrysochloridae; genus Chrysochloris; species Chrysochloris asiatica. Next base: position 29,161,838 of record NW_006408530.1, read on the forward strand.
TTCGATGGACTCAAGTGTGGCATCAGTAGTGAGGACGACCAAGGATCGGGTAGTGTTTCGTTCTGCTGTGCATAAGGTCACTATGAGTCAGTATTGACTCAATGGGACCTAACAACAACAACAACATAGCATAAGAGTTACATAGCTCTATGTGGCACTCTAAGATAAGCACTGGATTGTGATTCACAAGGTCAGCAGTTCAAACCCACCAGGTGCTACTCAGAAACCCTATACAGGATCACTATGAGTCAGAACTGACTCAACAGCACTTAATAACAAGAACATCATGATCTGAGCATCAAATGCTGATAGAGCTCAAAATAACATTCAGGAACTTGAGATTCCATACTGACAATTCATTTCCTTACAAAAGGCATTTCCCTCTCTAGGTTAGTTTTGTAATACAAACAGTCCTATAAAATTAATATTTTACTAACATTTATTCCTAGATATTAGTTCATTAAGTTTATTTCTCATTCTCTAAGATGATGTGTATATTTTTGGAAGTTATGGAAGAGACATTAAGGTGTGAAAGAATAAAACATTATATATTTCAGGGTATTGCTAAGAGAGAAACAATAAACACCTTAATAAATACATAACTAATGCTCCTCTTATTGTGTAGGGGCCTTCAGTGCACCATCTTAGATGTCTTCTAACCCAGCCACAACAACAACAAAACATCAACTTATTCATGCAGTGGTTACACACTGTTTCAATACCATGTGCACTGTATTGCAAGAAGTCTGTGGACACAAATGGAAGTATGCAGACACAAATTCCTGAACTTTAGCACTTGCAACTGAGCAGAAATGAAAGGAAGAAGATACAAACACAACAACTTGTAAGACACTATAGAGTATAACAAGTAAGTATCTGATAGTGGTTTTGTGGTAGACGGGCACAAACAAAAAGAAATAATTTCTGACTCTGGAAACCAAAGCTCATGGAAAAAGCAGAAGTTATCCTGTGCCTTGAAGGTTTAATAGGAAAAACAAAATTAGATAAAGCCATTTCAAACCATAGAAACAGTTTGAAAAAAGGCACAGGCATAAGATGACATGGCATTTATTGAGAAAGGTATCTAACTGCATTTGGAAAGAAGGTTTGTGTGCACATGTGTGTGGGTTTGAGTACATGCACATACAGAAATTCAGGAATGGGAAGGAGCATAAAGCAAGGAGGGAGGTAAAGAATGGAGACAAGGAAGTGTTAGAGAAAATGGAATTAATTAGTAGGCATGGTACTGGTAATGGACTTAATCATGTTAAAAGTCCATTTTGACAAAGCTAGTAAGCTAACAAGTCAAGCAGAAGAAGAAAAAGTAGCTTTAGTTTAAAATCACATGTGAGTGTATTTTTAGAAAAAGAAAAATCACGGTTACACAAAGGCTTATTAAATAAAGCAACAGACCCCTACCTCCCATGTTAGCTTCCTCACTCCTTCCTCAGAGAGAACACATTTAACTCTTTCTGTATTTAGCTTTTATGTGGTTAATTTCAAATCTATAAGTAACAAGATTATGCCATTGCTTTTTGATGTATGAACACTAAAACATCATTTATTGGCTTTTTGCTGTAATAATTGAGCATTTACTTGAAACATCCTTTAATTTTGTTAAATTATACCCATTATTTAATTCCTCCACTAGTTCACTGATTCTCCTGTCAGTCTGTAATACTGTGATGGAATGTGTATAGCTGTGATGCTCCAACCTATACCACTGGTATTCCAAATACCAGCAGGGTCACCAGAGTAGACAGGTTTCAGCAGAGATTTCAGACTAATTCAGACTATGGGGAAGGACCTGGTGCTCTGCTTCTGGAAAGATGGTCACTGGAAAACTTCTGAGTAATAGTGAAGCATTGTATGCTATATTCCTGGGAGATGAGCCACTCAGGTGGGAAGACACTCAAAATATAACAAGGGAAGAACTAGCTCCTCGAAGCAGTCACTCTTAATGATATGGATGAAAAAAAGTTTTGGGGACCCTTATGCTGATGTGGCAGGATTCAAAATGAGAAGGAAGAGCTACAAAATGACATTAATAATCAGGACATAGAATGAGAAAGTATGGATCTAGGAAAATTTGAATTTGTCAAAATGAAATGGACTGCATAAAGATTGATGTCCTAGGCATTAGTGAGTTGAAATGGACTGGTTTGGCCATGTAGAAGTGAGTAATAAAATGTTCTAATACAGTGGGGATATCAAAGAGAAATGGTGCCAGATTCATCATCAAAAAGATAATCTCAAGATCTATCCTAATGCAATGCTATCAGTGATAGCCTAGAAGGTTATGAGGAAGACCAAATATAATGCAATTATTATTCAAACTTACCCATCAGCCAATACTGCCAAAGATGAAGAATTTGAAGGTTCGAAACTACCAGCCGCTCCATGGGAGAAAGAGGAGGCTTTCTGCTCCCGTAAAGATTTACAGCATTAGAAACCCTGTACAGTGTTGCTATGGGTCAGAACTGACTCGACAGCAATTAACAACAACAATAACCAACTTTTTCAGTCTGAAAATGATCAACCATGCAAAAATATACATTAATTTTTACTAGTAATTGGAATGTGAAAGTTGGAAACAAAGAGGAAGGATTATTAGTTGTAAACATGACCTTGGCGATAGAAACAAAGCCAAAAATGACATGATGGAATTTTACAAGACCAAGGGCTTATTCATTGTAAACAATTTTTCTTTTTGTTAAACAGCATAAATGTCTACCATACACATAGACCTGGACAGATATACTTCAGTGTCAAATAGAATACATCAGTAGAGAACCAATGGAAAAGTTCAATATCATCAGTCAAAACAACCTGAGCTTGCACATCAGCAATTGATGGTCTGCAGAACAGCATCTGCATAGCAGATCATCAATTGCTGATGTGGACGTTCCAGGTGCAGTTGAAGAAATTGAAAGGAAGTCCAAAATGAGAACCAAAATATAATCTTGAGTATATCCCACCTACATGTAAAAATGATTTCAAAAACAGACTTGATGCATTGACACTAATGACCAAAGAGTTGTGGAATGAGAGGGCTAGAGCTGAAGGTGAAGTGTCCAGCTGATATGAAGTGAGGGGAGATGAACAAGAACGCCCCAGCTTGTAGATAGTACTCATTCAACCTAGCCTTGATGGCTTGGTGATCAGAACTTGACTAGAGGAAGATTAAAAAAAATTTTTTTTGATAAAAAAAACCAGTCTAAATTGCTACAATTTGATTAACTTGACTTATATTTATGGGTGTAGTAGCTCAAAATACAAACTGAGAGGGATGGAGTCTTCACATCAAGTATCAGTCCTATCCCCTCTGTATACAGGGTTGATAAGGACAGTCAATTTAAACACTATATACCTGAAGTTGGGGGTGGGGCATATAAAGGCACAAAGTTATTGGCTTACAAGTTTTCAAGAGGGAGTATGGTTTCAGAGTGTGCGGGGGAATACTGTTTTCATCTTGTTGAGATGAGTCTGGTAAAAGGAGCTGGGGATAAGATTCTTATGATTCAATAGTGAATAATTGTTACTATGACTAATTGCAAATATTACAACTCTAAAGGTGGAAGTTTTGTAACAAAAAGAGAGAGTAGGGAGCTCCGGTTTTGGCGGAGGAAGAGAAAGATCCAGGTAGGAAAGACTCTATGGGGGAGGGACTGAAAGCCCAGAGAAGCTGCATTCACGGAAAAACACCAGAGCTCTGGATCTAGCATAAGGTGCAGGGCATCGGTTTCCCTCACGCACAAGAGGAAAAATCACGGTATAAAGGAAAATACTGCCATTCAGGAATCGCTGGAGATGGGACTTCCTCTGCAGCCACCCTACTACCTGGGTGGAGTTCAGAGAGTAGGGCTACAGCCAGACCCACTCCCCCCTCCCCACACACACACCAGGGAATCAGCATTAAAAGTGGTGAAGTGACATTTGCAAAAGGAGGTGGGGGGAATTCTACAAATTTTTTCCTCCTCTTCCCTGTTGTGCCTACTTTGCCCAACCAAGGTGCCTTCAGGTGGATGGGTACGCATCTCCCAAAAAAGGTCCAGAGCTGAGCCCACAGTTTTCCCACAGCACAGAGAGAAAGAGCATGGCAGGTACTTATGATGTCAGCCTCCATGTTGCAGCCCTAAAATTAACTTGTGCAGGACCCTTTATTCTTGTCTATTTAGCAAGAAAAAAACAAGCCCATTAGGCCAGAAAGACAAATCGTACGAATAATCTGTAAGACCACACATAAAAGGATGCAACTATCTTGAGAATTATGCTGTGCACACTGACCTTCAGAGACAAAAATAGACAATCTTTCTCCCATTAACTTCTCAATATCTACCTATACACCTCTACGGTAGTAACTAGAGGAGGGGCCTGAGCAAGTGGACACGACCAGCTACAGATGGAGGCTTCTACTGTGCACACACACTGCCTGTGTAGGAAGGCAATTAGACAGTCGGCCACAGTTTTATTTTTGTTTGAAAGTGGTGGTTTTGTCTCTGCTTTTATATTGCTTCTGCTTTTGGTCCTTTTGTTCACACATTTTTCCTGGAGGTGGGAGCTTTTTCTCCCTATGTTACCCAAGAAGAAACAGCAATTGTGGACATATAGCCAAGCTATAAGCACACCTGATAATATTCCACCATTGAGACAAAAGCTAGTAACAGCTGCTAAACAATACATGGGAAAAGGGAAGCCTATATCCTGATCACATCCACCAGGAGATACCCAGTAAGCTTAATAACACAACAACAAACATCCATTTAAGAATTAAAAACACACATAACTACTAGATATTAAAAACAAAACTCAACAAAAGATCTCAAAACACGTCCAAAAACAGAAAAGAGTAACTGAGACAAATGAATTGCAGACAGACAAAGGCTCCCCAGAAGAGAAAAAGCAGGTTTTTGGATTTGCCTGAGAAGGAATTCAGAAGAATGATATGGAAACCAATTCAAATGCTCCAAAAGGAGTGGAGGAAAACAAGAAAGAAGTCAGGAAAGTATTACAAGAGCAATCAAAGAAGATTAATACAGCATTGGAAACAATTCAAAACCTGCAAAAAGAGGTCCAAATGATTAATAACAAAATATCAGAAATGGACAATACACTGAAAGGAGAAAGGAGCAGAATAGAAGAGATGGAAGCCAGAATTAGCAAGCTGGAAGACAAATCTCTCAATACTGCTAAGATAGAAGAGAAAGTAGAAAAAAAGGATTGACAAATCTGAAGACAGTTTAAGATTCATGCTGGATAACATGAAGAGGAACAACTTAAGAATTATTGGCATTGTGGAAAAGGAAGAATCAGAGAAGTCCACAGAGGAGATAGGTGAGGACCTTCTGGAAGAAAATTTCCCTAACATCTTGTAAGATGAAAAATATACACCCAAGAAGCTGAATGTACCCCAGGAAGAATAGACCCCAAAAGCAAGTCACCAAGTCACATAATAATCAGCTCTCCAAAAGCAAAGAAAAGGAGAGAATTCTAAAAGCGACCAGGGAAAAGAGAAATATCACTTACAAAGGCAAGCAAATCAAATTAAGCTCTGACTATTCAGTAGAAACCATGCAGGCAAGAAGTCAATGGGGAGACATATAAAAAATCCTAAAAAACAAAACAAAACAAAAAACCCTGCCAACCAGGAAGTCTCTATAAAGTAAAACTGTCAGTCAAATACGATGGTGCAATCAAAACATTCCAGGATAAACAGAAGTTAAGATATTTTTTCAAAACCAATCCAGCACTTCAAAACATCCTAAAGTGAGTTATTTGGACTGAAAACCAACAAGAACAGAAAACAACCAGATATTGACAGGCATGGAAACACTATCTGAAACTCAGACAGTGTTTAGCAGAGTCCAGGACAGAACAAAATTACAACAATGAATTCAAAGGAGCTGGGAAGTCAACCAAAGTTCAAAATAATATCAATGTCAAAGAAGGGATAAATTTAGCAACAGATATCCAGGTGGTGAGGATGTCACGTAGATTACAGGATACAATAGATTCTCTTAAATGGAGAGAAAAGTTAATAGACTATAAGGTAACCCCAAAGAAAGTTAACACTTCACAATTTACCATGAAAATGAACTTCCAAGCAGAACAAGCAAACAGGAAAACTACAAAGAAACCAACAAGAAATAGCACAAAAATCACAAACTCAGCACAAGTCGTGCAGAACAAAGGAATGAACAGCACTTCCAAAAATAAATATAATGGCAGCAATTCATTCATACCTATTGATAATTACATTGAATGTCAATGGATTAAATGTACCAGTGAAAAGACAGAGAATGGCAGATTGGATAAGAAAGCAAGACCCATCAATATGCTGCCTGCAAGAGACACACCTTACATACAAAGACAAAAAAAGACTAAAAGTTAAAGAATGGAAAAAATATACCATGCAAACTGCAACACAAAACAAGCAGGAGTGGCATTTCTTATCTCCGATAAAGTAAACTTTAAGACAAAAATCAGCCTAAGAGATAAAGACGGACACGATCTCATGATCAAAGTGTCAAGTGAACAAGACGACAAAACCATAATAAATACCTACACTCCCAATGAAAAAGCACCAAGATATATGAAACAAACTTTACTAGAATTGAAGAAAGAAATAGATAAATCTACAATTGTAGTGGGAAATTTTAATACACCACTTTCGAAAAGGGACAGAACAAACAGAAAGAAACTCGACAAAGTTACAGAGGAACTAAACAGCACAATCAACCAACTTGACCTCATAAACGTGTAGAGAGCATTACATCCAACAACAGTACAATATATTTTCCTTTCCAGAGTACATGGAACCCAAAGAAATTTACACATATAATGGAATCCCAGTTCATATTCCAGCAACATTCTTCAAAGAGATGGAAAAGACAATTAAACACTTTATATGGAAAGGAAGGAGACCCAGGATAAGCAAAGCACTGCTCAAGAAGAACAACGTTGGAAGCATCTCACTCCCTGATTTGAAAACCTACTACATGGCAACAGTGGTCAAAACAGCCTGGTACTGGTACAATGAAAGATTCATTGATCAATGGAATAGAATCAAGAATCCAGAAATTAACCCATCCACATACAGCCAACTGATTTTCAACAAAGTGCCTAAGTATGTTACATGGAGAGGAGATAGTCTCTTTAACAGATAGTGCTGGCAGAACTGGAAAGTGATATGCAAAAGATTGAAACAAGACCTTTACTTCATGACCTATAAAAAACCAATTCATCATAGACCTAATTATGAAAACCAGAATTATGAAAGTCATCAACGAAAAAAAACAGGGACAAATGTGAGGGCTCTAATACAGGGAATATCAGAATACCAAATATTTTGAAAAGTAGACAAAA
>NW_006408530.1:29172784-29173455 GCF_000296735.1 Chrysochloris asiatica
TTTGTATGCTGACAGCCAGGAGGCAGGGTTGCAGAATGTGCCTTTTAGTTGTTTAAATGATTATACATTCCTGAATGTTTTTGTGTACCTCCACCCCACCAATAAACAACTTTTTAATTTCTTGCCCTAGAACAATCCAGATAGAGGAATTCTGCTTGAGATAGCAGTCCATGCATCCAGAGAAGATGGTTTTGTGTCCCAAGCACAATTGTCCATGAATCATCAAATTAAAAGGATAGGAGAGAGAACAGAAAAGATGGTGGATCGGGTGGAAGTGCAGTGAAGAGCCCCATCAGCAACAACACCTAATACCAGACCAAGCAGACTCAAGGAATAGTGCCAGAACTCTGAACCACATATAAAGGTATATTTAGAAGGTTGGAAGGCTTACAGCTAGGGGAATTTGTAGCAGAAGTAAGAAATCCAGTGCTTTCTAATTCAAGATGCTCAGCTGCTCCCGGAGCCACCAACTTGGGCGTGACCAAGCGAGGGAAGGATTAGAACAGCCATGGATTTCTGACAGAATTGTGAAGATAAAGGTGTAGACATACTTGGTTTTGTATCTGTTCATTGTTCTCTTGCTGTCTGCACACCTCCATTCTGATGACTAGTGGGGGTGCCTGAGAGAATGGACACCATAACCCCACCTCCGGAGGGTTCTACAATGCATG
>NW_006408530.1:29175230-29177060 GCF_000296735.1 Chrysochloris asiatica
TTATCTTCAAAGAAGTATCATCAGGAAAAACACAGAACAAAAATGTCAGAATGACTGGCTACTATAAGAATAAGCAAGTAGTTTGCCAGGAAGCCATCAATGCAAGCAATCAAGTTCCCTCAGGACAAACTCCCCTCTAAGACTGAAACTCAAAGGGAACACATGAACAGACATGTAAGGTTGCTGACAACCACATCAGTCTACTGATGAGTGGAAGAGGGGAAAAGGCAGCAATGAAGAAATAAGCTGAATTCAACTACAGTACATTGACTTCCGTTGACCTGGAGATAAGAGAGAGAAGAGGAAGGACTGTTTGCTCCAAAGTGCAATGAGACCTGGGGACACTTGGGCCCATAGACAAGGACATAGCCACAGTGGGCTAGAGCTGAGAGTGAAGCATCCACCCTCTATGAAGTAAGAGATTCACAAGAACCCCCAAACTTGCAGACAGTACCCATTTGACCTAACCTTGATGGCTTGATAATTAGAACTCGACTAGAGGAAGATTACAAAAATATATATATTTTTTTTTTCTGATAAAGGAAACAAGGGTAAATTCCTACAATTTGATGAACCTGACCTATACTCATGGAGGTAGTTAGTAACTCTAAATATCAACAGAGAGGGAAGGAGTCTTCACATCAAGTATCAATGTTTTCCCCTCTGTATACAGGGTAGATAGGGACTGGCAACTTAGACATTGGCTACCTAAAATGAGGGGTGATAAAGGTATGAAGCAACTGGCTTACATGGTTTCAAGAGCGAGTTTAGTTTAAGAATATGGGGGTGAAGAAAGAGCCCCCAATAAATAGTTTTCATCTTGTCTAGATGGGTCTGGTGAAAAGAGATGGTGATAAGATTTGTAGGCTTTAATAGTGAATAATTGTTATCATGACTAATTGCTACTATCACAATTGTAATGGTAGAAGTTTTGTAACAAAAACAGGGGAATGTTTAATCTTATAGCCCAGAATCAGAGGACCCTAGGACCATCAAGGGAGAAGAGCACAAGCAGAATGCAGGACCTTATCCAGGGAAGCAGTGACACCAGAGACGGAGGCAGAGATGGGGTCATGGGGAGTGGGAGTGGCTGATGACACTAGATTCATGGGAAGAGAGGGACTGAGAGGAAAACTAGCAGAATGTGCCCTTTACAGACATAAATTATTATACATGCCTGAGTGTTTTTTTTTATTTTGTTTTGTTTTTTTTTAAAAAGCTAAAGTGAATAGAGAGAAATACTCTTAATTGATGGTACATGCAGGGGATTATAATCATGGTAATAAAGCAAGGGTTATGATTTTTTTAATATAAAACTTAAGAGGTGCCCTGAAAATTTTCACTCAATCCACAATAAAAACCTTAAAAAACACGCTCTGATTGGTGACCACGCTCGTCACTGATAAGGGGAAGTAAGGAAAAAACAACAATGAAAAGAAATGGCAAGCTAAGCCCTACAATATGGAAAGTGAAACGTTCAGCTGATAAAAAGAGAGGGCATATGCACAAGAACATCCACACTTGCAGATAATACCCACTTGACCTGGCTTCAATGACTTGATGATCAGAGGGCAACCAGAAGAAGAAAGAAGAGGAAAAAAAGAGTAATCTGATGCAACTTGATGAACTTGACCTACACCTATGGAAGCAGTAGGTCAAAAGAGGGAACAAATTCTTATAGCAAGAATCACTCCCACTCCTTCCACACACAGAGTAGACAGGGATGAGCAACTTGGACATTGGCTACCCAAAATGGGGGGTGGGGGTAGGGCTACAAAGGCAAGAAGTGACTGGATTACAAGCTTTCAAGAGGGAACCTAGAGACAGGGG
>NW_006408530.1:29178373-29202049 GCF_000296735.1 Chrysochloris asiatica
ATATATATATAATTAAATCTCCCCAGTGAAGCAGAAATGAAGCTTGATGAATGGATAATAATGTAGAAATTCTTTACAGTCTTAAAAGCCTTCAGAAATGAAAATACTAACTTTGCATTTATTATCCAAAGGCCATCAATCCAATGTGTTCTCTCTTTGTTCAAAGAGAATTAGAAGACTTAAGTGCTAGGGGAAAAAAAAAATAATAATAAATGCAATGACCTTGAAGAATGAAGAGTAAGATGTTTGGAAGTTTATATATACTTTCCTCCTCTGTATCTTGACAATCCATAGATAGAGCAGACACATCAAGAGCACTCTTACTCTCAGAATTCCCTCCCAGTCAAGTGCTTCAAAATGAATACTGAGCTAGAGTTTGCCTATATATGGATGAAATGAAACAATATTGCCAATCTTTTCTATTAAGCTTTTCCAGAATGCTGAAATAGGATCTAGCTTACCCATATACTTCTTTCATTTTGAAATGTTGCCTGATAAAAGTATTCTATATTCCTAAATTTTCATAACTATCATCCATTTTTCAAGAAAGGTCAAATTCAATGGATTCAGCATCAGACAAGACCTGCAGGGCTCCGATTCCTAATCCCAGCTCATTATAGAGTTGCTATATGACCTTGGGCAATGCACTTAACCTTTCTGAGTTTTAATTTTCTTACTTGTCCTATGTGGGTAAGACTGCTGAGCCAATACACAGGACAGCTGTTAGGAATGGCTAATTAAGTGGAATGTAAAATGTTTGCAAATGTAAAATGTATATTAAACTAACCAGTCCACTTATAATTTTCTATACACAACCCTCAAACATGGACTTCAGAAGAAGTAGTCCTTATTTATACCAGCATAAACAACTGACAATTAAGGCAAGCAAACATTTTCTCTCTGTGGCAAACATTACACATCCAAAGAAGCCCATACAATAGTTAAAATTTCCAGAGAATCACCAATTCCCTCTATTTCCAACCATTGTTGCTCTTAAAATAGCTCCAATTTAAAGAGCTAGCTTTATCAAACTGTGACCCTCTGTAAATTGATTCCCTCCTTTCACTCTCTAAAGATTACATTGGGGATAACCTGCAATCATTCTCAATGTCTACTCAACTCATATGGTTCTCAACCCTAGATGCATATTAGAATCTCATAGGATGCTTTTAAAATTCCCTAAAGCTCCAACCCCAAATAATTAAATCAGAATCACTGATGGGCAGGGCTTAAATGTTGTCTGTTTTTAATCCCTAGGGCAGAGAACCACTGAGTTAGCACATTTAAAGCTAGTTTTATTTATTCATCCAATATGTAAAATAGGAAAAAGACAATATGCAGCATGCCTAACAAAGTAATAGAAAACAAATGAGCACTGGCTAAATCATTACAGCTCACAAGACATTTAAAAAATACAACCTGCCCTCTAGCTAAGTATATCATAATGGGTCTAATTGGAGATGTGTACTATGAACCAGGAGGGTTAAGAGCACTATTTATAATGATGCAGAGTTGTACTTGTCTTTTCTTGTCAATATGTGCTGAAGTGACAGGGATTTATTTTTCTCCCATCCTGACCTGTTTTCATTTGAACAGATGAAATGCCCAGTGGCTGTCTGCTACAGTGCTCCCTAATGGAGTGCCTTCCATCAGCATGAAGACAAAAATGAGCCTAAACTGGCACTCCATACTGCAATGATACAGCCAGATGTATTTGGATACAAATGCCATCTATTAAAGATGTAAGCTCATGATGCTGTCATCATTATTAGGCATTAATACTGAATTTACATACTAGGAAAACTTGAAAAATAATCTTTGTGGCCCTAATCTATTAATGCTTTATGCCTGCTTGGGCATAAAAGGATGGGCTTCATGACTGGCAGTATGTTGGCTGTAGAGGACAGGAGGGTCTTCAATTCAAGCTTATGATAATAACAGAGTAGGAACATAGCTCAGGAAAGCAAAGCTTGCAGGGAATCTGAGGTCCTTGATGCTCCCTCCATTCTTTAAGGAGAATGCAGTGTATCCCTTGGGCCTTTGCTATTGTGGAACTTACTATGTTCTAAATGTATTACCACTCAATGGCACAACCGCATAATACCTGACATTTGCAAACTCCTTTGTGCAAAGTCCCTTCCAGGCTGTGTCTGCATGTAAAAACCAACTGCAACTTATTGTGGGAAAAGGTCTCTGGGAAGGCAAACCATTAAAATTGGACTTTTCAATCTTTAACCATGAATTTATTTTAGCACAGGGACCTCGACCCTTAATCATTCTTTTTTACATGAGGTTTGTTAGTTCTTGGCTTGGTGTCTTCATCATTCTTGTGGCATCAGCAAAGAGTCACTAGTTTTTGATATCTCCTCTTTTGGTTTAATGATGATGTTACAGTATTATATTTTTGAATCAGTGAAACTGGAATCCCAGATCTATGAACTTGGGGAAATTACTTAACTCCTGTGCTTCAAAAGAAGGTAGTAGCTCAAAATACCAGCAGAGAGGGAAGGAGTCATCACATCAAGTATGAATTCTATCCCCTCTCTACACAGGGTAGATAGGGATGGGCAACTAGTTACCTAAAATGAGTGGGGGTTAAAGGCATTACTGGCTTACAAGGTTTCAAGAGCAAGTTTAGTTTAAGAGTGTATGGGGGGAGATCGAGTCCTCACTGAATAGCTTTCACCTTGTCTAGATGGGTCTGGTGAAAAGAGATGGGGATAAGATTCTTATGATTCCATAGTGAGTAATTGGTTTCATGAGTAATTGCGACTGTCACAATTGTAAAGGTAAAAGTTTTGTAACAAAAATGGGAGAGTAGTTACTCTTACAGTCCAGAAATAGAGAACCCTAGGACCATCAATGGAGAAGAGCACAAGCGGAATATAAGACCTTATCCAGAGAAGCAGCTACATCAGAGATGGAGGCAGAGATGGGGACATGGAGAGAGGGAGTAAATGAGGAGAGCTGGCGGCCAGGAAGCAGACTTACAGAACATGCCCTTTGGTGGTCTAAATTATTATATATGCCTGAGTATTTTTTTACAAAAGAGAGCTAAAATGAATATAGAGAAAAACTGTTAACTGACAGCACATGGAGAGGATTATAATCATTATAATGAAATAAAGTATATTATTTGTTGAATGTAAAACTGATGATCTGCCCTGTAATCTTTCACTCAATTCATAATAAAAACTTTTAATAAAAAGGGTGACTTATTGTAGGGATCTGGAGAAGAACAATCAGATAATGTACTAACGAACATAGTAACTGCAGGTTGAACACATAGTAAGTATGTAAAAATGCCAGTTTGTGGAAGGTTAGTGTGGTAGGCAAGTTAACCAGATTTCTTCTCCTTAGAGAAGTGTTCTACTTTCTTCAAGAAGCTATTACTATCAACCAGGGGCTTCAAAACATTCATGACAAAATGGAATTAAAATATAATGGCATCTTTCCATGAACTTTCTGAAGCCCTCTCATGTGAGAGTGTATATGTGTGTTCATGTTTTTTCCTTTGAATAGGAAGATGCAAGCATTAGTTTCTAACAATGATCTGCCCTGTAAAGTTTCTCTCAGTTCACAATAAAATTTAAAATAAATAAATAAATAGCAAAGTGAAAGCAGCAGGGGGTACTAGGGAGGAGAAGTTATCATGGTGTTGCGAAGTTAAATTTCAAAAGAAACCATGATAAGGGCTATTTGAAGAGGAGTTTGTGGGTGAACATAAGCCGTCTAATATGTATGGATCCTAGACAGAGAATGCAGCATGTGCAAAGGTCCGGAGTTACATTCCAGAAATAAAGCCAAGGAGACTAAAGTTTCTAGGTTACTAGGAGGTGATGACTATCTGGGTAAGATAGGAATGATCAGTTTTTCCACAGGGAGAAACAAATTGGATTTCTACCAACTACCATCTGGAACCATCAACTATTGAAGACTTAGATGTAAAAATTCCTGGAGAAAAGAAAAGATGATAGGATGGTATCTGCATGTCTTTTCAAGAGAGAAAACACATACATAAAAACAAAAAGGAAACAACTAATAAATTCAACTATATTAAAAATTAAGCACGTCTTTCCATGATGAAACAAAATTCATCCTGACTGGTGATATCTGTACTATATGTAATCAAAAAAAGGCTTAGTATCTAGAATACTGTCTTTATGAACAGTTAAGAAAAACAACACAAGCATTTGTTTTCAGGCACTGAGTTGATTTCAACTCATAGTGACCCTGTATGAGGTTTCCAGGGAGTGGCTGGTCAGTTTGAACTGCCTACCTAATGGTTAGAAATCTCATCCTTATCCTATGGCACCATACCAGGATCTCTACTATGCTCTGTTCAAATATAAAATCTGTCTTGGGAGAAGTACAGCCAGAATGTTCCTTAGAAGCAAGTTTAGTAAGACTTCATCTCTTGGACTTTGGACATATTGACAGGTGGGACCAGTCTCCAGAGAAGGATACTATACTTGGTAAAGTGCAGGGACAGTGAAAAAGAGGAAGATCCCTAATGAGATGGCTGGATACAGTGGTGGCAACAATGACTCAAAAATAACAACAATTATGAGGATGGTGTTCTACCAGGCAGAGTTTTGTTCTGTTGTACATGGGGTCGCTATGAGTTGGAAAGTTGGAACCGAATCAATGGCACCTAACAACAGTGACATATAAAGTGCTTTACAGGAATCAGCTCACTTATCACTCATAAAAACCCTAACATGAAGTTACTCTTATCCCCATTTTGCAGTTGGGAAAATAGAGACATAAAAACCTTTAGTGCCTTGTTCAATGTGCCAGTTGTTGTTGTTAAGTGCCATTGACTCGGTTTTGACCCATAGTGACCCTTTATAGGGTTTCCAAGGAGCAGCTGGTGAGCCGACTTTGCAGTTCAAAAGGCTTTGCAGTCTGGTGCATTAACCCACAGCGCCACACCACGACTCCAATGTGCCAGTAAGGGGTCATTTATTTGTTTTTTGTTAAGTAGTATTGAGTCAGTTCTAAGACATAGGTTCCCTGTATAGCTTTTTCAAGAACAAACTGGTGAATTTGAACTGTCAACCTGTGATAAACACTCCAGTGCTTATCCTAGAGCATCACACCAGGATCTGCCAGTAAGTGGTGGTAGTTGTTGTTGTTAGGTGCTATTGAATACCGACTCATAGTGATGCTATGTACAACAGAAGGAAACACTCCCCAGTCCTGGGCCAACCTCACAATTGTTGCCACTCTTAAGCCCACTGATGCTGCCACTTTGCCAATCTCACTGGGGGTCTTCTTTTTCTCTGACCCTCCACCTTACCAAACATGATATCCTTCTGCAGCAACTAGTCCCTACTAACAATATGTCTGAAGTATGGGAGATGAAGTTTGGCCATCCTGGCCTCCAAGGAGCACTTTAGCTGCACTTCTTCCAAAACAGATATGTTGGTTCATTTGGCAACCCATGGCACTTTCAATATTCCCTCCAGACCATAACTCAAAAGCATCAATTCTTCTATGGTCTTCCTTATTGAATGTCCAGCTTTTGCATGCACATAAGGTTACTGAAAATACTATGGCTTGGGTCAGCATACCTTAGTTCACAAGTTGACATCTTTGCTCTTCAACACGTTAAAAAAGTCTTGTGCAGTAGATCTGCCTAATGCAATACATCGTTTGATTTATTGACTGCTGCTTCCTTGAGTGTTGATAGTTGATCCAAGAATAAAGTCCTCGACAATGTCAATCTTTTCTCCATTGATACTGGTCCAGTGGTGAGGATTTTTGTTTTCTTTACACTGAGAAACAATCCAAAGTAAAGGCTGTGCTCTTTGATCTTCATCAGTAAATATTTTAAGTCCTTTTCACTTTTAGCAAGCAAGGTTGTATCATCTGCATATCGCAAGTTGTTAATGAGTCTTCTTCCAATCCACATTTTTCTTCATAGAACTCAGCTTCTCAGATTATTTGCTCAGCATACAGGTTGAATAAGTATAGTGAAAGAATACAACCTTGTCGCATTCTTTTCTTAATTTTAAACCATTCAGTGTTCCCATGTTCTGTTTGAACATGGCCTCTTGGTCCATGTACAGATTCCTTATGAGCACAATTAAGTGTTCAGCAATAATCATACTTAACAATTTTGTCCATAGCCTGGCATGATTCACACAATCGAAAGCCTTTGTATAGTCAATAAAGCACAGGTAAACATCTTTCTGGTATTCTCGGCTTTCAGCCAAGATCCACTGGGCATCAGCAATGATATCCCTTGTTCCACGTCCTCTTCTGAATCTGGTTTGACCCTCTGGAAGTTCTCTGTCAATGTATGCTTGCAGCCATTTAGAAAAGATAAAATCAAAGCAGTCTGGATCCAGAGTCTGTTCAAAACTGCTTAGCTTTGTTACTACAGTGAAAAAGTACCTCTCCCTAAGTACTCCCTAGTCCCTCTGTCCATGAATGTTCCCCACTAAAAGGAATTAGACTGCAATAGAATAAAATCACGTAGTTTCATATGTTAGTTATTAGATAGGGCAACTTGTTCCAGGAGTGAAAACTCAAAAACCAGGATTCGTACTATTTTAGGAAAAAGGCCAGGGCTAACATCATGGGTGTGTTATGTGTACAGACTCTTAGGGGCCCGGGCTCACAAGGACCCCAATCTTGGTGTAACGCTCTTTGCTAACCAGTTGCTTACAGTTTTTATTTCTGTTTTAATATTTAAATCCCTTGAGTAGGAGAGATGGTTTGTATAGCAATTTAGTTACATGACCTCCATAGGATGGAAAAGAATTCTGAGCCAGGGCATGCTATTACACAATGTAGAATTTTGATAATCTCTATGCTTATCTATGAAAGACATTTTCCTGTTCAAGAAAACAGAGTCTCCTCATTGCCCAGATAATTGAGTAGCCTCCCAATTTCCCCACAGGTTGTCAATCTTATCTAACCTCATTATTTAATGATGTTTACTCCCCTAAAATACAAATCTAATTCTATCACACTCATGCTTAATATTTGAATTGTTCCTTCAGAAATTAGGAAAGTGCCCAAACTCCTTATTATTGTTAAATGTCATCATGTTGGTTCCAGTGCATAGCAACCCAATAAAGGGTTTCCAAGGAGCAGTTGATGGGTTTGAACCACTGATCTTGACGTTAGCAGTTCAGTGCTTATCCCGCAGCACCACAACAGGACTCTTTAGAATGGTATAAGTGCCATAGTGAGCTGGCCCTTGGATGTCTCTCTCACCTTATCACTTCTCTCTACCACCATACTGATGATGTCATGAGCTGTCTGTAGCTCATTCAATTACAGTGTTCTCTGGCATCCTTGCGGTCTGCATACACCTCTCCCTGTTGCACTGTGTTGTCCTGAAAACTCCGTATCTACCAAATCTTACCTCCTCTGTCACACCCTCCCAACCACAGAGCAGAACCTTACTCTTGGATCAATGATTCCTGTGCTCATTCCTATTACAGAAAATATTTGCTTATATGTCTGATTCTCTCATTAGTAAATTCTTTGTTTGAAAGAACCATGCCCTTCTCAATGTTACTGATTGTTGGCACAGAAATTAAAACAGTAGACTACAAAAGTGTTTATTAAATTAATGATTCATTTATCTATCCTCACTCATTCAATAAATATTTAGGCACTGTGGCAGTCATTACTCTCCATGGTGAAGCAGTGAACAAGAAATAAGAGTTTACTTACTACATGACCATGGTTAAGTACTTGGGTAGGGGCTAACATAGGTTTATAAGAAAGTATGAATGAAAAGGGGGTGTTTTAAAATACAAAACAGAAAGACCCTCTGAGGTGCTGACATTTTAATTGAAAATATAAAAATCTATTGATAAGAGGTACCCTGTGAAAGGGCTGGAGACAATAATTCAGGGAGAAAGAGAAGCAAGTAAAAGTTTACATACTGAGCATGCCTAGTCAAGGAGGGCACCAGTGGAGCCAGAGAGGAGCCAAGGAAGCAGTGAAAACTAGGACCTGGCTTCACTAAGGCACACAGCACCAGATTGTGAGCGGAGCCCTCCTGATGATCACTTTCAGATACAGGAGATACACAAATGTAGCCTACTTCATCCTGGGTTTTTTTCTAGCTCTCTCACTCATACCTCCCATGGAAAACCTGAGTGGCATCTAAATCATGACTCTGGAAGAAGGAAATGGACATAGGTTGCTCAGAGGAAGCACATATTCCACTCTGTTCCCAGTTTGCACATTCAAGTGGAGTTCTTTGGCTCTTTAGTGTGGACTTGATCAGATCACCAGTTTATCAATTACTGCTAAGTGGACTCCAACCCACAACAATTCTGTGTGTGTTAGATTAGAACAGTGTTTTCAATGGCTGATACTTCTGTGGAAGTAGATCACCAGTCCTTTTTTCCAGGGTACCTCTGCATGGGCTCAAGTCTCCAATCTTTTGGAAAGCAGTGGAGAGATTTACTATTTGTCCTAGCCCTAGGTTAGTTACTTAGGTTGTTATACTTAATTCTGGGGCTGGGAAACAAATGCCACTATTGGATCACTCCTAAAGCATAATCTCCACTGTAGTTTCATCAGTAACAAAATGGATATTTCATCTCATGCTACGTTGAGAGGAAATATAATGAAGTACTAAATTAAACACAATCAAGTAAGACTATAATGAGTGTTCTGGTCATTCCATCATGGGAAATGATATTCTTGACTCAAGTTATACATGAATACATTTCCAAAGGGATTTGTTATCACTTTCCTGCAACCTTCAGGATAACTTTAGTTAATATTCCTAAGTCTCAAAATAAAGAAATTTTTGTTGTTAGGTTGTTGAGTCAGTACCAACCTATAGCGACCATATGCACAGCAGAACAAAACACTGCCCGATCCTGGGCCAACCTCACTACTGTTGCCACAATTGAGTCCATCAATGCTGCCACTTGGCCAATCCATCTCACTGGGGGTCTTCCTCTTTTTCTCTGACCCTCCACCTTACCAAATATGATAACCTTCTCTGGTGACTGGTCCCTCCTGACAATATGTCCGAAGTATGAGAGGCAAAGTTTGGCCATCTGGGCCTCTAAGGAGCACTCTGGCTGCACTTCTTCCAAAACGGATCTATTGGCTCTTTTGGCAACCCATGGAACTTTCAAGATTCTCCTCCATCACCGTAATTCAAAAGCATCAATTTTTCTACGGTCTTCCTTATTCACTGTGCAGCTTTCGCATGCATATGAGGTTATTGAAAATATTATGGCTTGGGTCAGGTGCACCTTAGTCCTCAAGCTGACCTTTTTGCTCTTCAACACGTTAAAAAGGTCTTGTGAAGCAGATTTTCCTAATGCAATACGTCGTTTGATTTCTTGAGTGGTGCTTCCATGAGTGTTGATAGTTGATCCAAGAAGAATGAAGTCCCTGACTTCAATCTTTTCTCTGTTGATAAGAATGTTGTTTATTGGTTCAGTGGTGAGGAGTTTTGTTTTCTTGACATTGAGATGTAATCCATACTGAAGGCTGTGCACTTTGATCTTTATCAATAAATGTTTTAAGTTCTCTTCACTTTCAGCAAGCAAGGTTGTATCATCTGCATATCGCAGGTTATTAATGAGTCTTCCTCCAATCCTGATGCCACATTTTTCTTCATGTAACCCAGCTTCTTGGATTATTTGCTCAGCATACAGGTTGAATAAGTATGGTGAAAGAATACAAGAATACAAGGCCATATTTTTCAATCACTGATCCTTCCTCGTTGCTCCCAACCTTTGCATTCCAATCACCAGTGAAGATCAATACAACTTGATTGCATGTTTGATCAATTTCAGATTGAAGAAGTTG
This sequence comes from Chrysochloris asiatica, assembly GCF_000296735.1. Lineage (NCBI taxonomy): Eukaryota > Metazoa > Chordata > Mammalia > Afrosoricida > Chrysochloridae > Chrysochloris > Chrysochloris asiatica. The sequence continues at coordinate 29,188,181 of NW_006408530.1, forward strand.
GTAGAATTCTTCTATTTCATCCTCACTGGCTTTAGTGGTTGGTGCATAATTTTGAATAATAGTGGTATTAACTGGGCTTCCCTGTAGCTGCATGCATATTATCCTATCACAGACAATGTTGTACCTCATGACTGATCTGGATATGTTCTTTCTGACGATAAATGCAACACCATTCCTCTTCAATTTGTTATTCCCAGCATAGCAAACCATGTGGTCTTCAGATTCAAAATGACCAATGCCAGTACATTTCAGCCCACTAATGCCTAAAGTATCGATGTTTATGCATTCCATTTCATTTTTGACAACTTCCAATTTTCCCAGATTCATACTTCATACATTCCATGTTCCGATTTTCAATGGATGTTTACAGAAATAGAAACATATTTTAGGTATCAGAGGAAATTACATTTAATTTGAAAAAATCTGAAGTGTCAGAGAATCTATCATTCCTGGTACACTATGTTCGGATATTTTATTCTTTATACTTAAAATCACATCATTCACACTGGAGAGGGAGAGAAATGGATAGCCAGACATATCATCATAGGAAGGTTGTAAGTCTGTCTTCTGCCTATAACTGATTGGAATACCTAAAATGGGGCTACATTGTGCCCAGTGAAGGAGGCTTCCTGTGGAGCCTCTGCATTACATAAGACCACAGGTGGAATCCTGAACAGCATCCAGAATCTTCTGAGGGAAATTTTCCACTTGAAAGTACAAGCAGATCAGCCTCTGGAGCAGCCAGAAGAATAGAAGATAATTTCTTGAAAAAAGACCGACAGGAAAAATACAAAACAATATAAGCAGACTGGCTGATTACTACAAGAACAAACAAGTGGCTCACCCAGGAGACATCGAGGCAAGTGTTTGGGTCCGCTCAGGGCAAACCTCCTTCTAAGACTAAGACTCAATGAGAATAAATGCTCTCATTGGTAACCATGTTTGTCACCAATAAAGGGAAGAGAGGAAACTGCAAGTTAAGCCCCACAACATTCAATAGACTCCTGTGAACCCAGCTGGAGACCTGGTTGGCCAGCAGTGTGGCAAGACCTAGGGACTCTTGGGCCCAGAGTCAGTGATATAGCCACCGAGGGCTAGAGTGGAGAGTGAAGCATCCAGCTGGTAAAAAGAGAGGGCATATGCATAAGAACACCCACACTTGCAGATAATACCCACTTAATGTGGCTTCAATGACTGGAAGATCAGAGCTCAACTAGAGCAATAAAAAAAAAGGAAAAAAAAGAATAATCTGATACAATCTGATGAACTTGATCTACACCTATGGAAACAATAGCTCAAAAGATGGAACAAATCTTCACAGAGAGGATCATTCCCACCCCTTCCACACACGGAGAGGATAGGTATGGGCTACTTAGACATTGGCTACTCAGAATGGGGGTGGGGCAGCCTACAGAGGCAAGAAGTGACTGGCTTACAAGCTTTCAAGAGGGAACCTAAACCCAGAGGGCATTGAGGAAGGTAGAATCTCCACTGAGTAGTAGCCAATCTGTCTAGGCAGAGCTGATGAAAGCAGATGTAGATAGGTCTCTTGCGATACAATAGTGAGTAATTGTTATCAGGACTGATTTTAAGGGCTGGTCATGTAGGGGTAGATATTTTGTGGCAAAGGGAGGGGAGTGATTGACTCTGCAGTCTAGGAGCGGAGGTCCTTGGGACCATCAAGGGAGAAGACCAGAGAATGGAACCCTATCCAGAGAAGCAGTGATGCCAGAAATGGCTGCAGAGATGAAGATATGGAAAGATGGAGCAGCATCTGGGGACTTTGGACCCGGAGAGGGCAAGGGGTTGTGTGCTGATGACCAGGAGGAAGGGAGGGGGGCGGCAGGCTTGTGGGGTGTACCCTTCGGTTGGTGGATGATGCTTGGAAGGAATTGTAACCATGGCAAGGAAACGATATACGATGGGATCAATGTGAAGCTAATGTTCTCCCATGTAAACTATCACATAATTCACAATAAAGCATTTTAAAAAAAAAGCACATCATTCAGTAGTTACTCCACTTGACCCATCTATAAACTGCAATTTAATTTTAAAGAAACAATTGGCAGAATATTTACTGGTGATTTTTCTATTAGAGAACATTTAAAACTTGTTTATCTGAACTATGAGCAATCTATTTCACATTGACCATGAATTTAATAGCCTCCTGATTTGCTACCATACATAAATTATTTGCTGTTCTTATAAAACTTGGAGTTCCAAAGTGACATATTAAGATCCTAACTTTAACTCCACCTCTAACTCCAGGCTTTGTTACAGTAACTCAAATTAAATAGTTTATAAATCTACCATCAAATCAGTAAATGCAGTGAGTCAAAAAATCTGCAAAATTACTCACTCTAATTTATATTCATATTAAAATGGACCAAAGCCAAAGAAGAAAAAATAATTACATTATTCATTTTTACTATAGATTGTTTTATAAACTTAAGTAACACCCTAGCTAAAGCAAACTAATTTATATTATGTTTCTTCATAGGGAGTACATTGTAAGTCTAAAAATTAACTCTTAATTAGAATGGGTATCTTGATTTCTGCAAAACAGCTCATTTATCTATATAGGCAAATAAGACGATATGCAAGTTCAAGTGGTATTTGTTCACTGATCTCCAAATCTATGACAAATGGGTAGGGGTAGTACTAAGACCACTTCTTATAATAGCATATTTCTATTTTGTTCAATAAGAACTTATAGGCATGGAATTAGAAATCTGTACCTTAATAATGTTTCCAGGTGTTTCAAATGCACAACACACAATAAAGTTTGAGGGACATGGGTTTTGAACTCAAAGTTCCTCCAGTTGTCTACGCTTCTAATAGTAGTCCCCTAATTAACTCATCCTTATTTAATAATCTCTTGGTCCCAGGCTACAAAGTAAACATGAAGTAATAGGAATGAAGTAGAATGCTAGAAGAAATCTGAAAATTGAATCTTTGTTTCTCCACATCCCTAGGCTCCTAAATTGTGAAAAGAATTACCTAGGCTCCAAAAGTTGGAGGCAAAAAGAGATCACAGAGGCTTAGAACCATTGTTATTGCAATGCCAACCATTTGAATAACTAATTAAATCTCTGGAAATTACAGCAAAATTTAAAGTTGCTTTATGAGCAATTATTTTAGCATGTCCAAAGTATCCTCTAATCTTAGCCAATGCTAAGGGCAGACCTCCTGGGAGCAGAGAAAACTTTTTTTGATGTAGCAGGATCCCAGGGGGGATTAGCGGTTAAAGGGATCCCTGGTCACCAGGGCCCCACTAGCTCAATAAAGCTAATATGCATCCCAAAGTATCCAAAGATCTTGATCATTTCCATATCAAGACCTGGATCCTTGACAGAAGGGTATTGCTTTCATTTAACTCTGTTTTTACCCGCTTCTTTAACAGAGGAATTAGTTGATCTCTCATGATTAGGAAACTAAAAGAAATAGTTGGTCCTGACTAAAACACCATCATCATAGAATATACCATCTCCTTAGAGTTTTCTACTGTTTACTGTTAGAATCTAGTATTTTTTTCAGGTGCATTACCATTAAAATTCCAAAAGTCAGTCTCACCTCCTAGATGTTACTATGCAAATGATTCAGAATAAAGACAGTAGTTATTCTGCCCAATTCTGTGTGGAAATGCAAAATCTCTGGCTTGGAACTCTGGTAGTTCCCTGTCAATTGCATTACCATTCTAAGACCACTTCTTACAACAGCACATTTCTGTTTTGTTCAATAAGAACTTATAGTCATGGAATTAGAAATCTGCACTTTAATAATATTTCCAGGTGTTTCAAATACACAATACACAATAAAGTTTGAGGGACATGGGTTTTGAACACAAATTTCCTCCAGTTGTCTACCCTTCTAATAGTAGTCCCCTAATTAACTCATCCATATTTAGTAATCTCTTGGTCCCAGGGTATAAAATAAACATGAGGTAATAGGAATGCCAGAGGTCCAAGCCAGAATCAGATGAAGACATGGAATTAGAGATATCACTGCTAATGTCAGATGGATCTTGGCTGAAAGCAGAGAATACCAGAAAGATGTTTATCTGTGCTTTATTGACTATGTAAATGCTTTCAACTGTATGGATCATGACAAGCTATGAATAACATTGTGAAGAATAGGTATTCCAAAACACACAATTGTGCTCATGGGGAACCTGTACATAGACCAAAAGATAGTCATTTGAAAAGAACAAGAGGACACTGAATGTTTCAAAATCAGATAAGGTGTGCACCAAGATTATATTCTTTCACCATACTTATTCAATCTGTGTACTGAGCAAATAATCTGAGAAACTGGATTATATGTGGAAGAATGAGGCACTAGGATTGGATAAAAACTTATTAACACTGGGTGGCCAGCAGTAAGTGAGAACTGGGGACTCCTGAGCTCATGGACAGGGACACAGTCACAGAAGACTATAGCAGAGAGTGATGCATCCAGTTGATGTGAAGTGAGGGGAGATGCACAAGGACACACATACTTGCAGATAGTATTCGTTTACGTAGCTTCAATGACTGGATGATCAGAACTCGACTAGAGGAAGAAAGAAGAGGAAAATGAATGTAATCCACTACAATTTGATGAACTTGACCTATACTTATGGATGAAGTAGCTTAAAAGAGGGAACAAATCTTTACAGCAAGGATCATTCCCACCTCATCTACAGAGATGGGCAATTTAGACATTAGCTACCCAAAATGAGGGCGGCAAAAAAGGCATGAAGTAACTGGCTTAGAGGTTTTCAAGAAGAAGCTTAGTTTCCGAACATACGGGGGAGGTAGAATCTCCACTGAGTGGTTTCTAACCTGTGTAGATGGGACTGGTAAAAGGAGATGGGGATAAGACTCTTGTGATTCAATAGTGAACAATTACTATCAGTACTGATTGTGAATGTTGCAAATGTAAAGGTAGACATTTTGTAACAAAAGGAGGGGAGTGATTCATCTTGCAGTCCAGGAGTGGAGGACCCTGGGACCATCAAGGGAGAAGAGTGAGTGTGGAACCCTATCCAGAGAAACAGCGATGGCAGAGGTGATGACATGGAGAGACAGAGCAGCTGGGGACTCTAGACTCAGGGAGGGAGACTGGCTGTGTGCTGGTGGTCTGGGGGCTGGAGTGCAGGGTTGTTTGAATGGTTATATAATCCTGAGAGCTTCCGTGTACATCCAGAAAAAACAAAAAACAAAAACAGAGGGATTGGAAGCAAATGCTATTGAATGATGATGCATGGGGGAGATTGAAATTATTGCAATGAAATGAAATACAATAGGATGAATGTAAAGCTGATGCTCTCCCATGTCAATTATCACTCAATTCACAATAAAAACTTATATATAAAAAATAACAACTTATTAACAATCTGTGATATGCAGATGATACAACCTTGCCTGCTGAAAGCCAAGAGGACTTAAAATACTGATGAAGATCAAAGACTACAGCCTTCATTAAGAATTGCTCCTCAATGCAAAGAAAACAAAAATCCTCACCACTGTACTAGTAAACAGCATCCACATAAATGGAGAAAACTTAAAGTTGTCAAAGTCTTCATTCTGACTGGATCCACAATCAATACTCGTGGAAGCAGCAGTCAAGACATCAAATGACTTATTGCAGTAGGCAAATTTTCTGCACAACACTTCTTTAAAGTGTTGAAGAGCAAAGATGTCAGTTTGAGAGCTAAGGTGCACTTGACCCAAGCCACAGTATTTGCAATAACTGCATATGAATGTGAAAATTGGACAATGAATAAGGTAGACCATAGAATTAATACATTTGAGTTATAGTATTAGAGAAGAAAATTAAAGTACATCCAGAAAAACAAACAAATCAGGGTTGGAAGAAGTGTAGACAAAATACTCCGTAGAAGCCAGGATGGCAAGAACTGCCTCTCTCATACTTCACACATATTATGAGGAGGGACCAGACCCTGAAGAATGATATCAGGCTTGGTAAAGTGGAGGGTCCACGAAAAAGAGGAAGACCCCCCAACAAGATGTACTGGCACAGTGGCAACAGCAATGGGCTCACCCATAACAGTAATAGTGAGGATGGTACAGTCCAGGCAGGATTTGGTTCTGTTGTGCATAGGGTTGGCATGAATTAGAACTGAGTGGACAACCCCAAACAACAACAACATATTTATCACAGCATGGTGGCTCTGTAGAATAAACACTGGACTGTACACCACACAGTTGGTGACTCAAGCCCTACTAGCCACTCCACAAGAGAAGATGAGGATTTCTGCTCCCATAAAGTTCTACAGCCTCAGAGGCCCTATACGTGATTACTGTGACTTGGTACACACTTGACAACACTGAACAATAACAACAACCTATTTGTCAATAAATAAGCATAGGGCTTATGGGTCTACATACTAATGACGGCACCTAATATTGGGCTCGAAGCACACAGGAGCTCCAAGGGTATTGCCAAAAACAATTAAAATGAAGCTCTTGGCATAAGTAAAATGGCTAGTTTAGGATTTGAGACTGGACTTCATTCCTGATTCTACTAAGTCAGTAAATCTTTCCTCTGTCTATAGTCATGTGGATTCAGGATGTCATACCTAGATCTCAGAGAGAATCAAAAAGCAAACGGTATCTGACACCTCCTTATTTAGAATGTTCTCATAAAACTTATTATGGTAAGCAAGTTATTTTCAATTTACCTTGTTAAAATAATGTATCTGATGTCTACTGAATATTTTAAAGAAATACCTGCACTATACATTCTCAGGAAACCTATGTCTTAAAATAGTTCATCGATACCTAGCAAACCTATTTGCTATCTGATTTTGGAACAAGTGCTATCTTGACACTGTCCTTCTTGTCACCTATCTGCAGATCCAGCTGTCCACACATACATCTTTTAGTTCCATTACTGACAGCACCATTATGAGAAAGTTTGCCTTAACTTTTGAATGTTGTAAGCCCTGTTGTTTGTCTGCACTGTACATAAAGGTCTGTGTAATTATTGTGCCTCAAACTGTGGTTTCATTTTTAATAGACAATGAAGTTCCTGGTTCAAATCTTTCATTAAACCTTCCCTTAATAAACCTCTCTATTTTACCTTGAAACAGTATTCAAGTCTTTTTATTTACTTATTTATTTTTGCTACAGTGGTGATGGTGTTTTATGTGGAATCACTTTTGAATGAATGTTCAAAAGGCCACAACAAGGCTAGTAGCAGAAAAGTACTCCAGTAATATGACAGCGGAATTATGACATGTAGTAAATGAGTATGTTTTCCCTTCCAAATTATGATGGATCTGGAAGTACAAGATTCAATTTACAAAGTTTGTTCCCAGGGTGACATGCAATGGGAAAGAAAGGTGTTTAACATTCTGTCATCTCTCACTTTTGTAGCAGTGGGAGAAAACCAAATAACTAGGAAAGAAACACTTACAAGACAGTATCCACCTACCTGGTTGGCACAATCTTGGGCAGGGCGTCCACTCACTGAACGGAGTCACAATGCAGTGTTTTTTGCATGGGAGGAGACACTGACGCACTGTTTCTGGCCGAGTAGAATCTGGACATCTGTCAATCAAGAGAATTCATCAGTGCCTCCTGGAGAGAGTGTAGTGTAACACAGGATTTTCTAAAACATTGAGACTCTCTTATTCCTTCTGAGGAGCCCTGGTGGCACTGTGAGCTAGATGTTGGACTGCTAACCATATGGTTGGAGGTTCAAGACCACCAGTCCTCCATAAGACAAACATGAGGCTGTGTGCTCCCATAAAGATTTACAGTCTTGGAAACCCTGCCTGTCCACGATGAGTTGGAATCGACTGGATAGTACTAGGCTGTTTGTCTGGCTTGATCCTTTTATAGACGAGAAAACAAAGACCCAAAGGGGTGAAGTTACTTGACCCAGGACACAGAACCAGAGGGAAAGCCCAAGCAGTCTTCAGCTCTCTTGACCCAGAATACTTCTGTTAGACCAGAAAAAACCTCACAACAAACCCTGCTACTAATGAAGGTTATAGACAATAATAATAAGCAAAAGCAATAGCAAAACACTAAGCAAGTGATGTGTACGACTTAAGTTTATTTATCCTTACTTAGGCTGATGAGATTTAGTTTCCTTAGGGCATTAAAAAAAAAAAAAGCATTAAAACTAGATTACATAATAGGCACATAGAATATTTATTTGTAAGTTGATTTATAAGATATTAGAAATTAAAAATCATTGAAGACCATTTAAAAATACTATACATCCTTGATAACAGAATTCTATAATATTTAAGTAATTGGCAGGTTATCTCTATAGAACCTTAGTTCTTGTTAAAGTACCATTGAGCTGGTTCTGACTCATAGTGACTCTGCAGAAGGTTTCTGAGGAGCAGCTGGTAGGTTTGAACTGCTGACCTTATGGTTAGTTGTTGTTATTATGTGCCATGGAGTCAGTTCTGACTCACAGCAACCTTATACAGGGTTTCCGAGGCTGTGAATCTTTACAGGTGCAGAAAGCCTTATCTTTCTCCCATGGAACAGCTGGTAGTTTTGAACTGCTGACCATGATATTAGCAGCCCGATTCATTACCACTATGCTGGTTATGATCCTACAGTCAACACTATGCAGTGTTGATCCTACAATGCCACACCAGGACTCCATAGAACATACGTAGGCAAAAACAAATGTGACAGACTGCAAATAGCAAATATAATAACTAGCAATAATAAGAGAAACATTTCAGCTACATTATTTTGCTGATAATTGATTCAATGCTCCTATTTGGGAAGGAAGTAATACAGTCATAATTGGGTTCACAATCACTTTGAAGAACTAAAGTCTTAGAAAATGGCAAACAAGTTTTTGTGAGTGTGTTTGATTGTCTTTATACATATATATATAAGGCTAAAAACTACATTGATTAGTGATAAGATGAAATTCACAGAATTTTGAAATATGCATTTGGAATTTAAATTGTTTCCTGTAAATGTCTTATAGGCAACAGAGATCTACTATAACTAACCCTTAATAACTTAAGCTTTGATATCATATAATCAGAATACAAATCTTGGTGCTGAGTTAAAAGAGTTTTCTACATTCTTTAACTTATCCCCAAAGAAAATTCTGAAAGGAAACATAATCTTCATTTTTAGATCATAAACTGAGTCACTGTAATAATCAGTAACCAGCACAAAGTCACCTGGAGATAGAGTATTTGAGGGAAACTATGACAAAAAAAGCACCAGTCTAGCGCTGTGGGTTAATACGCTGGACTGCAAAGTCAGTTTGGTTCACGGTCACCAGCCGCTCCTGGGAAAACCTAGACAGGGTCGCTATGGGTTGGAACCAATTTGACAGCACTTAAACTAAAAGAGCTAATCAACAGAGGTTCTAATAGGAGTGAGCACACAATGGTGGTGATGGTGGTGGTGGTGTGCCATGGAGTCCATTACTACTCAAGCGACCCTGTGTGGAGTTCCAAAGGTTGTAAACGTTTGTGGGAACAGAAAGCCTCATCCTTCTCTCAAGTGGTGGTAGATTCAAACTACTGATTTTATAGCAGCCCAACTCATAGCCCACTACATTACCAGGGCATCTTAGATACATTGGAGCAGGTAAAATTAACCAGGAAAGAATGGGCTAAAATATACCATAGGTTATCAAACTATGGCAATTAAGTGTCAAAAGTTCACCAAGTATTTGCAATACAACCAGTGTGTAACCATAGGCACTGTCTAAATTTCAATTAAAGAAAAGTAAGAGAAGTGATTAAAAATGGTCATGGTAAGGGATGGAAAAAGCGAAAAACAAACACAGGTCAGCTATGAAGGTAGGAGAACTGAACATAATGCATCAACAATTTGCATAGTTATGATAATGAAAACTTTCTTAAATTATAAAAGTTTTGCAACAATGACTAGGCAAAGCATAGAAGACTGAATTTGGCTGCCTAACAGAATGCACTTAATATAGCTTTTGCCACTGTAAGGTAAAGATGCAGAAGATAGGAGATGGAAGGGGAAAAAGAAAAGGGAAAAGCTCTGATGTTTTCATGAAACAAAGCAGGTGTTCAGAGAGCTGATCTAAATGCAAATAAAATAAGAAACAAGGTTCTAAAAATATAAATTGAAAGTACTAATGTAATCAACCAACAGAAGACAATCACTGTGGGAGAAATGGGGAGAAGAGCTAGTGTAAATGAGCTAACGTCTATTGCTTCCGTGGGAGGGAATCAGAGATAAATATTTTAAATTGAAAAGTGAAGGTATAAATGAATGATACATGAAAATGTATGTTATTTAGAGTAAGGAGGTAACTACCAGAAACGGGGGGGGGGGGGGGGGGTGGAATCAGATACTTGCATTGTCTTGTATCACACAGTGAAGGCAGAGAAGAAACTAAACAAGAAGTTGGCAGTGGTTGTTGAGGGAAAGAGAAAATCAGGAGAAACAACAACAGTTAAAAAGTTCTTATGTCTGGGAAATGTGAATACAAATTATAGGAGGGCGGTTGGGAATCTGTTACTTTTTATGACCAGTTCTTCAGTCTTATTTCATGTCTATTATGGTTCGTGCATGAGTTCTGATGTGGCACTGTAGGTTAAGCACTGGACTGATACCACAGGGTCAGCAGTTCAAACCCACCAGCTGCTCCTCAGAAAAAGGGATGCTGTGAATTGAAAACAATTTGATGGCACACAAATACGACAAAAATGGCTTGTGCCAGATGCCCTGGTGACGCTGTGGGTTAGGAGTTGCTGCTAACCTTTAAAGCCTCCCTTAATAAACCTCTCTATTTTACTTTGAAACAGTCAGTATTTAAGTCATTTTTTGCTACAATGATGACAGTGTTTTATGTGGAATCACTTTTGAATGAATGTTCAAAAGGCCACAACAAGGCTAGCAGACGGTAAGTCCTCTACTCATACGACAGTGAAATTATAACATATAGTAACTGAACAAGTTTTCCGTTCCAAGCTATGATGAATCTGGAAGTACAAATTTAAAGTTCCTCAAGAGAATGATGAGATAGATTGTTTGTCCTGTGAACATGGATAGTCTCTGAAATCCTAGATAGGGTCACTGTGAGTCACAATTAACTAGGTGGCAGTGACTTCTGTTTGGTATGATATATGTTAGCATTTGCACTGCTAACATGAAGGTTAGTGGTTCAAACCCATCTAGAGTATCACAGGAGAATAGGTTTAGTAATCAGCTTCCATAAAGCAAACCCAATGAAGCTGTTCTACTCTACAGCACATGGGGCTGTCAGGAATTAGAATGGACTCAAAAACAACTATCAACAACAACAAAATGGTGGGTTTGAGACTTTAATACAAAAAATTTAAATAGAAAAATACACACACACAATAAATTAATCATTTCTTCTTATCAGTGTTCTTGTTAAGTGATGTAGAGTCGGTTCCGACTCACAGCTTATTAGTGGCATTGATATTAATCATCCTTAATTATAAAAACAAAACAAAACAGTATATTAAATAAATCCAGTGAACAAAACAAAAACAAGAAAGAAGAATATAAAACACAATAGCGTGTTGGCTGACCCTGTACCTTCTTCACTATGCTTGGGCTGCTCAAATCCAGTGTTGTAGCCACTGTGTACTTTAACTGCATTCCAACCTTGAGGGCTCATTATCAACACTATATTGACAATGATCTATTGTAACCTATACAGTAGTATTTGGCTAATTTTCAGAAGTGCATAGCCAGGCCTTTTGTCTTAGACTGTCTTTGTCTGAAAGCTCCAAAGAAACGTGTCCACTATGAGTATTATAAGTATCAATGGAATAGATTCCAACATCAATGAAACACATAAGCCGACAAAGTGAAAGAGGGCGGTGGTAATCATTTTTTCTTGACTGATATTGTCTATTATATTTACTCTTCTTAAACATAATTTATAAGAAACCCTCACTGGGAATAATGTCAACTCTCCCTAATATGGGTCCTGTTCTCTCTGTTTGTTCTTCCTTTAAATCCACAAGAGATTGATTATATCATCCCATAGCACCAAACTCAGGTTCTATTTTTTCATAAAGACAATAGATGGAGGACTTTTCTGGAAACGTACATGATTTCTTGTTGAGTGGGGCCAAGTATTCTCTACAGTCAGTAAAACTGTCTTTTTATTCATCTGTTTTGCTAAGGAGCTTTAGCATGTTCCTTGGGATTTCAACTGCCTCTTCCTTTCTATTCATCTCTATATTGTTTACCTCTTCAAGGATCATCACATTTCCAATCTTCATAAATGTATTCTCATTCTTCAAAAGTATCTTCTTTGTAAATAGCAACTGAATGCTTACTTCTTCTAAAAACGTTACAGCTTATTTTCAGTACTTCCATATTACTGCTGTTTCAAAGAGGCTGTCTGACACATTTGGTGCTACTGATTTGTTGTATGTGTGTGTGTGTGCATGTTGTACATATACAAGTTGTTAATGACAATGGTGGAATTCTATGTTATATAATATCTTCAAAACTTTCTATCTTAGTTCATAGTAAAGATTTAGTAACAGTAAGTGAAGAGTGAATGCTTTTGGATCCTGAACATAAGTCACTGGGGATTTTAAGCTAATTTTTCTAGCAATTTCGAAAGCAAAACTGAAGACTTCAAAAGTCAATGGAAACATATGGATTTGCCTTTTAACTGCTAAATAAAGTGTGGCCCCTTGCCTTCTGTCACAATGTATCATTTCTACTTTTTGTGTAACCCTCTGATTCTGGATTGACAATGCTCTCAATGAAAGGATGAATGCATTCAATTTCAGTATATGTATTTTTTCCTGGACTTGCACTGGAAAGTTCTGTAGCAATTTTCTCTTTCTCACCCTGTAGGCTTCAGTTCCATATAAGCATGGTGACAAATTGTATCAAATGGAGCTTCAAAGACTGGTCATTCTTCAGTTATGCATCCATAATCAAGAGGCAGACACACATGCACCATCTCCTTGATGAGCCATCCACCCCAAACACTGGCACATTCATCTCCCTCTGCTAGGCAGGGCAAACCTACCAGCTTTCGAAACAATAAATGTGTAAACGGGCTATTTATTACTATATCTCACAAAATGTCAGGTGTTTTCACACCAAGAGGCAGAAACTGCCTTATCAGGAACTTTGGAATGTTATGGGTTATGTGTTTTTAATCTTTGTTATTTATTTTTTGTACATTCCACTAAAAAGAAAGCATTGAATAGTGAAACAAAACCAAACAAAACCCCAGAAAGATCCCACCAAGCTCTCACTTCTGGCTCAGTTGTTCCTATCTAGTTCTCATTTTCTGATATGATCAGTTCTATTACTCATACAATGGTAACATTCTCACCTTTACAATTACATGGAAACCAAATCACCAACCCAGGGATATAAAAACTTACAAAAAAATCTGTACCCCCTAGTGAGGTGGGTTTTGAGATAATACACATTAGTTTTAGCCCAATCATAACACATAGATACATTTCCTTTTCTCTACCTCAAAGACCATCCTTTAGGGAATTTTCTTCTTCCTTTCTGTTTCTACCAACTTACTCCCACCCCAAGGATTTCACAAGGATCAGGGGATATTTTGTTAATTGCCAGGGCTTTCACATTAAAGAGAGTAAAATTGTCTATGTGCTGTTAAGTGTTATCAGGTTGGTTGATGCTTTGAATTGCCAACTTTGCAGTTAGCTGTCCAGTGTTTATCTGCTTATCCTACAACACCACACTGTTACTAAGTTCTGCAGAGTTGGTTCCTACTCATCGCGACCCTACACAGGGTTTCTGAGGAGCAGCTGATAAGCTTGAACTGCCAACCTTGCAGTGGTTATGAATCAGGCTGCTAAACTCAAGGTCAGCAGTTTGAAACTACCAGTGTTTCCATGGGAGAAAGATGAGA
>NW_006408530.1:29202890-29203428 GCF_000296735.1 Chrysochloris asiatica
GTTCAGTGTTTTCGAAATAATTCCAACTCATAGCAACCCTGTATAGGGTTTCTGAGGAGCAGCTGGTGAGTTTGAACCACTGACCTTGTTAATCAACCTGACAATGGGATTCAGTGCTTATCTTACAGCACCACACCAGGACTCCCAACTTTGGGTGCTATGATATTTTTGTGTTTTTGAGGTTTATTTTAGGGGAGAGAAGGGTCATAAGGCATCTTTAAGTAGATAAGCCACAATAAGAAATGTATGTGTGTGTGTGTGTGCATGTGTGTGTGTGTGTGTTAGGGAAAACATCTGTATAATTCATTTTTCTGTTTTGGTACAAAACAGAACAAAAGTGGAGGTTGTTCACAGTGTAGTAATAGTATTTTACTCTCACTTTGTAAAATTTCAAGCCCATATATATTAGTTATGAATGTAAACTATGCTTCAGACTGTCAACTGTGTTGTTGTTGTTCAGTGTTTTCGAAATAATTCCAACTCATAGCAACCCTGTATAGGGTTTCTGAGGAGCAGCTGGTGAGTTTGAACCACTGAC
>NW_006408530.1:29203953-29216291 GCF_000296735.1 Chrysochloris asiatica
TCTAAATAGCCTTCAAGTTATGATGATAATTTAGTCCTTAAGTGTCAGCTTCAATTCTAATGCCTCTTTGCTAAGATTGCATTGATGAGTAGCCTTTTCCTGTTGTAGTTCAGAGCTGAAAGTTTTGTAGATGGGGAAAGATCAGATGCTAGGCATGCTCAATTGTTCCATCACTATAAAGAATTGTGGTATACTGTATTTTCTATAGGGCTTTCTCCTACACCTTGGCCATATTTATTTTCATCTGGATATTCATCTTAATGTTTCCTATATCTTTTTTTTAAAGTAGATAAGAAATTAGGTCATAAAGACCTATCCAGGCTGCAATCTTTCCCAGATAAAAGACACCCTTATATCTGCAGAGTAGTTTTATAAGCCTTTTAGAATTTTACCATAGCTCCATGGATTTTATTATCACCTGAACCAGGTGACATAGAAACATTATTGTCTGTTTATAATTCACTGATTCAATCAGTCCACCTGCACCTGGCAAGTACCAAAACACAGTTGATCCAAAAAACATTACAAGCACTATAGGGTTAGATTCTAGAGCAGAAAGAATAACATTTATGAGTTATCAAGAGAGGAAGATCATATGCATGACCTGTTCACTTCTTCATGATAGCTCCTTTGCCAACATTTATCATAGTAAGTAATTTCCTTTCTTTTCTGTTGTATTGAAGCTGAAGATAAAAATCAGTCCCTCTCCGTCTTCCAGTTTTCATATCCAACCCTTGTCAATCTTACCATTTCTGAACACACTGGTCTAGTTAATTTGTGAATTCCAGAAATGCTTATGAGCACTATATGCCAGACACTGGGAAACTCACTAATTGCAATAATAGACATACCAAGTCCCAATTTTCTGGAAGCTGCAAGTAAAAGAAAGAGAGAAGGGTTTCCTTGCTATTGCTACACTTCAGGTCTTAACGACCTTTGCTTGCATTTGCTCCAGTGCTAGCAGGGAGCAATGTCTGGTCAGTCTGCACTATTCTTGCCAACATCAGCTTGTTTCCATGCATCCAACATCCCTACCTCATACTCAGCGAAAAGTGACTGCCATGACAGTGTAGATAGGGTCCAGATTCCTTCACTAAGATGTCCCTGAATGAATTCAGTAATTTGAGTTGTCCAAGGGGAAAACCCCCCATACATTGTCTTGAATAAGGCAGAAGAATGAATGGATTTGCTTATGTTGCCTGGAGACAAAGAGTGTAGTTGGTAGGGATAGAACCAGAGCTTGATGAAGCCAGCACTTGTTCTGCCTTGATTGCTCCTTTGTTCTCTCCTTCTGCTTTTTGCCCAAAGTTTAACTTTAATTGTGGCAACTGTTAGTTCATGAATACAAAAAGAGCCTCACGCTCCCAGCTTGAGCTTGAAAGTTTCTGGAGAAGGACTCTAAGTTGTCTAGCTTGTGCCACTAGTCCAAAGCTCACACCAACCTGTCTTATGGCTGAGGTGGACTCTTTTACCACCAGATGGGGACCTAGTCAAACATGAACACTGGGAAATCCTTACAAAGAGGGGAATCACACAGAAAATAGTTTCCTTCCATTTTCTTCACAAACCTTTTCATAGGAGAAAGGGTTTGTCTCCTTATTCATTCTTCAGACAAAAATTCAATAGCAGAGTCTGCCAGTCTCCCGAAACTGTTCTCAACTATCTCTGGTATCTCTACCCTAGTCCTCATGTCCAAATTTAATAGTTTTCCTATCGTCTTTTAAAATGTATCCATGTGTAGAGTACTGTTGCCGTTAGTTGTCCTCAAGGTGGTACCAACTCATGGTGACCTCATGCACATGTACAGTTAGAACTGAAGAGATTGCCAAGCTTGTGTTCCAAGGTGCCTTTCTGTGGGTTCAAAATGCCAACCTTTAAGTAAGTAGTCGAGAACTAAACTGTAACAGTATTGAGGGCATCCATCAGTGTAATCGATAACAACTGATGAATTGATTTGCTCACTGCAGAATAGATGTGTGAGGCCTAAGGAAGATTTCTAAACAATTAGTCCCCTAATAGTGCAAACATGTAAGTACTAGACATCAGCTTCTGAAAGGTCACTCTTGAAAATCCCAAAAGCACAGTTTGACTCTGCAATACAAGGGGTAGCTATGAGTACAAATCAACTTGATAATAATTGTGATTTTTTATTTTGTTTTGTGTTTCTTTTGACTTTCAAAATGCTGATTGGAGAAGATTTAAAAACACTGAGATGATCTATAGAACACATTTGATTATTCATACTTATTCAGTATTTGTAGATGTTATTTCATCCATTAACCAAAACATGTATGATAACATCACAAAGGGTCTATATTGTGGCTATGCTTACCCTTGTTTGGGGCATACTTTTTAATCTTTTTAAAAAGCAAAAAAAGAAATAAACATCCTGCAGCATAGAACGAGACATATTTGTTGTTTGATAAATGTTTTGATTATTAATGCTTAATTCTGCAATAGTCACATACATTTTCAGTCATATATTACAAATACCTTTTGGTCATCACTTGCCCCACATGACTCTTGATACAGAAGACTTTTCGTGTCTGAATGCCTACACCACACATAGCTTCTCTGTTCCAGCCAATCGTTGCATTCAGGGCAGTTACCAATGTGTCTTCAGAACAGGGGCTCCAAGGTGATGTCTCCCAGTAGAGTTGCATACAGGAATGGTCATTGCATAAACGGTATTCTTGGAGGGCTTGACTAGGAGGACATGGTTTTCCACCTAAAAACAAAAAACATAAATGAGAATATATATTCATTGTAGATGTGGCTATTGTTGTTTTTGTTATTTTGCTGACTTAATAGTACATAAAGATGATCTTTTTGACATTGTTTCCCAATGGTCAGAGCACCTGCACTCTTTTCCCATTCTAAGGTCATGGTTATTTTGTCTAGAATAACAACCTCTTCTTTCTTAAATAACAAGCATCAGTTCATGCTAATTAGATTATAAAATAAACTGACTCTGCTGCCCACCTCTGGGGTACCTATCTCTTGAGATCATTTCCAAGAAAACTGCTTTTCTTTTATTATCATTATGTCTACATAAATTGGAAGTCCTGGGGTGGCACACTAGGATAACCACTAGATTAACTGCAAAGTAAGCAGTTCAAACCCACCATCCTATCCTTGGAAACTCCATACAGGGTCTTCATAAATTGGTATCAATTCAATGACACTTGAAAACAACAACAAGATAAATCAGATAAAATAGTCCATGACCTTGAAGTGGGATTAGTAGGACACCCACATGCATACAACTGTATACATATGGTCTCCCTTTCCACAAACAGGCATTCTTTTTCTTAGAGTACCATTTTAAGATAGCAACCCTCCAACAAGCAATGCATTTTACTGAGATTTGACAAATCCATAAGTATTTGTTAAAGTTTGACAAGGGAGGCTACACCATCCTTAGACTCTGAAATTGTATCAGACAATGTGCTAACCACTGGCAAGAAGACCAGACAGGTGTGTATCCTTATACTATTGAGTGAATCAGACAATCAAATCTCATCATTATCTTTTCTTTCATAGTTTTACATTCATGTAAAAGTGTTACTTATCTGAAATACTGATCTTTCCCTCGTCATCCACACTATAATGTTTTATTCAATAGGCCCAACTTTCCAGAAGATTTGTGACCTTGGTTTTGTTACACTTGTTATTTTCTCCCCCATTAAATACCTCTGCCAACTTTCCCCCTTCCAGAAATATAAAAGGAAAAAAAAGAAATAAAATTACAGTTTAAGAATATGTAGATCTTCATTCACCTTGACCCTGGCCCCATTTCTCAGAATTACGGATGAGAATCCTGATTATAAGGGAGTTCCAAACAGCCAGTAACCAGAGCACCAACCCCCACCCCACTGTCCTATAACTAACTTATGGGCAGACAAAGAAAGTCTTGAATCTGAAAGAAATCTCATGTGTTTCTCAGGACAGAGATCAGTGCTTTCAATAATAGGAACATCTGCTCCTCTAATTTGTCCTGATGCCTTCTGTCTACATTCCCGTAGCACTTTTTAGCTCTTTCAAGACATTTCAAAGCCTTCATCTTTCTACCCCTTGAACAGGCCCACATGAAACAACTGGAGCTCATGGCTTAAAGATCAGGTACTCAGCCAATGTTAGTGGCAGTTCAAGGTTGAGAAGCCAAGTCTCCTGATTCTTTTTTTTTTAAGGTTTTTATTGTGGATTGAGTGAACGTTTACAGGGCACATCATCAGTTTCACATTCAAACATTCATATACCTTGTTTCATTACATTGATTATAATCCCCTCCACATACCATCGGTTAACAGTGTTTCTCTCTATCCTCTTTAGCTTTTTTTGGGGGGGGGAAACTTTGCCTTTTTGGCATTTACAGTCTCGGCTTTTAGGGAAGGTTTTTACATATATGTGGATATCCAGGGCTCATGTATGGAATTACTAACCAGCATAACTGAATAATCAGATGAGGGACAGTTTGCTATGTCTGCTAGGTGGCTATAGTTTGATCCACAGAGTCTATGGTTTGGACGGTCTGCAACGTTTGAGCCCACAGGCCTCGGACTCCTGACCGAGTCTGTATGGTCTGCACCAGATTCCCCCTTATTTATTATTTGTTTACGGGAGGCTGCCTGTCTTAGGCAGTCAGTGCAAATTTCCCCGTCTTACCTGTCATCGAAACTCATTGCAGCATGGCAATGGCTCTGTCTTAGCAAGTCTCCTGATTCTTAATTTGGATCTCTTTTACCAAAAATATTTCAATTATGTTCCCAGCTACATGAGCTACTTAAAACTGAATGACTGACAACTAGCTATGTTTCTTTCTCTCAAGAAAAGAGAAAATGGCATTCATCTGATGGTCAAGGCCCACATATGTGTATGTTATTGCTATGTTATTGTTAGCGGTCCTACAGTTGGCCCTTGACTCATGGCAACCCCCCTGTTACTGAGTACTACTACTCCAGTGAGTTTTATTGGCTGCAATCTTCATGGAAGCAGTTCACCAGCATTTTCTTCTGAGGAGCTGCTGTGTGGGTTCACCATGCCAACTACTAGGTTAGCAGCCAATCACAAACCACCTGCACCACCACAGATATGGACTAAATACAAAAAATGTGAACAAAGGTAAATTAGAGGATTAAAGAAAAAATATATATACATAGAAATGATTCCATTGTGCTCCTTTAAAAAGTTGCACTCAAGCCCTATTCTCTGCACTTGTAAATCTAATCCTTTGTGAAAAGGGGGTAGTGGTTTTCTTTTGCTATGCCAATGAGGTAATACTAGGGTATTGTTAGTCCTATGCTTAGTCTTTTCTGACTGGTGTCTTACAGAAAGAGCAGAATAAATACAGATACCCAGGGAGACACTGCACATGATGATGAAAGAGCACTATTTTTAAATGATTAGCTACTGAAAACCTTATGAACAATAGTGGAACACTGTCAGACATAGTGCCAAGCTGAAAACCTTATGTATTGCAGCATAACACTGTCAGATATAGTGCCAGGAGATGAGCCCCTCAGATTGGAAGGCATACAAAACATGATTGGGGAAGAGATGGAAACATCGATTAATAATCAGAACATGGACTGTATTAAGTATGAAGCTAGAAAAGATTTAATCTGTCAAAAGTGAAATGGAAAACATAAAAATCAATATCCTAGGCATTAGTGAGCTAAAATGGATAGATTTACACATTTTGAATCAGACAGTTATATGATGTACTATGGTGGGTACTACAAATTCACCAAGAATGGCATAACATTCATCATCAGATGTTGTTGTTGTTGTTGTTGTTAAGTGCCATTGAGTCGGTTCCAACCCATAGCGACCCTGTACAGGGTTTCCGAGGGTGTAAATCCTTACGGGAGTAGAAAGCCTCCTCTTTCTCCTGCGGAGCGGCTGGTAGTTTCAAACCGCTGACCTTAAGGTTCGCAGCCCGATTCGTAACCACTACACACTTCAATATCCATACACCTACCAAGGAAGACCAGTTAATACCACTATGATTCAAATTTACACACAAGCCACTAAAACCAGTGATGATGACATTGAAGAATTCTACCAACTTCTTCTTCACTCTAATATTAATCAAATATACACTCGAGATGTATAGATAATAACTAGTGACTGAAATACCAAGTTTGGGAACAAGGAGGAAACTCAGCACTTAGATAATATGAGCTTCATGATAGAAATAATGGGTGAGATCACATGATAGAATTTTTCAAGACCAATGGCTTATTCATTTCAAATCCCTTTTTAAATCAACATAAAAAGCAACTATCATATGGACCACACCAAATGGAAAACACAGGAATCAAACAGACTATATCTGTGGGAAAACATGATGGAAAAACTCAGTATCATCAGCCAACACAAGAACAGATGCAAACTGTGGAAAACACCATCAACTGGTCATATGCAAGTTCAGACTGTAGCCGAAGAAAATGAGAACAAATCCAAAAGAGGCAAACTATGACCTTAAATATATCCCATCTGAATTTAAAGACCCTCTCAAAAACAAATTTGATGCATAAACACTAATAACTAAAGTCCAGAAGTATTGTGGAATGACATTAAGGACATCATACCAGAAAAAGCAAAAAGTTATTAAAAAGATAGGAAAGCAGTGACACCAGAGAGGGAGGCAGAGAGGAAGACACGGATAAATAGAGCATCTGAGGGCTCAAGACTCATTGATAGAGAAAGGCTGTGTGTTGACAGCCAGGAGGTAGGCTTACAGAATGTGTCCTTGGTTGTTTAAATGATTATATATTACTGAGTGTTTTGGGGTACATCCAAAAAAACAAACAAACAAAAAACCCCAGAGGGAATAGAAGCAAATACCATTGAACAATGATGCACAGAGGAGACTGCAATAATTGCAATGAAGTGATAAGTGTAAAACCAATGTTCTCCCATGTAAACTATGACGGAATTCACAGTAAAAAAAAAATTTTTAAAGGATATCAGAAGAGACTCTGAAACTTGCTCTTGTACATAGAGAAAGTAAAGCAAATGAAAGAAATGAGGAGATAAAAGGGCTGAACAAAAAATTTCAAAAGGCAGCTCAAGAAAACATAGTCAAGAATTATGACATATGCAAAGACCTAGAGTTACAAAACCAAAAGTGAAGAACACTCAGAGTATTTGTTAAAGTGTAAGAACTGAAGGGAAAATTCAAGCCTCGACTGGCAATACAGAAGCATTCTACAGGCAAAACACCGAATGATGCACTAGGAGACATTTCGAATCAGACAATATGATTACTTAAGGGTGGTTGCATCCCAATCATGAACTTTTCAATTACCAATTGGGAAATGTTTTTGAAGAAGTAACTCAAGTTAAAACTTCCATTGTGACTCACCTTCTCCAGCCAGTGCCAGGATGGTCCTTGACCTGGTCTGTTTCCCATCTGAGTTTTTATTTGAACAGGACTGGGAACAGGATGACCACTTTGTCCAGTCGCTCACCATACAGTCCATTCGGCAGGGGATTTCACAAGCCATCTGTTCTGGAGGAGGAGGCACTGGGCAGAGACTCCCTGATACATCCTCTCCTGTAATCAACAAGATCACAACACAGATACAAGCTTGTTAATGTGTAACAGAGATAAGTCTAAGGAGCACGGAGGCCCATTGTTCCCTGTATTACTTCAACTTAGTTTAGAAGACCACACCTGCTGTCTGAACTGAATAAAGATTTAAAAATGATAGTGGTGTCAGCCTTTCATTAATATTTCTGTCACAAAAAATTGTCTGGAGATCACTAGGCATTTAGAAAAGTAGATACCATAGCAAAATTCCCATTTATCAGCTTCAGAGGGACAAAGTTGGCTTCTTCCAACAACAAGTTAGCTATGGATGGCTGGAGACAAGCATGAATGATATGTTATTAACAATCACATGAAACTAGTATGCATTTTTCTATAAGATGAAGGTGAGTGTAATCTGTTGGCCTAAAACCCACAATTTACATTGAACATTCTATTTTATTCTCTAAAGAAGAACTTTATCATTCTAATTTTCTTTTGGACATTTTCATCCTTATAACCTTAAGCAAAATATTACATGATGATTCTTTTGTTCTGTTTGAGCACAGCGATAAATAATTTGAAACAACAATGGAAATGGGGCTAGGGCTAAAATTATATAATGAGTTGAGACAAAAATTGAAAACCAATCCTAAATTTTCATTAATACCTTTTCTATTCTCCTTTTAGACAATCCAATGAATTGTGAAACACAAATTTAACTAAAAGGCAAGGTACCGTTAAACAACGGAGTCCATGTTGTGCTATTAACTTAGCATCTTTCTAAACATACAACTTTTACAAGACTCTGTTAAAAACACCTTAGCACAATATTTTAACATAAAATCTAAAATAATGGGGGATTATGTTTTGTAGACTTTATGAGTAGCACGATCAATTCTGTCGCTCTTCTAGATTTCAAATTATTAAAATTATTTACACATTTTCCAAGTTATTTATTCACATATTATTAGAATTAAAATATTACTCTTCTTAGATGATGAGTCAGCTCTTACTTCTCCCTCAGTTTACAGTCTCCTCATAAAAACAGAGGACACAAAGAATAGTGATACCATTTAGAATTTGAATACCAATGTGAAATAAGGAATGGCACCTACAGGAGAGATTAAGTTCTGTCTGAGTGATTTTCTGCCCGTGGAATTCTCTTTGTCATGATCTGTCTGTCCATCACAAACATAACAGCAAAGACAACTATTATGCATCAAACATCTCCTTTATGCCCTGCACTGTGTTAAGGGCTTCATACTAGGGTCTTCTAAGATTCACTCAGAGACAGCTGAGATCCAGTCACTGTAGCAAGGAATGAGAGTCTTAGAAAGGAAACTAAGTGTGCTCTGGCTCACAGAGGGCTCAGTTAGGAATCAAATCCAAACTCTGACACCAAAGTGTCTGTTTTCCCATGTCACATCTAATTCCAGAGAGATAGATATTCCTTTTCTAAGGAAGTAAATAAACAAGTTGACAATGAGCAAGACTGCTTGAAGGAAAAGATATTATCTGCATTCATATGTGTAAATGAGGCCAGGCTCATTGCCCTTGAGGTACAAATAAAACTTTCCAAGCATATTATGAGAAGCAAGAGAGATTCCAGCAGAAAATCAAGCTGAAAGATCAGTTCCAATCGTTCTCTTTTCAGCCTCAGTCTATTTTCAGGTTGAGTCCACACTGTATATTTCATTCACACACACATGCACACATGCACACATGCACTCACATACACACACGGATGCTGCTGACGGGTGGTGCAGTTCCATATAAAAAACCAGCCAGGTCAAACAGCATGTCCAGCTAACATCTAATCAAAACTCAATTTCCACATTTACTAATATTATTAGCACATACTTACACACACACAAAAAAAATTTAAAACAAGGCCTTGCAAAGAATACTTTGAAGAGTAACACATTAATGGGGTCTTATGGAAAAAAAAAAAAAAAAAAGTGGAGAGAAAGCCAGAAAATTTGGGTTAAACTGAAAATGGTCTCACTGCTGAAGTAGTCCTCAAAGAACTGAAAATGCCAATATGTATGGCAATTTTCTATATGGGTAATGGGATAGACGCTTTTTCACACTTACTTGACCAAAGACCATCTATTTTGAGGAACAATTCTCTCACATGAATGATATTTATACGAACATACTTTAACATATCCTGCTTTCAAGAGTTATAGAAATGTTTTGTTGCTGTTGTTAAGTGGAGGAGAAAAAATCAACTATTATTTGGTAAGGGCAGACTATGCTCAAGGTATAAAATAGGATAAAAAGAGGTGAAGATATTACTCATCCTCCCGAGAGTTGATCAAGGAGCTCCATTAGCACAGTGGTTACAAGTTGGGCTGCTAAACTCAAAGTCAGCAGTTCAAAACTAGCAACTGTACTATGGGAAAAAGATCAGGCTTTCTGCTCCCGTAAAGCTCTACAACCTCAGAAACCCAATACATAGTCATTATGAGTCAGAACCGACTCCACAGCACATAATTGCTACCCCCACCAGAGCTGATTGTGAGTCCAGGTTGTGCTGTAGGATAAGCATTGGACTGCTAACCCCAAAGTCAGAAGTTCAAATACATTCTGCTCCTGTAAAGATTTACAGCCTCAGAAAACCTCTATAGGATGGCTATGAGTCAGAAATTAATGTATGCGACATCCATAGCAAGGTGAGTATCACTTAGCTGAGTCTCAATACAGAGCAAGTTTTAAAACTGTGTAAAACTCAAAATTACATATATATAGATATATAAAAGACCAGGTTACCTAGTCAGAAAACAAACCCAAGACTATGTCCCTTGGCAACCATTCAGGTCTGAAAAGGAACTCACCTTTGTGGCCAAATTTTCAGTTGAGCAGTAGATAGGTTTACAGAGGGAGCAATGACAATATGTTCATCAAGGAATTATCAAACATTCAAGATCAAAAGGGTATCAGTTATCTAAGGACAAAGTTCAGAAGGATGGGAAAGCAAGTGGGAGAGAAATGGGTACCACAGGAAGGAAGTGGGATAATTGTTGTTGCATGGAAGCGATTGCAATCACTGAGATTAAACATAGTGTATGATGTGTGGGATGCAAAATTGATGAACTTCTCTGTAAACCTTCACTCAGTAAACAATAAAAAGTTTTTAAAAAACCATATTGTTTGCAGACATTCACTACAGAAAACAAATGACTTTTTCCATCAAGGTGCTTATATAAAAGCCATGAGGAACACTTGCTTTATGATTCATATATACCTATATCTTCACAGGGTGGACCACCTGAAATAGACACAATAATTATAATTATCCAGATAATGTTACTGACATGGTTGGTTAGTATAAAACACTGCAGAGCCACAAATAAAGTACTTGTGCCTGAATAAGCTCATCTGCTCATCCACATTTGCATAATTATTTTCCCATTTGCACAGCAAAATCCCATCTCAAGAGAGCACATATGAATTTATGTTTTTATTTTCATGGAAGGATCAATGACACCAACTGAAATCTCAAGCAAGCATGGAAAATAAAGCAGCATATGGGGCAGAAACTTCACCATTAAAAGTGATTTTTCTCAAGCTCTGATAATCTAATGTTATAATAAAATAGAATATATTTAAAAGAGAAATTGAATCATCTTTCAAGAAGACTCCATAAAATGACTCCCAGGCCCTACCAGAAATCAATAGTGACAAACTGTAAGTTCTTTCTTCATGGAGTAGACTTGTTTTTATCAGTTTTGATTCCGGGAATATGGTATGTGGTATTACTGCACAGTTCTACCTCACCACTCAATTTTCTTTGCTTGTGATTTAGGGGACAGTGGCACAGATGGACAAATGCCTGGGTCCTGACCCTTCACACTACTGTTCTCAGGTGTGCCCATTCTTGACTCTAAAAGATGAAATTTATTAAGAAACAGATTCTTGAACATATGAATATACATAAGATTCTTGAAGACAATTTGTTTTTCCCATTCGAATGAACCTAACCAATTAAAGGTAAGTATGAATCAACAGCACTTAACAACAACATAAGTAACTCATGGCAGGCCCTCTGTGGCCACTATGCAGGCAACCATAAAAACAAGCAAAAACCACTACTATCGTGATCAGAATGTGGGTTTTCAAAATCAAATTCATGTTTAAACCATAGTACATATGCTATTTACTACATCATGCAGCACTCTTAAGGAGTCATGGTGGCAGAGCGAGTTAAGCACCGAGCTGATAACCAAAAGGTTAGTAGTTAAAACCCACCAGCCACTCTGTGGGAGAAAGGCATGCATAAAGGAATCCTATGTGGAAGTTCTACTCTGTCCTATAGGGTTTCTATGGAGTCCTATTGTGGTGCTGCAGGATAATGCACTGGACCACAAGATTGATTTGAACCTCAAGTTCAATGGTTCAAATCCACCAGCTTCTCCTTGGAAACCCTAAACAGGGTCGCTGTGAATCAGAACCAACTCAAGGGTATTTAACAGCAACATAGGGTCTCTATGAATCAGAATCCACTCCAAGGTCAATGGGTTAATAGCATTCTTTGTTTGGTAATCTTTTAGGAAATGGGCTTAATATTATGAACTACCCTTTATCATTTGTAACAATAAACAGTTATCTATAATTCTGCATTTTCTCAATCAGACTTCAACATCCAAAATGAGAAAAGACAAAGGGTTTATATGAAGAGAGAAAAAAGAAAAAAAAAAAAGAAAAAGAAAGAGAAACCCATATAGACTTCAAATTTCCTTCATGATTTAAATGTAGAGTTGTTGTTGTTGTCAGGTGCCATTGAGTCGGAACCGACTCA
>NW_006408530.1:29216865-29219945 GCF_000296735.1 Chrysochloris asiatica
TACAAATTTCAAACTACAAATTTCAAAGTAATGCACACTGGGTACGTTATTGGTATTTCCTCGTGTATACTATTACAATATCTATGAAAGCTAATGAAACAGTGATGGAAAATATTTTACATGTCATAAAATGTTATGGACTATTTAAATCTCAGAAAAGAATGCCAATAAATGCTGATTAAATGCTTGCCGACAGATGAGTAAGATGTCACCAGATAGTAACATAGCAAACTTAATGGAATTCATATGCACTTAATTCCATTGTCTTAATCGAAACACTACTTCCTGAAGGGCAGATAGCCTTCTGGACTGAAACTCTAATCAACTAAGGAAATGTTTGCATTTCAAACCAATAAAATATGGAATAAACAGAAGCTACTTGTACCACTTGATATTGCCAGCAATGCAACTGATGTTTCTGTTTGCCGTGGATATTACAATTCAAGGCTTGTCTACATAGAATACATGGAAATGTGGTGGTACTAGGATAAGCACTGAACTTCCAAACATAAGGTCAGCAGTTCAAGCCCACCAGCCACTCCTCAGGATAAAGACTAGGCTTTCTACTCTCACAAAGATTTAAAGCCTCAGAAACCTTTTGCAGGGTCACCATGAGTTGGAATCAAATTGACGACACTTAATAACAACAACCTAATATACACATAGGCTCCCGGTGTGGCACTGTAGGATAAACACTTGACCACAAGGTCGGTTTGAACTGCAAGGTTGGTGATTCAAATTCACCAGTTGCTCCTTGAAAACTCTATACAGGGTCGCTATGGGTTGGAACTGACTCTACAACACTTAACAAGAATATATACAAAAAAATGAAACGATTAAAGAAACTTGATGTTCAGTAATAAATAAGAAAATAAAACCCCAAAAGAACATTAACAACTGAAGTTTAACAACAAAAACATCTGACATTTGAGAAATCTTAGAGTGTTCTAGGTTCTGTGATAACCACATTACATAAAGTGTTTTAAATATTCACATTAATACCATTAGTTTGTTGTGTACTACTGGTATACCTGTGCACAACATGTTAAAACTTGTTCAAATTCATATAGTCATAACCTGGAAATGCAAACAAAACTATAAGATGTTATAGCTCTTATCTATAATGCAATATTGGTCCCAGTTCATATCTCAGATAGGTATTTTTCATTACATTGCTTCACTGGACTGCTAGCCACATGGTTGGTAGTTTAAACTCATCAACAGCTTCATGGCAGAAAGATGTGGTTCTACTCCCATAAGATTTACAGTCTCTGATCCTTTCAGGGTCTCTCTCAGTTCGAACTGACTCAATGGCAGTGGATTTTTGTTCTGTGTTAGTTTGGTTTTACTTCTAGGTAATCTCATTATGCTGCTTTTCTGTAATGCCAAACCATAAAGAAAGGCTTCTTACTGGGTTCATTTAGAAGTTTAGCATTATAAGGAGTAAGCCCAAAGGAGAGGTCTCCTTGATATCCATGAATCACATCATGCTGTTAAGTGCCAAAGAGTCAGTTCCAAGAGGCTGGTGAGTTTGAATAGCTTACCCTGAGGTTCAAACAAACATTTGGGTCCAATGCTTTATTCTATAGCATCACACCAGAATTCCCAAATCACATCATGGGACAGGGCAAATTAGACAATGCTTTCAAAAACTGAAAAAGTGAGCAGATTGAAAAGATTTGAGAATGGTAGAAGAATGAGATGGAATACAAGAGTAAATAAAAAATTTCCAAGTCAGGCTATTCAGCAAAGACAGTATAGACAATGTATAGCTACAAAAATAAACAAGGTCAAAAAACATCATAATAAATATAAGAATGGACATAAAGTGAAAAACAATCAAACTCTAATAACTGACAAAAGAAAAGAAAAGGAACCAAAGGCTAAAATGAATATGGGAGAACACCCAAGAGAAATACAAATAAGAAAATATTTTAGGTAAGAAATAATAATGCTGAGAAAAAAGAAAACACTGTTTCCAATATAAACATGTTCACAAAGGTCAAGAATTAGTTGAAATTGCATCTGCACCACAAGTGAGCTGTTTGCTTGAGAAGCAAACCTCTATGGTGTAACGTGTCTAATTCAGCAGCTATACCAAGTTTCTAAGTCTATGATAATACAATAACAGTAGCTAATACTTTGGTCACCTATGAACCAAGCCCCCTATATAATATTCTATATGCATTAAATCATTTAACTCTCAAAGCATTAAATTGTTGTTGCTGTTGTTATGTGCCATTGAGTCAATTCTGACTCATAGCAACCCTGTATAGTGTTTCCAAGGACTAGCTGACCTTACAATTTAAACTGATGTTACAATCCAGCACATCAGCCTGCGGTGCCACACCAAAACTTCAAAGCATTAATAATAGCAACAAAAACCACAGTATTTAGTAGTTGCCAGTTACTGCTCTGAGTGAATTACTCATATTAACTCATTTAAACTGTGGAACAAGCATTATGCTCATTTCATAGATGACAGCACAAAAGCTTTGATAAATTAAAAAAAAAAAAAAGATCCAAAGTCAATGACAAATAAAATGGCGGTGCTAGGATTTGGTTCCGGGAAACCTAACTCTGGTGTATGTCCATTTCATGATCACAATGCTTTATTGATACCCATCTTCTTCCTGTGAAGACAATTTATATACCTGCCTACACAAAGTTCAATCTAGTAGAAAGTTGGCCAATTGTTAGTATTATAACACCTTTAATTCATGAGTAGAGTACTAACTTTTACACAGGATGAGGGAAGTTTGAAAGAGCAGAAACAGGCTCTGAATCAAGAGCAAACTATGATTGTTCTAAAATAATGAATCAGAAAGAAAGGAAGGAAAAAAAAAAAAAAAGGTAACAAAATATCTTAGTGCCTGATTGTATTATTGTATTGATAGTGGTGTGCCATCAAGTCAGTTCCAACTTATAGAGACCCTGTTTAGGGTTGGAGTGGTTGGGAGATTTGAATTTCTGCCATTATCAGCCTAGCTGGTAACACACTTTGCATAGTCTTGCTGTTGTTGTTAAGTGCTGTCCAGTTGTTTCAAGCTCATAATGACCCTGTATAAGAGTTGGATAAC
>NW_006408530.1:29221620-29223230 GCF_000296735.1 Chrysochloris asiatica
TGACAACAACATAAGGTATCCTAGGAGCAGCTAGTGGGTTTGGACAGTAGATTTTGTGGTCCACAGTCCAGTGCTGATCCTAGGAGTCCATTTATATTCTAGCATAAGAGAATCTTGTCTGACTTTGTACCATTTACATAACTGTTGGTATGTCTCAGCTGGTATATTGATATAGCTATTACATAGTGTTCCAGCTTTGTCGTTATTAAGTGTCATTGAGTCAGTTCTAACTCACAGCTACCCTGCATAGGGTTTCCAATGAGCAGCTGATGGATTTGAACTGCCCATCTCATGGTTAACAATCAAGTGCTTACCCTAGAGTGCCACACCAGGATGCTACATTTTTTCAGCAATATATTGGACACTATTCTGTTGTGGTACATATGGATTTCATTGGCAAAATATCAGAAATAGATCAACAGACCTTTCTTCGCGGACTGCCTTCATATAGCACTCCCACTAACACCTGCCTATCATGGGTCAACTTGCTGGTATTTGAAATACTAGAAACAAAGCTTCTGGCATCATAGCAATATACAATGCTACCACAGTACAACAAACTGACAGACAAGTATTGGGTAGGTGTTGTTGTTGTACTGCTTTATATGTATGTGTAATAGATTTGAAAATTCTTCACTATGACTTAAATACAGGAAAAAACTATTTTTCTTTAGAAAACAATTCCACTTTGCTCACAAGCCCCAATTTTTACTTGGTAGTTAGGATCTAAGGTAGAGAAAAAAGGGGAAACCCCCCACAAACTTAGGTCTTTAAATTAACTTGGCACCCTACCATAAGACCAAATCTTTTCAGCTAACTTAGTTTCAGATTTTCAAGGTTTGTCGTGCTCTCCTTTCTGCCTTTTTCTTTGGGTGGCATTGGGGTGTAAGAGAAATGTATGTGTATGGGTCTTTGACTATGAATTTCGATGGTTCTCTACTAAGTGATTTCCATCAATTTTATCTTTGTGTATCTTTGCTCAGTCTTTGAAGGTGCAGCTACATCCACTGCTAGTTTTGGGGGGATTCATCATGGTTTCTGATTTTCTGGTACATACATACTTGATGCCCTACTAGTAGAAAAAGCACTGAGTTGTTAACCATGGGTTTGGTGGTTCAACCCCACCAGTCCCTCCTGGGAACCCTATACAGGGTCGCTATGAGTTGGTACTGATTCAACAGACCTTAACAACAACAACAACACGACCTGACTATGAAAGGCAGTGGTGGTGCAGAGGTATACTTTCTTACATGTGTGACATGGGTGTGGTTCCCAGACTGCACCTACAGAGCAGCCACCACCAAGAGTTGCCACCCATATATCAGTGAAGACATGCATATTGCTTTGATGTTAACTTGGTTTCATCAGGACTAAAAGAAATTCCAGGTGATTTACTCCTAAAAACCATCTAATTTAAATGCTTTGTGCATGGGATCCCCATGAAATGACAACAAAGACAGCAGCTAAAAACAACTTCAGTTAAATTCCAGCTTATAAGGGCAATCAACACTTCTACATCCACACAAGGGCATCTAAGAAAGTGTGATCTCACTTCAATCATAAAAATGCCCAGAGATACTAAGTTGGGAAAGTAAGTAGCAACAAGCTCA
>NW_006408530.1:29223980-29236846 GCF_000296735.1 Chrysochloris asiatica
TGTTTCGTTCTGCTGTGCATAGGGTCGCTATGAGTTGGCACCGACTTGATGGCACCTAACAACAACAACAACAACATAACTGACTCACCATTTATGGTGAATGTGCAAGGAATTAGTGTGCATACTTTTCATCCCAAAACTTCAAGCAGGGATGAAGCACTGGCTCCTTTGTTTTTGCTTTCTCTTCTACCCAGCTGTAATTTCTATAGTTTTTGTTTCCTCAACACAACATTTTATCTTCACAATCAGAAACCCCAACCCCCATGTACCCTTATCCACCTACTCTCTTCTTTAAATTCACTTTTAAGTTCTTTTCTTCTGACCCAGGAAATAGCCCCATGTGAGATGTTGGTTTATGCTAACACTACAGTCTGAGTCTTATAGCTTTGCTATAAGAAAAAAGCGATTTGTATTTGAAGAAAGCGATTTGAAATTTACCAAATACTTTCCTCTCATATGCTTGGCTCTTGCATTTGAAAGCTTTGTTTCCAGGATTTTTATCTCTGAAAGAGTTTTAAGACTTAGCTTTAGGGCACTAACTCTTTTTTGTCACTTTGCATTCATGATATGAATCTCTACTCTTTAGACACATTGGATACCTTGGAATGAACATGAGGAAGTCCTGTTCAAGGAGTAAGACAGAGAAAAAACACATGGGTATATCCTAAAATATGAATTGATGTCAACTACTCATGAAAATCTTATTTCTCAGGGTAATTTTACATGCAGGTTCTATTAATAATGTTTAAAAGACAAATCCATTATTAATAATAACAGGATAAATAAGTGATCGCAGATTATTTCTTTATTACAAAAAAAAATGCTTCTTTTAGAGGTAAAATTCCAGCAGAACAAATAAACAGTAAATTACAATGGTCAGATTTTTTCTTTGATGGTGTAACATTTGGATTTATGTTCTGCCTTTAACATCTACCAAAGATATTTATAGTATTAGTATGCACACCCATCTCTTACCCCTTATAGACATACACAATGATTCAAAATTGACATGTAAGGCATTGATTTGAAAAAAAAAAAAAAAGTCCGTTTTCTAACCACACTATTAACTGGAATCATATTGCCTGGACTGAAATCTACCCCTGCCATTTATTTACTAAATACAAGTACATAACTGCTCTGTGCCTTGTTTTCCTATGTAAAGATGACTTGTATTTCATAGGACAACTGTGATAATATAGCACCTATCTGAAAGCATTCCTGTTCCCTACAATTATTATGAAAGGCGAAACAGTTGATGAACATTAGAGAGCTTCAAAAAGTTTTCTGGAAATGTTACATTATCTTTTAATTCCATTTTACCATAACAATATGTCTGAAATATGAGAGATGAAGTGTGGCCATCCTGGCCTCCAAGGAGCACTCTAGCTGAACTTCTTCCAACACAGAAGTGTTGGTTCTTTTGACAGCCCATGGCACTTTCAATATTCTCCTCCAACACCATAACTGAAAAGCATCAATTCTTCTATGGTCTTCCTTATTCATTGTCCAGCTTTCACATGCATATGAGGTAATTGAAAATACCATGGCTTGGGTCAGGTGCATCTTAGTCCTCAAGCTGACATCTTTGCTCTTCAACACTTTAAAAGGTCTTGTGCAGCAGATTTGCCTAATGCAATACATCGTTTGATTTCCTGACTGCTACTACCATGAATCTTGATAGTTGATCCAAGAAAAATGAAGTCATTGACAACTTCAATCTTGTTTTACCATTGATAAGAATGTTGTTTATTGGTCCAGTGGTGAGGATTTTTGTTTTCTTTATATTGAGATGCAATCCATACTGAAGGCAGTGCTCTTTAATCTTCATCAGTAACATCTTTTAAATTTAAAATTTACTTTCAGCAAGTAAAGTTGTATCATCTGCATACCGCAGGTTGTTTTTCTTCGTATACTGCATACTTCATATACTTCATAGGTATACTTCATATACTTCATAATCTGCTCCTCAGATTATTTGCTCAGCATACCAATTGACTAAGTATGGTGAAAGAATACAATCCTGTCACACACCTTTCTTAATTTGAAACCATTCGGTGTTTTCATGTTCTATTCGAACAATTACCTCTTGGTCCAGGTACAGACTCCTCATGAGCACAATTAAGTGTTCTGAAATACTCATACTTCGCAATGTTGTCCATAGCTTTTCAGGATGCATACAATCGAAAGACTTTGCATAGTCAGTAACGCCCAGGTAAATCTCTTTCTGATATTCTTAGACAGATAATAATTAGAAAAGGGGAATGAGACAGGAATAAGCACTGAAGGCTTAGTCCTATGTTTTTTCTGTGTTTTGCTTTTTGTTTTTTCAAATCAAGCTGTTGTCAATTCAAACAATACATGTATAATGAACAAAAATAATTTTACTAGTGGATAGTATGAGCCTTAAGAATATATGGATTTCTGATACGGGATAAATACTGGATTGCTAACCTCAAGGTCAGAGGTTCAAACCCACCAGTAGCTCCTTGGAAACTCTAAACTATGAGTCACAAACAGTTCAATGGCACTTAACAACAACAACAACACACAGTGACTGTATGCCCAACAGAATGTAACACTGCCAGGTCCTGACCACCCTCACAATAGTTAAAGCTTGAGCCCATTGCTGCTGACACTGTGCCAATCCATCTCACTGGTGGTCTTCCTCTCTTTTGCTGACCCTGCAGTTTACCAAACATGATGTCCTTCTCCTGGGATTGCTATCTGCTGATAATATGTCCAAAGTATGAGAGACAAAGTCTCAATATCCTGGCTTCTAAGGAGCATTCTGGCAGTTCTTACAAAATAGGTTTATTTACTCTTCTGGCACTCATGGTACTTTTAATATTTTCCTTCAACATCATAAGAAGCCCTGGTGTGGTGACGTGGGTAAATGAGCTAGACCACAATGTTGGTTTGACTGCAAGGTCGGAGGTTCAAGCTTACCAGATGCTCCTCAAAAACACTATACAGGGTCACTATCATTCAGAACTGACTTTATAGCACTTAACAACAACACACACACATATGTAAATAATGTGTGTGTGTGTGTGTGTGTGTGTGTGTGTGTAGAAAGAGAGAGAGTCTTGTTGGGGTGTTTTAGAATAAGCATTGGACTGCAAGATCTGTTTGAACCATAAGTCTATGGTTCAAATCCACCTCAGAAACCCTAAACAGGGTCACTATGAGTTATAACTGACTCAGCAGCATTCAACAATTTAACAAATACATATATACATAAGTCATGGGATATGCATACAAATTATACATATACATATATGTATACTTCAGACATATTGTCAGCAAGGGCCAGTCACTGAAGAAGGATATCATGATGTTTGGTAGGGTGAAGGGTCAGAGTAAAAGAGGAAGACCCCAGTGAGAGATGGTTTGGCAAAGTGGCAGGATCAATGGGCTCAAGTGTGGTAAAAATTGTGAGGTTGGCCCACGATCGGCCAGTGTTTTATTCTGTTCTGTTGTGCATAGGGTCACTATGAGTTGGTACCGACTCGATGGCACCTAACAACAAACAACATATATATATATATATGTATATACATGTAATAGTTGTTGTTTTAGTGCCTCTGAGTATTACACCAAATCATAAAAACCCAGTATAGGGTTTCTGAGGAGCAGCTGATTGGTTTAAACCACCAGCCTTGTGGTTCACACTGATCTTATGGTCAAGAAGTGCTTATGTTTCTGGACCACACTGGGATTCCATAATATATATTGCATACTATACTACACCAGCATTGTTTTAAGGCTGATATTGGTATGTTCTGCAGACTGGATAAATTCTAATGCTTAATAAACCCTATTTCTATTTGTCTACCCTCTCTAAATTAATCTAGTTATAATGATAGCTCAATTCAACAATTCCATTTTTCCTACCAATCTCAAATAATGTTGATGCATGCCATCGAGTGTTTCAACTCATCACAACCCTGTGTAAGTTTCCCCATGGTTTTAAATCTTTGTGGGATCAGAAAATTTCACCTTTCTCCCAATGGAGTGGCTGGAAGGCTTGAACTGCCAACCTTGTCATTTGCAATCCAGTGCTTATCTTAGAGTCTCCTTGCTCCCATGTCAAATAATACAGGGGGTGGGGCGTGGGATATTGACACATTAATAAAAACTTGAAAAATAAAATATATACAGAGATAATTCAAAACACCATGTGCAAACTTCAGCAAATGTCTCAAATATTGAAATATCATTTTATACTGATGGCAAATTCTCAACATTTTGAAAAAGTAATAGTGACATGAAATTCAAGCTGTATGCTCAGAGTATAGAAATTTGAAATCTGTGCACTCCATTTTCTTGTTCATTGAGATGAAAAAGAAACATGTTCTTACTTTATGAAATAAATAACATTTTATTAGATGTCTACTTTACTTAAGAGGTAAAAACCTTAATTATACCATTAATAATTATGTTGGCATTTATTGCCTGCAGGAAATGGTATCTTTAGAAGCAAGTTAAGAAATTTTCTATTTCTGATCATTTGTCTTATGTTAACTGGCCCACTGATTACAAGAATAATTTTATAACCCTTCTAGGAAGTTAAATAAGCACTTATTATTTGTGTACAGGAACTTTTCCCTGAGATATAATAAATGGAGGGAAAGAGTTTAATAAATTTAAGGTTGTATAATGTTCCAAGGATTTAAAAAAAAAAAAAAAAAAAAAAACTATATAGCTTTTCTATTTCTGAATCCCTGATGTCTAGAACAGTACCTCACTTATAAAGTATTCAATATATGTTCATTGAACTGAAATGCACATAATTAAGTTGAACACATGGTTTAAGTCTGAATCATCTCAGGCATCCATAAAGTTAGGTCAAATTGAGAACATTTAAAAATGTCTAAGAATGTGCTTAGACAATCAAAGTCCATGGAAGTAGTGTGGTGGTGGTGGTAGTGTGCCGTAAAATTGGTTCCGACTCATAGCAACCCTGTACACGGTTTCTGAAGCTTTAAATCTTTACGGGAGCAGAAAGCCTCATCTTTCTCCTGCAGAATGGCTGGTAGTTTCGAACTGCTAATCTTGAGATTAGCAACCCAATTCATAACCACTACGCTACCAGAGCTCCTTGCCCATGGAAATAGAAGTCAAGAAATCAAATGATATATTGGGCAAATCTATTTATTGTAAAAGACCCCTTCCCTTCAATGTGTTAAAAGCAAAGATGTCACTTTAATGACCTAGGTGTTCCTGACCCAAGCCATGGTATTTTCAACTGCATAGATGCATGTGAAAGTTGGATAATGAAAAAGGAAGACAGAAGAAGAATTGATACCTTTGAGTTTTGGTGCTGCCAAAGAACACTGAATATAAGGTGGGACGCCAGAAAAATGAAAAAATCAAATTTGATGGAAGTCCAGCCAGAATTCTCCTTAGAAGTGAGAATGGTGAAGCTTTGTTTCACTTCCTATGGGCACATCAACAAGAAAGACTAATCCCTGGAAAAGGACATTGTTGTTGTTAAGTGCTTCAACTTGAATGTAACCCACTATGACCCTGTATAGGGTTTTCCAAGGAATGGCTAGTGAGTTTGAACCACCAACCTTGTGGTTAAAACTGACCTTTTGGTCCAGTGCATTATCCTGCAGCGCCACACCAGAACTCCAGAAAAGGACATAGTGCTTAGTAAAGTGGAAGGCCAGCAAAACTGAGAGAAATATTTCAGGTGATAAACTAACACAGGGGTTAAAACAGCAATAATCATGAGCATGGCACAGTGCCAACAATGTTTTATTCTGTTACATGTAAGGTTTCCATGACTTGGGGCTGAACACCATGCCAACTGACAATGGCAAAACAAAGCATGTGACAGCATCGATACAGCTGCTCAAGGGCCTACCATCATGTATCTTTCTGAAAGTATTCATTTAGGAGTAAACAGACTTGCATCTGAATTCTATCCTACTTTTACCAGTTGTGTGCATCTAAGGAAGTTAGTTATTCTCCCTTATGTGAAGCAATAGTACCATAGTGGATTACAAGCAGGGCTGCTAAATGAAAGGTCAGTAGTTCAAAATGACCAACTGCTCCATGGGAGAAAGATGAGGCTTTCTGCTCTCATAAAGATTTACAGCCTCAGAAATGGTACGTAGGGTCACTAAGAGTAGGAATCAATTCTATGGCACATAATCACCACTGATATCTAAATATATGGATAATGCCTCTTCTCATCACAGAACTTATACTTCTAAAAAATAATGCACACTGGGAACTTTATTGTTATTTCCTCTTGTATACTGTTACAATATCTATGAAAGCTAATGAAACAGTGACCAAAAATATTCTACATGTCATAAAATATTATGTGCTATTTCAATCTCAGAAAAGTACCAGGCACATAACAAGAGTTCAATATATGTTGATAATGACGATGACAATCACATATCTATCAATGCCTTTGTATTTTGCATTAGTACACTGTAGATAAAATCAAGTTTGCTAAAGGCTAGTCCAGCACAGAAATGATGTAAGTAGAATGTAGAAAATAGTGGATATATCAAAAGATATTTATGTTAAGCTGGTCAAGGTGCCACATGAATTGCCATTTTGCTTAGTTTTGCAGTGGATTTACCTGATCAAGGTTTTATTTTACAGCAATATTCCATTTTCATACATTTCCTCAGGGGGAGATGCTGAGAAACAATGTTGAATGGCAAGAGTGCCAGGGCAAAATGAAAATTTTGCAACAAGGGCTCTCATTTGGGTAATCAAAACTGACTAAATTGTCAAGAGAGACAATAGCAGAATATCTGTCAAAGGGTTTAATTCCCATTATACCTACTACTGGGAGGACAGGTCAGCAAGCTTGCCCTGAGGCATTTAGGGAGAGGTCACCTCTGCAGTCCTATTTGAACATCCTTAAAAATATAATCACTGACATAAGCAGTTTAAGCATCAGATGCATAACTCTACTACTTACAGACCTGGTCTCATGAAACTTTCCTACTCCCGTCTTCGGGGATCAGCGAAAGCTCAGGAAACCACGTTTTCTTCCACTGTGAAGATTTCACAAACTATAAGGCTTAACCATCTGAAGTTGAACTGGCTTACAAATTCATTGCTGAATATGGCCATCAGCCCCATCCTGAGACATCTGGGCACTAAGGGGCATTTGTTTCCAAGTCAGAAATAATTACACAATCTTTAATGGCAGGATATTGCTTCCTCTAGTTTCATATGAATCCTGGTGTGGTGTTACAGGATCAAGCACTGGACTGCAAAGGCTTATTTGAACCACAAGTGGGGCAGTTCTCATTCACCAGGCAGGATCACTCTGAGTTACTGATGCCACAGCACTGAACAACAACAAAGAATTTCATAGATGTGGAATTTTATAGCTGTGGAACTGCACCCACATGGAGAGAGGACTCTGATCTATTATCATTTCCCCCTTTGTCTAAAATCTCAACTCTGTAATAAAAAAATAAAAAATAAAAAAATTCAATCCACTCTTCCAAACTTTGATGTAGTAACAGAAGAGTATGTGTGATGCATTTGCTTCAAAACACAAGAAGATCCAGATTTTAAAAAAGCAATATTGCTTCTCTAATTTCAGGAATATTCTTCGAATCTCTTCACTATTCAGTTATTATAGTGAAGGAGAATATCTTGACAAGTGCTTCTGGTAAACTATTTTACACTGATGCATGTGAAGGAATAGTATGTAAACAGAGAACAATATTAAAACTTTCAATGTTAATCTGTTTCTTAAAATCAAAGCATATCTTGACAAACTTTCAAATATAGTATGCATAGAATTCATAAAATATATATAAGCATTATTGCATTACTGTTTCTAATTTATTTTCCTCCTCAACACAATTCTGTCTTTGAATCCTTATTTATTATGCCTTTTATTCAATTGAGTACCCAAGCAGAAAATAAAATAAAGCTTTGCTAATTTCATAAAATATTGAAAGTCTGACACTGTAAATAGAATTTCACTATTTTCATGTACTTCTGGGCATATCTCATAGTTTAATCTGAAAACATAGTTAAGGAATACATAATTTCCTAAGCCCTTATTCATATAAAATCACTTTAGCATCACAGATATTTTCAAAAATTTAAAATACCATTTCTACTTGTTCAAAAGTAGTCTAAAAGCTAATCCATAAAGATTAAGAGATTTAAGATTATACTAAATAAATGAAATATTTAATCAATTCAAAATGTGCCTTTCTATTCTCCTGAAAGCCTTAGAACTGTGGGGAAGCCTGTAGACCAAAAGATGTAATAATTATTGATATATTATTATTATGTGAATCTCTGCTTTTTAAAAGAAAGGAATTTTTTTTAAGATGCTTTTTTATTATTATTTTGGTGTTAGATCACTATTAATATTCTTCCCCTTTATTTCTACTGAGTTAGCATGACTTTCTATATTATTGGATTTATATGATTGTCATTATATTTAAAACAAGGGCTTATGTAATTTTCTAGAAGCTATCAGTATATATATGGTTTTCTATAAGGGGTTTTCATGTATATATATAAATGGTATCTATACCATTACGTCTATCATAGTTACACACAACAACAACAAAAAATAATGAATTAAAAGTAGAATTGCTTATTTTATCATTAGTTTAAGTAACAGTTTTTGGTGACAGATGTGAGCAAACAAACGGGGCTAAAGTCTATGGATAAATTTGGTCTTTTTGTTTTTATTTGCCTATTTAATTTGGTAAGCAGAAAATGAGACATTTGTGTACAGTTTTAGAAGTTAAAATGCAATAGAATTTCACTTTAAACAGCATTAACTTTAATTGTGTATCGTTGATTTACCCTAAAGCAAAAGTGCTCCATAGGGAATTTGCACTGTGATTTATATGGAAACAGATCTCCAGGCCTTTACTTCTGTGAGTCGTTGAGTGAATTAGAACTGCTAACCTTTTCCTTGACTCCAAATTACAAACTACATGTACCATCCAGTGTCCTTAATCCTATATTATTGGCAGTGGTCGTCATGAAGGTGACTCCTGATTTGGACCACCCCATGTGTGCTCCATAGGGCTTTCAAGACTCTGACCTTTGGAAGCAGATCTTACTTTGGAACCAGTCCTTATTTCAAAGACTCTGGATGGGCTTGAACTGATAAACTATTGACTAATACTAACACACCTAACTGTTTGCATCACTCAAACTCACTGCCATAAAACCAATTCTAACTCATTGTTGCTATTGTTGTAAGGCATCATTCAGTTGGTTCCAACTCCTACCATCCCCACATAATGTTTCGAAGAATATAGATTTGTATAGAAGGAGAATGACTCATCTTTCTCCCGTGGAGCTAGAGAAAGTTTGGTGGGTTTAAACTGCAAAATTTATGGTTATCCTACAGCATCATCCCATAATTTTATACAGACTAAAAAAATGAAAGTTAATTCTAGATATTAAAATTATATATGAACTTAAATTCACAGCTTTAGTACATTAAAATTCCATTCTAATATAGCAGGTGATTTAAAATATGATAATATCATGAAATACAGAGTTGCATTATTGTGAGACTAGTGGGATGAGTGGTGCTACCTAGATCAGTGAACCAGGTGGTGTTTCAGGATTGTATACTGTTATTCAGATTTGCTTCCTAATTGTCATCATCCAGTAACAACTGTCTACTTTAATTAAATGACTATGTGTAAAATGCCAGGCTGCAATTCGACTGTCAGTTTGTCATACTGGAAGCAAATAAGAAGGATCAGTAGTTGGAAGATATGACCTGATGATAGAAACACTACTGGTAATCATATGATATCATTTTGAAAGATACATGGCTTATTCATGGCAAACACCTTATTTCAATTCACCAGATGGAAAACATAAGAATCAAACTAACTACACCTATGGGAAGAGATGATGGAAAAACTCAATACCTGATAAAACAAGGCCATGGACCAACTGTGGAACAAACTATCAATTGCTCATATGAAAATTCAGGCTGAATTGAAGAAACTTAAAACATGTCCATGAGAGCCAAAATATGACCTTGGATTTAGCCCACCTGAATTTAGAGATCATCTCAAGAATGGACTTTATGCATTAGATACTAATTACTGAAGAACAGAAGAGTTGTGGGTTGACATCAGAAATACCATACAGGAAGAAAGCAAAGGGTCATTAAGAAGAAAGAAAAGAAACAAAAACCCAAAATAAATGTCAGAAGACACTCTGAAACTTGATCTTTAGCATACAGAAGCTAAACTGACAGGAAAAAATGATGAAGTAAAAGAGCTGAACAGAAATTTTCAAAAAGTAGCTTGAGAACACCCACACTTGCAGATAATACCCACTTGACCTGGCTTCAATGACTGGATGATCAGATCTCAACCAAAAGAAGAAAGAAGAGGAAAAAAAGAGTAATCTGATAGAATATGATGAACTTGACTTATACCTATGGATAAAGTAGCTCAAAAGAGGGAACAAATCCTTACAGTACTGGTAGTGTAGTGGTTACGAATCGGGCTGCGAACCTTAAGGCCAGCATTTCGAAACTACCAGCCGCTCCGCGGGAGAAATATGAGGCATTCTGCTCCCGTAAAGGTTTACAGCCTTGGAAACACTGTACAGGGTCGCTATGGGTCGGAACCGACTCAAAGGCACTGAACAACAACAACAATCCTTACAGCAAGAATCATTCCTACCCCCTCCACAGGGATGGGCAACTTGGACATTGGCTACCCAAAATTGGGGCTACAAAGGCAAGAAGGGACTGGCTTACAAGGTTTCAAGAGGGAACCTAGAGCCAGGGGTCCTGGAGGAAGGCAGAATCAAGTAGTATCCAATCTGTCTAGGCGGGGCTGATGAAATGAAATGCAGATGGGTCTCTTGTGATACAATAGTGAATTATTGTTTTCAGGACCGATTGTGAGGTTTGGAAATGTAAAGGTAGATGTTTTATAGCAAGGAAGTGAGTGATTAACTTTCCAGTCTAGGAGCGGAGGTCCCTAGGACCATTAACAGAGAAGAGCGGAGTGTGGGATCCTACCAAGAGAAGCAGTGATGTCTGAGATGGAGGCAGAGATGATGACATGGAGAGATGGAGCATCTGGGGACTTTAGATCCAGAGAGGGAGAGGGACTGTGTGCTGAAGACCGGGGGGGAAGGGTGTGAGGGGCAGGCTGGGTATACCCTTTGGTTGGATGATGATGCATGGAGGGGATTGTAACCATGGCAATGAAACGATATACGAAAGAATGACTGTAAAACTAATGTTCTCCCATGTAAACTATCACATAACTCACAATACAACATTAAAAAAAAAAAGTAGCATGAGAAGACAAAGTAAAGCATTGTAATGAAATATACAGACTTAGAGAACCATAGAAAACCAAAAGGGAAGAACACACTCAATATTTCTCAATCTGAAAGAATTGAAGAAAGAAATTCAAGCTTGGACTTGCAATATTGAAGGGTTCTCTGGGCAAAGTATTTAATGGCACAAGAAGCATCAAAAGAAGGTGGAAGGAAGAGCCCATGGACAAGGACATAGCTATGGAGGGCTACAGCAGAGAGTGAAGCACCCAGCTGATATGAAGTGAGAGGAGATGCACAAGGACACCCAAACTTGCAGACAGCAGCCATTTGACCTAACCTCGATGGCTTGATAATTAGAACTCGACTAGAGGAAGATTTTTTTTTTTTAATTTTTTTGACAAAGGAAACAAATGTAAATTGCTACAATTTTATGAACTTGACCTATACTCATGGAAGTAGTACCTCAAAATACCAACAGAGAGGGAAGGAGTTTTCATATCAAGCATTAATCCCATTCCCTCTGATACAGGGTAGATAGGAACAGGCAACTTAGACACTGGCTACCTAAAATGAGGGGGCAATAAAGGCATGAAGTGACTGGCTTATAAGTTTTCAAGAAAAGTTTAGTTTAAGAGTGTGCAGGGGATGATAGAGTTCCCACTGAATAGTTATTCTCTTGCCTAGATGAGTCTGGTGAAAAGAGATGAGGATAAGATTCTTATGATTCAACAGTTAGTAACTGTTATCATGAATAATTGCAACTACCACAAATGGAAAGGTTTAAGTTTTATAACAAAAACCAGGGAGTAGTTAATCTTACAGTCCAGAAACACAGAATCCTAGGAACATCAAGGGAGAAGAGCACAAGTGGAATACGGGACCCTATCCAGAGAAGCATCAACAATGGAAATGGAGGCAGAGATGAAAATATGGATAGAGGGAGCAGCTGAGGACGCTAGACACATGGAAAGACAGGGACTGAATGATGGTGGTAAGGAGGCAGGTTTGCAGAAGGTGCCCATTGGTAGTTTAAATTATTATATAACTATGAGTGTTTTTGTGTATATCTTCTCACCCCAACTCCACCCCACCCCACCCATCAAAAAAGAAAATAAAAACAGAGGGACTATACTGTTGAATGATGATGCACAGAGGAGACTGGAATCATTGCAATGAAATGATGACTGTAGAGTCGATGTTCTCCCATGTAAACTATCACTCATTTCTCAATTAAAAAAAAAAAAAAAGTGGAAGGATTACACAGTCACTGTACCAAAAAGAATTGGTTGATATTCAACCATTTTAAGAGGTTCCGTGTAACTATGAATGAATGGTACTAAAGGAAGAAGTCCACGCTACAGGATCCAGGAGCTGATGGAATGAATACATAGTGAAGTAG
Source organism: Chrysochloris asiatica (assembly GCF_000296735.1). Lineage (NCBI taxonomy): Eukaryota > Metazoa > Chordata > Mammalia > Afrosoricida > Chrysochloridae > Chrysochloris > Chrysochloris asiatica. The sequence goes on from NW_006408530.1 coordinate 29,236,672, forward strand.
TAGAAGAAACTGATGCAACACTAGTGGTGATCATTCATCTAAACCAAGAAATATGGCCAACCAACTGGATGATATCCATATTTGTACTCATTTGCAAGAAAGATGATCAAAGGAATGTGGGAATCATTAGACAATACCATTAAATATCCCATGTAAGTAAACTGTGCTAAAGACA
>NW_006408530.1:29240526-29251398 GCF_000296735.1 Chrysochloris asiatica
TAGAAAGCAATAGATTTCTTGCTTCTGACACGAAACCCCCCAGCTGTGAGCCTTCCAACCTTCTAAGTATTCTTTTATATGTGGTTCAGAGTTCTGGGACCATCCCCTGAGGCTGCTTGGTTGGGTATTCTGTGTTGTTGTTGGCGGAGCTCTCTGCTATACGTCCACCCCATCCTCCATCTTGTTTGTTCTTTCGCTAAAGACAATTTTTAAACGTTGCAGCAATATATCGACAGGGGTGACCAGAAATTCAAGCAGCATTCAGAAGAAGACATGAAACTATGGATATTATTACTGATATCAGATGGATTTTGGTTGAAAGCAGAGAATACCAGAAATACGTTTGTTGTTTTGTTAGTTGCTGTTGATTCGGTTACTACTCATAGCAACCCATGCATAACAGAAGTAACACTACCTAGTCCTGCACCAGCCTCATAATTGTCCATTGCTGTTGCCGCTGTGTCAGTACAACTCACCTGCATAAGACCTCTTTAAAGTGCTGGAAATCAAAGATGTCACATTAAGTACATTAAAGTGGGCCTGACCCAAGCCATAGTATTTTCAGTTGCCTCATATATGCCTCATATGTGAAAGTTAGACAATGAATAATGAAGACCATGGAAGAATCAATGTATTTGAATTCTGACGATATTGAAACCATCATGGACTATCAGAACAACAAACAAACCTGTCTTGGAAGAAGTACAGTTAAAATATTTGCTAGAGAAAGAGCATGGCAAGACTTCGTCTCTCATTCTTTGGAACTGCTATCAGGAGAGAACAGTCTCTGAAGAAGGACATCATATTTGGAGACATTATGCTTGGTTAAGTGGAGTCAGTGAAAGAGAGGAAATCCCCCAAGGAGATGAAAAGTCACAATGGCAGCAACAATGGGCTCACACATAATAATTGCAAGGATGGTGCAGAACCTGTCAGTGTTTTGTTCTGTTATGCATAGGGTCGCAATGGGTCAGAACTGACTCAATGGCATCTCACAATAGCACATACAATATGATATCTTTAATAGTATTGTTGTTAAGTGTTCTGACTCATAGAGACCCTGTAAAGGGTTTCTGAGGAGTGGCTGGTGAGCTTGAACCGATCTTTTGGTTCAAACCAACCTTGCATTCCAGCACATTACCCACAATGCCACACCAGGACTCCTTACTAGTACGCATCCTAATTTACTAGTGCTGCTATACAGAAATGCCATAAGTGGGTGGTATTAACAAACAACATTTTGTTGTTATAATGTTATCTAGGTGCCCTTAAGTTGGTTATGACTCATGGAGACACTATGGACAACTAAATAAAACACTGTCTGGTCCTACAACATCCTCACAATTGTTGGTATGTTTGAACCCATTATTACAGCCACTGTGACAATATATTTCACTGGGGGTCTTTCTCTTTTTTGCTGACCCTCCACTTTAGCAAGAATTATGTCATTTTCCAAGGACTACTCCCTCTTTATAACAAGTCCAAAGTACTTGAAAAGAAATCTCACCATTCTCCTTCTAAGGAACATCTGGCTCTACTTTTTGAAAGATGGGCTTTTTTTTTTTTTTTTTTTTTCTGGCAATCAATGATGTTTTCAATATTCTCCAAACACACCTTAATCGAAATGCATTTATTGAAAATATCAGGGGTTTGGGTAAGGCATACCATAGTTTTCAAAGTGACATCTTTGCTCTTTAACACTATGAAGATGTTTTTCTCAGTTTCTGGGGCTAGAAGTCCACAGTTAAGGCACCAGCTCTAGAGGGAAGGTTTTCTGTCTTGGCTTTGGTGCCTGACTCTTATCTCCTTTCAGCTTCGTTTTCTTAGTTCTTTGACAATCTTCATGTGGTGTAGCAGCTTTTCACATCTGTGTCTCCTTGATTTGGCTCTTCTAAATCTCAAAGTGATTGGCTTAAAACTCATATTATACAGTGATGGCATCATTAGCATAACAAAGAAACCTCTTCAGACCCTATTTCCAAATGGAAAGATTACATCCACAGGTATAGAGGTTAGCATTCCATCACATATTTTAGGGTCACAATTCAATCCATAGTAATATTTTATACATATTTGCATATTATCAGGTAAACATAATCAATAATATATAATTCTATATTATCTGCCAATACTAAAAAAAAAAAAAATTCCAAATGGTGGGCAAGAGAATGAACCGTCATCCCTATATTCTTCCTCCCAGATTGGGCTGCTAAAACAGCTACCAACCTATTTATTATGAAATCTTGAGTTTGATCAGTAAAATCTCAGCCAATTTTACTGCTGTGGTTGTTAAGTGCTAGCAAGTCAATTTCAACACATAGCGACTCTACGTGATCTTGCACCACTGTCACAATTGTTGTGATGCTTGAGTCCTTTGTTGCTGCCACAGTATCTGTCTATCTTCTTGGTTATCTTCCTCTTTTTTTACCGTCTTTCACATTACCAAGTGTGATGTCTTCCTCTAGGGGCTTGTCAATATCCTGACAACATCTTCCTGACAACATCTCCACAGAATGAGAGATGAAGTCTCACCATTCTTGCTTCTAACAAATATTCTGGTTGCACTTCTTCCAACACAGATTTGTTTGCTCTTCTGGCAGTCCATGGTACTTTCAATATTATTCACAAATACCTTTTTTTCTGTGGTGTTACTTATTTATACTCCAATTTCCACAAGCATATGAAGTGACTGAAAAGACCATGGCTTGAGTCAGGTGCACCTTAATCCTAGAAATGACGTCTTTGCTCTTTAACACTTTGAGATCTTTTGCTAAGGCAATATGTCATTTGATTTCTAGAATTTTGCTTCTTTGACAGTTGATTGTGGATCGAAGTAAAATGAAATTTTTGACAGCTTCAAACTTTTCTCTGTTTATAATGACATTGTTCATTGGTCCAGCTGTGAAGATTTTTATTTACTTTATAATGAAGTGCAATTCAAATGAAGGCTGTAGTCTTTGATCTTCATGTGTATTTCAAGTCCTCTTCACTTCAAGCAAGCAAGATTGCATCATCTGCATATACCAGGTTGTTAATGAGTCTTCCTTCAATCCTGATGCTGCTTTCTTCTTCATATAATCCATTTCCTCAGATTATGTTTTCAGCATACAGATTGAATAAGTATGTTGAGAGGATACAACATTGACACACACCTTTCCTGATTTAAAATCATTTAGAATCCCCTTGCTCTACTCAAGTGACTGTCTCTTGGTTTTTGTACAAGTTCCCCATGAGCACAATTAAGTACTCTAGAATTTCTAAACATTTCTGGAATTGTTATCCATATTTTGTTATGATATGATCCACACAGTCAAATACCTTTGCAAAGTCAATAAAGCACAAGTAAATATCTTTCTGATATTATTTTCTTTCAGCCAAGATCTTCTGAATCAGGTTTGAATTTCTGGCAACTCCATGTTAATGTACCACTGTAACTGTTTTTGAATTATCTTCAACAAAATTTAATTTCATATGATATTAATGATATTGTTTTATGATTTCTACATTCTGTTGGGTTACTTTTTTGGGGAATGGGCACAGATATGGATTTTTCCAGTTGGTTGGTCAGGTCACGATCTTCCATATTTCTTGGCATAGATAAATGATTACCTCCAGCATGGCATCAGTTTCTTGAAACTCCTGGAGCCTTGTTTATTGCCAACGACAAGAAGTCAGTGCAGCTGTGACTTCTTCCTTCAGGGCCATTAGTTCTTGATCATCTTCTACCTCTTGGAATGGTTGAAGACCAACCAATTCTTGGTAACATAGCTTTGTGTATTCCTTCCATCTTCTTTGATGTTTACTGATTATGCATTGTTTTTCCCAGAGATACTTCAATATTACAAATCAAGGCTTCAGTTTTTTTTTTTTGTTCTTTCAGCTTGAGAAATGCTGAGCATGCTAATTTTCTGAATTCAGGTCTTTCCACATTTCATTATAATACTTTACCGTCTTCTCGAGCTGTCCTTTGAAATTTTCTGTTCAACAAATTCACTTCATCATTTTGTCTATTTGTTTTACCTTCTCTATGCTGACGAGCAAGTTTCAGAGTCTCTTAAGACATTCATTTCAGTCTTTTCTTTCCTGTCTTTTTAAACACCTTTTGCTTTCTTCCTATAATGTTCTTGATGTCATCCCACAATTCTGATCTTCAATCATTAGTGTCTAATACATCAAGTCTGTGTGTGAGATGGTCTCTAAATTTTGGGGGAGTATATACTCAAGGTCATATTTTGGTTCTCATGTACCTACTCATACAAAATTTTATATATTTATGCATTTCAAATTATTTCACAGCCTCCTTCCGATTCTGGCTTTCAAAGATTCTTCATATCTGATAAGATTTCTGTATAAATTGCTTAGCATCTAGACTTTTATCTTATTGAGTGTAGAACAATTTCTACTTAGGCAGAAGTTCCTGAGTGGAATCAAAGGTTATACACTCAGTTACTGGCAGATGGAGCCCACTCAAAAGTTTTATCGGAAAACAGGTTTGGTGATCTGCTTCCAAAATCTCACAGCCTTAAATTCCTATGGAGCGGTTCTACTTAGCACATACTATGATGCCAGGTGCTGGAATTAACTTAAGGATGACTAGCACCTGCTTAGGCTGATATTCTAACTGTGGGCCTGAGATGAATTAGATTCTAAAGCAATGTTTACCTTGACCTTTATTCGGGTATCAGGTATTCCACTTCTTATTTTGAATCCTGAGGTATAATTTTACATCAAGTACTGTTCTTTCCTTGCTGTTATATGGTAGCATTTCAATTTTATAACTGGGGCCATCCTCAATACTCAGTGAATCGTTTTTATATAATAAGCATGCTCAATGCTCATCTTAAAAATGCTTTATATTCATGAACGACTATGGACTGCTATGAGCAATATAATATCTGAACTGAACATTACAGAAAAAAATAGCATACTTTGTGTAGTAAAGAAAATGCCAATTTAGAGATTGGACCTGCCTTTAAGCATTTAGTATTGCCATAAAAGTTCTCAATACCTTAATATATTCTACTTTGAAAGCTGTTGGTTCCAATTCAGATCATGTTTTTATTTGCCTTAAAGTTATACTATATATTATTTTTCTTGAACACATTTTAAGTTACCCAGAAACTCTCAACCAGTAAATTAGAGCCCGAATAACTTCTGAATATTTCCAAATCTTGTCAGATAATTATCAATCTTGTGAAAGCTTTTTCATAATTTTGATAAGAAGAGCTGATTCTATATCATTTAAATGGTTATGATATGTTGGTGGAGCCATGGACTTTAATGATATAATTAATAAGAAGTCTAATGTGATTGTTTCATTAATATTGGAATCCTCCCTTTGCTTATTTAGCTACAAGATGGCAGTATCTAGCCCTATTTTTCTCACTATGGCATCCTCATTGCCAATACTAAACATGGTACAGAAAGCAGTTGTTAGTTTCCATTGAGTTAGCTCTTACTCTTGGATGGCAACCTTATATGAAACAGCGGTAAATGTTGCTTGGTCCTATGCCATCCTCCTGATCATTAGTATGTTTGAACCTATTGCTGTTGCTATGTGTCAGTCCATATCATTGAGTATTTCTCCTGTCTTCACTGGCCTTTTACTTTACCAAATATGAGGTTCTTTTCTTGTATTTCCTGATAAATTATCCTAAGTAAGTTAATTGAAATCTTGCCACACTCACTTCCAAACAGCATTTTGATTGTGTTTCTTCTAAGACTAGTTTGTATTATTTTTTTTACAATCCATGGTTTATTCAGTATTTCTTAGCAAAAAATCACATACAAATGTACAGGTTCTTTTTGTGTTTTTCTTTTTCATTGTTCGGCTTTCAGATATATATGAGGTGACTAAAAATTCATGGATTAGGTCTAGTACACTTCAGTCATTGATGATGAATGGCATAGTATAAATACTCCAATAAATACCTGTTGAATAGCAAGGAAAACTAATTTCCTCCTTAAGCTTCTTTTCTAACAATCTAATAATTGAAGGTGCTTATGTTAAATACCCATCAAAGACACTTTGATAACAGCCATAATCAAATGGCAAAAATAACAAAAAATAAACTCATACACAACTTAACTGTGTGAATCAGGTAAACTTCACAATAGGTTATTAGTAAAGGTACCGATCATTTCATTCTGACAAGGAAACTGAAATACAAGATTATTGATGTTGTACTAAGTACCACAGCCAGCAAGATACCTTTAAAATACAGCTTCCAATGAATATTATTAATTCTACAGTATAAGTTAATTTAAAGGTTTATGATCATTACTATAATATTGTTGTTGTTGTTGTTGTTGTCAGGTGCCATCGAGTCAGAACCGACTCATAGCGACCCCATGCACAGCAGAACGAAACAATGCCCAATCCTGGGCCAATCTCACTACCGCTGCCACACTTGAGTCCATCAATGATGGATGCCACCTGGCCAATAACATGAATTCAAAAATGAAAATTATAGAGGATAATTTAAATAGTATTGCTCTTAGTGTTCTAGTCCATACATGCATGGGGTTATTTCAAACAAAAGTGGTTTAATTATGTATCTTCAGTAAGTGGATGGCAGAAGACAAGATCTCTCAGTAATACACTTGATTTAGCTTCCTTGGGGTACCTCCCAAAACATAAGTCCCAATCAAAACAGTGGCTTCTGATGGGATCTGCTGGGCAGATTAAATTCAAGGCAGAGAGGTCTGCTCAAAAAGTTACGGTTAAAGTTTTCTGTGATTCCAAACGGGTAATACTGACAGATTTTTCTCAAAGGATACAGGATGACCAAAGGCTGATGAGGAAGAAATTTTAAGAAAATTGAAAACTACAATGGTGAAAAAAAGACTAGGAAAGTTACACAGAGGATTTTGCTTTTTCAATCTTGACAAAGCACCTGCTCATCTTTCATGGGTAGTAAGGGGAACAACACTGAAAACCCTCATCCCATTTACCCTACAGCACTTGACCTTACCCTTTCAGAAATCTTCATCATCCTAAATCTCAAAGAACACTTAAAAGTAACATGATTTAAGACTTGACATAAATTGAACACTGCAGAATTCTTTGGGGAAGGGTTAGAGAGAAAGAAACACTATGTTTAGAAGTGAATAGACTTAGATGGAGTACATAAAAAAACAATAGCTTCACATTTTGATATGCTTGTGCTTTTGTAGCAATACTTTTTTATTCTGCACTCATAGTTCCCTAATAATTTAATATAACACGGTTTGAGAGTTTGTCATTCTATAGGGCCTTGTATCTTTCTGTGATCCTGGAAGCTAAGCCATTAGTATTTTAAATGTCAGCAAGGTTATCCATGGTGGTCAGGTTTCACTTGAACTTTCAGACTAAGACAGACTAGGAGGAAGGCCCTGATACTCTGCTTCTGAAAACAAATGTCCAGCGAAAATCTTATGAATGGCACAAACACTGTTTAATATAGTGCCTAAGGATGAGTCCCTCAGTTTGGAAGGCCCTAAAATAGGACTGTGGAAGAGCTGCCTCCTCAAAATTGAGTCCATCTTAATTAGGTGCATGAAGTAAAGTTTTCAGAATCCTCATATGCTGATGTGGAACAAAATTGAAATGTGGAATATGCAAAATAAGAATAAAAAATTATAAGTCATCAAAAACAAAATGGAACACATAATAATCAATATCCTAGACATTACTGTTCTTAAAGGAACTGGTTTGGGCCATTTAAAATCATATAACCATATGGTCTACTATGCTAGCAATGACAAATTGAGGAGGAATGGTGTCACATTCACTGTCATAAAGTACATTTAAAGATCTGTCTTGATGCACAACTCTGTCAGTGATAGGATATTATCATACATTTACAAGGGAGAACAATTAATACAACTATAATTCAAATTTATGCACCAATCACCAATGTCAAAGATGAAGAAATCAAGAATTTTTACCAAATTCTGCAGTCTTATATTGACTTAATATATTTAATCAAAATGTATACATAGATAATTACTAGTGAATGGAATGTGAAAGTTGGAAACAAGGAAGAAGGATCCATTTTAAAATATGGCCTTAGTGACAGAAATGACTCCAGAGATTGCATGACAGAATTTTGTAAAACCAATGACTCATTCATTGCAAATACTTTGATTCAACTACATAAACATAAACAGTCCTGGGTGGAATGGTACGATAAGAACTGGACTGTTAACCACAAAGTGCACAACTCAAACCCACCAACCACTATTCAGAAGCCTTATACAGGGGTAGCTATGATTCAGGACTGACTCGATAACATTTAACAATACATACAAATGAACAGTGTCAAGTGGAACATACAGGAATCAAATCTAGTAAAACTATCATGAGAAACAACAGAGAAGTTTTATAGCAACAGTTAGAACCAGATTCGGGCCAACTGTGAAACAGACCATCAATTGCTCATAGATAAGTTGAAGTTGAAGTGAAAGAAAATTAAAGTAAGTCCATGCAAGGCAAAATACAACTGAAGTATGCTATTGTTATTAAGTGCCGCTGATAGCAACCATGTATAGAGTTTCCAAGTAGTATCTAATGGGTTTAAACCACCAAGTTTTCAGTTAGCACTACAGTGCTATCCTATAGCACTACACCAGGGCTCCTTAAGTATATCCCACCTGAATTTAGAGACCATGTCAAAAATAGCTTTGAAGAATAAATAGCTTTGATGGTCAGATCATACAATGGTTCAACAATTCTGGGAAATGGTATAGCACTTCCTCAGAAAGCTGGAAATAGAAATACCATATGACCCAGTAATACTTCTACTTATATATCCACAAGAAAAAAAAAAAACAGCCAGGAGACAAGTAGATACATACATGCCAATGTTCATCATAACACTATTCAAAAGAACAAAAAGATAGAGACAGCCAAAATGCCATCAACAGAAAAATGGATAAATACATTTTGGTAGAGGCACACAATAGAATACTATGCAATGGTGAAGAATGATGAATCTGTAAAACACTTCATAGTGTGGATGAACCAGGAGGATATTACACTGAGTGAAATCAGTCAATCACAAAAGGACAAATATTTCATGAAACCACTATTGTAAAAACTCAAGAAAACATTTTCATACCAAAAGAAACATTATTGGATGGTTACAAGGGGTGGGAAGAAGGGACAGTAATTCACTGGCTAGAGGAAAGACACGAGTTTACTCGGTTGACAGGCAAAGAAATATACAAGAAGAGGGAAGTTGACAGAAGAATGAAAAAGACAGGTGAAGAAACAGGGAGGTATGCAAAGGCTAAAGGGTTTATATGCACAACCTTGGAACAACAGTGTTCTGTAGGTAGATACATGGACAGTTCCATAGGCTGAATGGGAATTGGAGGGTTTGAAAGATACTTGTATATTTGCTGCAAACACAACTATGAATGTGGTGCAGTATAAGGATGGAATTTTTTAAGATACTATCAAAGTTCTTAAAGCAATGAGTTGCAGAGTCTGGAAGTTCAGGACTACAGTCTCAGGGGACACCATGGTCAACTGACATAACACAGTCCACAAAGACAACGTTCTACATTATTAATTAGCATCTGGGATCGTAAAAGCTTATGAACGGCCAACTAAGATGCAACTATTAGTTTCTACATGTTTGGAAGAAAGAAGAATGATGAGAATTAAAGATGCTAGGATTCAATTATTCCAATGGACTAATGCAACATGTGAATATCAGTATCCATTCCTGAGTCAGGAAGAACTAGATGGTGCCCGATGACCACTACCAACTACTCTGAAAGGGATCACATTATAAGGTCCAGGATAGACTGGAAAAAATGTGGAACAACACTAAAAAATATAATAAAACACCAGGCTTACTGATCAGAAAGTTACTGAAGGGAGCCAAGACTATGGCCCATGATGATTCTTCTGGTCTGCAAAGGAACGCACCCTCGTCCAATTTTCAGCCAAGCAGTAGATAGGTATAGAGGAAGGACCACAACTCTAGTACAGTATACTCACCATGGAATAATCAGTCATTCAAAATAAAAAGGGCAGCATTTAACTGAAGACAAAGTTGAGAAGGTGAGTCAAAAAAGACTTAGGAACTACAGGAAGGAAGTGGGATAACAGCTGTTGCAGGGAACAATTGAAATGAAACAAAGTGTATGAACTGTTGAATGTAAAACTAATGATTTTGTCTATAAACCTTCACTCAATTCAAAATAGTATTTTAAAAAATCAAAAGGATAGCTTTAAGGCAGTGAACTCTAATGACAGAAGACCAGAGGCGTTGTGGAATGACATGAAGTACATCATACATGAAAAAGGCAAAAGGTCATTAACAAACCAAGGTAATAAAAGTCTGAAATGTCAGAAGTGACTGAAACTTATTCCTCAATGTAAAATAGCAAAAAAGGAAAGAAGAAATTATGAAGAACTAAACAGTCAATTTCAAAGGGCAGCTGGAAAAGACAAAGTATCATAATGAAATGTGCAAATACCTCGAGTTATAAAACCAAATGGGAATTAAAAGGTTTGCAATTCTCAAGTGGAAAGAACTGAAGAATAAGTTTATCTCCAGTTAAACCACTGGAGTATCCTATGGGAAAATATTGAATGGCACCATTAACATTAACAGAGTATGGCGGGAGGCGGGGCTTGATGGCGGCTCAGGTGGAGGTGCATTAAGGTCGGCCATCAGCAATACCACAGAATACCAGGCAAAGCAGATTCAGGGCAGAGCTCCAAAACTACTGGAACTTGTAACAAAAGTAAGAAATCATGTACTTTTGAATCATATGATTTCTTGACTCCTATTTCCATGAGCAAGGAGCTCTGGTGGCGTAGTGGTTACGAATTGGGCTGCGAATCTTAAGGTCAGCAGTTTGAAACTACCAGGT
>NW_006408530.1:29252973-29254770 GCF_000296735.1 Chrysochloris asiatica
ATATAATTATATAAATACATTAGTATACCATAGACTGTCAGATAAACAAACAATTCTGAGTTGGAAGTACAGTTAGAAGCAAAGGTGGAAGACATCATCTCACTTACTTTGGATATATCAAGAGGGACTATTCTCTAGAGAAGGACATCGTGCTTAGTAGAGAGGGTCAGCAGAAAAGAGGACAATCCTATGTTAGATGAATTGACACAGTGGATACAATGGACTCAAACATGGCAATCCTTGTAGGCTGGGACATAACAAGGATTGGTGCATTACCAAGTAGAGTTGCACTCTGTTGTACATGGGGTCACTGTGAGTCAGAACTGATGTGACAGCAACTAGTAACAATAATTTAAAGTTTATTTTTCTTTTTTCATTTTTGTACAAGCACTGGTCTTGAAGAAAAAAATCTTGAGTTTAAGACATTAAAACTGTGTCAGTATGACATCTCTTGGAGGAAAGTTAGAGTTCTTGTGAGTTAGCAGACAAACAATCTGAACTAATAACTTTTAAAGAGCTAAGTCTCATTGCTCAATAACAAATGTTGTGAACAAAAATATCAAACAGTTCAACCAATAAAGCATTCTTGTTTTGGCCAGTTATATTTTTGTGTTTATGTAAATCTCCAGAGCTGAAGTAAAAGCTGTTTGAGGTCACTCTGTTACCTTTGAAAACTGAAATGAAATGCCTGGAAAGAATGCCTGGGAAGAGCCTTTCAATAATGGGTCTCAATGAATGCTCATCTTCACAAGCTGCTGAATCTCATAAAAAAAAAAAAATGTGAAAAAGTATGATGAGGACGATCAGTTAATGCTCCTGCAGTCAATAAGATCAAAGTTGTAAATGTATAACTATCTTATGAACACATTTTACTTTTCCCCCCAAAAATGAATTATTCTAACAATCCTTCAGAATAAATAAAAGATAGCTAAGGAGATCAAAAGTCATGACATTCAAAAGTCTCATACACCTAGAAATCTAAATCCTATCTTTTTTAAATAACTTTTTTTTTTTACCTTTAACTAGAACATAATCTAATTTAATGACATAATGCAAAAGTGAACATAAAAGTTGTACAAGAGAAATGTTCAGAAGGAATTAATGTTTATTGCTGCAGTCTTTGACACCTCTTCTCATTTCTACTTAAATGCAGTTTAAATGTATTACTACACAGCAAACTAAGCCAGCCTAGTTATTTCCTATAAAATTCTCCCATTCACAGTTTATAGATTTGACAATGACATATAGGTAGTTATAAAGAGATTTGTTTTGAATTTTTAAACTTGAAGAGAAATAAAAGGTGGGGGGGGGAAGCATATGAGACTGTAAAAGTGAATACTTTGAGTCTGCCTTCAGGGTGGATTGTTAAGGAATGTACACCTCTTACCATCATTTTATGGAGCACTTCTTTTCCACCAATTATCTTTGCACCAATTATACAATCTTTTTTTAAACTCTATGTTTAAATATTTTAGTATTGTGTATTTACATGTTTAGGCATCATTACTTGTATTTATTGATTGTTGTTGTTTTTGCTGTTAAGTGTTATCAGTCATTTCTGACCCAGAGCAACCCTGCATAGCATTTCTGAGGAGAGGCTGGTGAGCTTGAACAACCAACTTTGTGTTTCAAACCAACCTTGCAGTCCAGCACGTTAAATCATAGCACCACTCAGTAGAAATAGCTACTTTAATTTCAAAAAAAGAATGCTTTATGTACTATGAAGAACCTCAAATGATGTAGCATCAATGAACAGGAAACTGAGTAAGTTACTGTCAAGTCACTGTTACTGTTGTT
>NW_006408530.1:29255890-29256680 GCF_000296735.1 Chrysochloris asiatica
AAGATCAATGGTTCACACCTCCAGCCACTCCTCAGAAACCTTATACAGGGTCACCATGAGTCAGAACCAATTCAATGGAGTGTAACAACAATAATAATTACATTATTTTCAGTGAGTAATGTAATCGTGACTTAAGTTTGAGCACAAACCCTACTGAGAAATAAAACAAAAACCCACAATCAATTCATTCATTTTCCCCATTTATTCTTTTTTTTTAAAAAAACAAAACAAAACAAAACAAAACTTTTTATTGTGAATTGAGTGATAGTTTACATGGGAGAATATCAGTTTTACAGTCATCGTTTCATTCCAACGATTATAATCTCCTCTGTGCATCATCATTCAATAGTATTTGCTTCCATGCCCTCTGTTTTGTTTTTTTTGGGGGTGTACACAAAAACACTCAGGAATATGTAAAATTTAAACAACCAAAGGGCACATTCTGCAAGCCTGCCTCCTAGTCACCAGCACTCAGTCTTTCTCATTCCATGACTATAGAATCCTCTGCTGTTCTCTCTCTCCATGTCCTCACCTCTGTCTCCATCTCTGGTGTCCCTGCTTCTCCGGATAGAGTACCACATTCTGCTCATGCTCTTCTCCCTTGATGGCCCTAGGGTCTTCTGTTCCTGGATTGTAAGATTAACTATTTCCCCCTTTTTTTTATTAAAGAACCTCTACATTTACTGTTGTGACAATCACAATTAGTCATGGTAACAATTACTCACTATTGAATCATAAGAATCTTATCCCCATCTCTTTTTACCAGACCCATCTAGACAAGATAAAAACC
>NW_006408530.1:29258780-29266722 GCF_000296735.1 Chrysochloris asiatica
GCTATTGTAAATGGTATTGCTTTCCTAATGTCCTTTTCAATGCTGTCATTTTTGGTAGAGAGGAATCCAACTGATTTTTGGATGTTGATCTTATATCCTGCCACTTTGCTGAATCTTCCAATGAGCTGAGTCTTTGGGGTTTTCTACATATAGGATCATATCGTCTGCAAATAGGGACAGTTTTACTTCCTCTTTGACAATTTGGATGCCTTTAATTTCCCTGTGTTACCGTATAGCTCTTGCTAAGACTTCCAGCATAATATTGAACAAGAGTGATGGCAAACGGTATCCTTATCTGATATGGACACTTATTCTTAATGGAAGGAAAAAGCACTCAGAATTTATGGATTCAAGGATAAAGTTGGTTCCATCTTCAATAGGGTCAGAATTTAGTGAGGGAGGCAGCTATTCAAGAAAACATCTAATCAGTGTCCTAATACAGAAATTTGAGAAGAGCAGTGATGGCACAATGGAAGAAATGAGCAACAGTCTTTGCAAAGGTCAGAAAAAGATTTCATTGAAGACATGTCAATAATTGATGGTACAAAGAGTAGGAGCTCATAGGACACCAGGAGAGAAGCATGTGGTCCAGGTTTCTGTCCTTGTGCTCTTGGTGCATTATCCACTATGCAACTTCCTCACCATATACAGTGTCTACAAATAATACAATGTTATCTCTTGACATCATTTCTGCAGCATACTGGACACCCACTGCTTTTCCTCTTATTTATCTTACTGGCTGCTTTTTTCCATGTTTATTGATACACTTTGCTTCCTCTTATTTGCTTATGCATTGGTGGCCATAAGATGGACAGCAAAGCAATGCATCAAAATTTCTCAACACCCATTGTCACATATGTATTAAGCCAATAGTTCTTAACTAACTAACACTTCCTTTTATGACACTAGGATTTGGTAAGAAATTACTGTAGTGAAATTATCTAAGCATTGACTAGAAAGAATCACTTTTGTCTAATAGCATAATCTTCAAGTCTGGAGAAAGTAATTTAAACTTTCTGAGTTTAAACTTCCTTATTTGTAATCAAAATATCACTAATAAACTCTTCTTTGTTAACTTGGTGACATATGAGATAAATAATCTGGCAAAGGGAGCCAGAATTAATACATACTGTTGCACAATAAATGTACAGTTGTTTTAGGAAGACTATCCTTGGGTTTAAGATGCATATTGTGTTAAAAGTGTTATTGTTGTTGTTGAGTGTCTTTGAGTCAGTTCCAACTCATAATGACCCTAAAAAGGGTTTCCAAAGAGCAAGATGGGGAGTGTGAACCATCAACATTGTCGTCCAAACTGACTTTGCAGTCCAGTCTATTATCCTACAGCGCCACACTTAAATTCAAAGGTCGGGTTCTTCAGGATCTTAACACTTTGAAATAGCCAGCCATTTCTCTCCAGTGTCGTTTTTGTAGACTACAACAAGCAAGGAGGAAAAGAACTTCCAAAATGTAGGATGATGTTCAAACTTATCTAAAATGGTAACACTGCAGTTGCCTCACGTTTATTTAACTTGGCAATAACAAGGGGAAAAAAGACTTTGTTTTAGTTGCACACACACACACACAAAGAGAAAAGATACACAAATTAGAAAATAAAGAAATTGAATGGGATTTAAAAGATTGGGTCTACTGATCTTTTTCATAAATGTCCTAGTAACAACTTTTTGAACATTTCCAGTGACAGTGATAACCTTAAAAGTGTCTTATAAAGTCCATTCATTCATGGTAGGTTCACCCCTTGTAACTATATAAATTAAATTTAACATATGCTCTACAAGACAGATTTGTAAATATCCAAAGATAACTTATATAATCCCCAAGAATCTACTCTAAAAACAGTACAAATTTTCCATTGTTACTGACACTCTAGCCAGTAATAAAACTGGCAAAAGGAAATGGTATGCATAAGTATATTAGTGTCTCCGCTCCACTGGGATTAGGACTATGGCAGGGTCCAGAATAGGTTTGTACAAAGCCTCTAAAGGAAACAATGAAGGTATAGATTGGGGAAAAAATAAAAAAACACTTCTGGAGTTTTTAAAAAACCTGGTATTTTAGCCTACCATACAATAACTGATTATTACATTCACACTTTCTTTTCAGTGATGTTGAAGTTTTTGTCATTATTGATGTTGCTTGATAGCAATTTTTGTTAATCATTTTCATAGTCACAAAAATGCCAATGAGTCTTAGTGATTTTTCCCTACTCAAAATCACTACATCAAGAGACATGAAAAATGCTATACATCATAACTTATGTTTTTCATGTAAAATTTAAGATTTTCAGTTGATTTATAATTCCCTGATGCATATAGCATGCAGTTAAGATACCTATATACAAAGTCACAAATAAATATATGTGTACAGTTATTATATGTACAGATAATATACATCTGTACACTATGATTGTTTACAAATAGTACATTTATAAATAAACATAACATATATATCATATTTTTGAGCACATGCATATATATACTTAAATATCTAATTTCTGAAATGGTCACCTTTAAAAATAATCAACTGTAAAATGTCTATGTTGTTGTTGTTGTTGTTAAGTGCCATCGAGTCGGTTCCGACCCATAGCGACCCTGTACCGGGTTTCCGAGAGTGTAAAACTTTACAGGAGTAGAAAGCCTCATCTGTCTCCCGTGGAACGGCTGGTAGTTTCGAACCGCTGACCTTAAGGTTCGCAGCCTGATTCGTAACCACTACGCTACCACAGCTCCTTGTAAAATGTCTATAGACAGACCTCAATCCCACTTAAGATAACTGAACAGCACATAAAGTAGCACCTAAATGGTTGCTGTGGGTTAATCCACTGGACTGCAAATTTGGTTTGAATAGCAAGGTCAGCAGTTCAAATTAACCAGCTGCTCCTAGGAAATCTCATACAGAATCACTGTAAGTCAGAACCACCTCGACGGTACTTAACAACAACAACAACAAATGGTTGCTAATAAAAATTCACAGCTTGTACTGCAGTACAGTGAATCTGAGAATATTCAGAGCACAACACCAGGAGAAAATGGCATTTACCTGGGTGCTCCTGCCCATACCCAGCCATTCTCAACGGGAAAACAAGTAAATATGGTGGAAAAGCCAACACTTTTTTTTTTTTCTTTTTTCCCTTCCTTAGGGTCTTAATATATTCATTCCTAACTTTAGGAATGTTTAAGTGATATTGTATAAAATTGATTTTTCTTTAAAAACAATTTTTCCTTAAAAGCAACTCTAATGAACAGATTGTGATTTGATTTCCATGGTGTCCACCCCAGGTGCCTTACAACAGACTGTCTTTTACATAGAAATCCCAGAGGGTATAACAGTGTACCTCAAGCCATCATTCTATCCCAATTATCATCACATCGCTACGCTGAGAAACATTTCATGTTAATTCACTTCTAGTTCTAAACGGTTTTCTTTTCCCTTGAGATGTCTGTAGTTATCTTTCTTTCACACACTCATATTTGATATTGAGTATCCTGCATGCTCCCACCTGACAAAAGATAGTTTGCCTCTGAAGGGAGTATATCATATAGTATTTTATGTCTGTGTTTTCTGAATAACAAATCTCATGCAATGGTAAATGTGATCATATATTTTTTTCTAAGTCCCTATGCAAAAATTTTATCTTTATCTACAGCAATTCAAGTACAAAATACAATGGGATTGATCTCCTTTCTAAAATTGAAAGATCCTATACTTAAAGGAGTCCTGCTTGTGTAGTGGTTACAAGTTGGGCTGCTAACCTTAAGGTCATTGGTTAGAAACTACCGGTTGTTCCTTAAAAGAAAGGCGAGACTTTCTGCTCCTATAAATAATTTGTTGCCTCGGAAATCCTATGCAGGGTGGCTATGAGTTGGACCTGACTCCACAACACATAATGACCACCACCACCATTCTTAAAGTACACTCACACACATTCTTACCCTTCACTGATATGTTTTAAAGACCTCAATGTCATTATCAGCTATCTCAGTGCTGAAGGACACTCATCAAATGTCAACTAAAAAATTACACTTGTAAGTGCTAGCAGAGTAATGAAAGAAAGTTTATTTTTCCTTTTCTCGTGTCTCAATGAAAAAGAAAGAAGAAAGGGCACATATTTGAACTAAAACCAAAAGCAAAAATAAGGTCTCATCAGTATGTAATTAAGTAAATGCATAATACATAAATGATATTATTTATTCTCTTTGTCCCTAGGTGGCATCAACAGTTAAGGGTTACACTACTAACCAAACTGGTTGGAGGCTAAAACCCACCAAGCAACTCCTCATAAGAATGGATTGAAAATCTGATTCCAAAAGTTTACAGCCTTGAAAACCTAAAGAAGTTCTACTCTGAACATATGAAATTGCAATGAATTGGAATCAACTCAACAGCAACATATAACAACACTGATTTTCTACTCTACCATTAGAACTAGAGAAATATGAGGGGAATTTTAAAAGTTCATGGAAAAATTCCATTAATTTTCTATTCTATTCTCCATGATCTTTTGGAACCCACCTCAAGTAACTTATTAAAATCTGAATTAGCTCTTTTTCACTAAACACACCCTAGTGGTCCTAGTGGTTAGGAAATCTAACAAAATGATATTTGTTCCTTCCAGGATATAAAAAATAAGTGAGCAGCTTTATTTTGAGCATCTCTGGCATTCGAAGTACCAGTAAGGGAGGCGAAAATTCTCTTTATTCACTGTTCAGTAACCTAGACTACAGAATATTTTACCTCATGAGTTAGAAACAGTTATCTACATTTCTAGAGAAGTAACTTTAGGAATAGCAAGGGGAGAATTCTTAATTGAAAACAAGTTTGCTTCAGACTATGCTTTTGGCTATGGCAGAACACCGTGAAGTAGAAAAACAATCCCATTGAAAACCCCCAATAAATGGTTTTGTCTATCTATCTCTATTAATCTCTATCTACTTCTCTAGGCAGCTGTCTACCTGTCTATCTACCTAAAGGCAGAGGAGAACTGATGAGTCAAACAGGAATCAAAGTCAGGATACTAGAGACTTGGCTAAAATCTTGGCTAGCCTCTCTTCCCTCAGGGTATTTTCTAAACCTTGCTATTAATGTGGGTCAAACTCATGGAACCACAAACTCGAACCTAATGAAACCTAGACCCAAAACAAACTGCAATTAAGTTGATTCTGACTCAAACTCAAGGGAGATAAAAGAAAATAACATATGAGCTTTAAAAATAAAACTTTTTTTTAATGATCAATTTCCTTTATTTATTTATATATTTTTGCTTTTGTTTTGCTTTGTTTTCTTTCCCCTTCACCCAAGCTAATATATGTCTACCCTCAAGCTAGCAATTCAACTTCTTTTCTCCTTAGCCCTGGTAAACCATCAAAGAGTGTTTCCTTTAACGTGAATACTTTTTCTTGACTTTTTACAATAGTGGTCTCACAATATTTATCCTTTAGTGACTGGATTACTGGGTTGATAGAGCAATTTAAACATTATCTATCAAGGAAGATATAAAGTCATGAAGTGACTTTTTAAATTTCAAGCAAGCTATTTACCTTGACGTATCAAGGCAAGAAAAGTCTATCTATGCCCATTAGAGAAAACCCCTTAGTAGAGCTGAAAGTTAAAAGGAGCTGGCAAACAGTGTAGTATGTTCACTGGTGATCACCTGGGTCTACTTGTTCAGTGGAAGTGGGTGAAACACAACAATGAGTAGATGTGCTGAGTTTGGACACGGTCCATTGGCATCTATTGATCTTGAAAGGAGAGAGAGAAGAGGAAGGGCTGGTTAGTCTGAAATTTCAGGAGTTGTATGAACTCCTGGACCCACAGACATGGACCTAGTCCCTGGGGACTAGAGCTGATGTGATCAGATGAAGATAATGATGATTGATACCATAAGCAAATCTAAATTGCTATAATTTTATGGATTAGACTTTTGCTTATAAATGCAGCTTCTCAAAGTTCCATCTGGAAGATTCTTCAAATAAGGAACATGCTTGTCTCCTGAGTACTGGGTTTATGGGAATGGGTAATTTAGACATTGTATATAAAAAAAAAAAAAAAAATGAGGGGCTATAAAGCCATGAAGTGGCTGGCTTACAAGTTTTCATGGGTGGACTTAGTCTCAGAATGAGGGTGACAAGGGGGCTATTCCCACTTAATAGTTAGCTCTTTGTCAGAGTGTCTGGTGAAGAGAGGGTAGGGGAAGATGCTGATAAGATTTTATGATTTAATTGTGAGTAACTATTAGCAGGATTAGGATTGTGATTTGTTAAGACTGTAATTGTAGAATATATGTAACTCAAAGGGAAGAGAAGTTAACATTTCATTTATTTAAGAAAATGGCTAGAAAATTCAAGGGGTGATCTTTGGTTATCTTAAATTTATTTGTTATGACTTTTCTATCCTATGCCTTCTTGATTTCCATCAAATGATTCAGTGGGATCATGAAAATAAGGTGCACAGGACTCGCAAGGCTTGGATTGGTTAGTTTTGCTATTCCACTGTTTAAAAGCAGCCATCTCAGAAGCAGGAACAGACAATCCCAAGGCTGCTTAAGAAGGAAGAGAATGAGTGGAGCAAGCGTTCCCTACTTAGAAAAAAGCAGTGACAAAAGAGGCTACAGTAAAGGCAGGAACATGAAGAAACAAAGCAATCACAGACTTTAGGCCCATGGTCTCAGTATAGCTGAGTGCCTATAGGCAAGAGACTGGCTTGCAGAATGTGTCCTTTAAGAATTCTCAGACTGTCTAAAAGAGCATTGAAACACTTGTCTGAGCAGAACAGATGCCAAGGAGCCTCATGGCTGAGAAGCCAAAGACAAGGCTGAGGTGTGTCTGCAGTACGACAGAGAAGCAATGTTCCTGATTGGATAACTGCTGTATCCTCAGTTGTTTATTGATCCTGACTTGTGTCCTGTTCACATCCCTAATATATCCCATAATTGTGAGTATTGTTATGAGTTCTGTGTGACCATTACAATGGATTATCAAACACAGATGTGAAGCAAAGAGTACTGTCAGAGGGATGGTAGGTATCAGACTAGGGTAGAGAAGGCTGTAGGTCAGAAGTATGTCTAACATGCGCATCATAGGAATCAGCCTTCCTTGGATGATTTTCAGTTTGATTCTTTTTCTCTCTAGTGAGGCCACTGGAAGTCAGACATGGTACTCATATGATTTTTTGGAAGTGTTCAAGATCAAAGATTTCAGTTTGAGAACTAATATATGCTTGAACCAAGCCATGATACTTTGAGTAGTCTCATATGCATGTGAAAGTTGGACAATGACTAAGGAAGACTGTAGAAAAATAGATGAATTTGAATTAAGGTGTTGGAGAAGAATATTAAAAGTACCATTTGTTGTTGTTAGGTGCCATAGAGTCAATATCGACCCATAGCGATCTTATGCATAGCAGAACGAAACAGTGCCCGATCCTGGGCCAACCTCACTATTGTTGCCACGCTTGAGTCCATTGATGCTGACATTTGGCCAATCCATCTGGTTGGGGGTCTTCCTCTTTTCCTCTGACCCTCCTCCAGTTAATGGTCCCTCCTGACAATATGTCCAAAGTATGAGAGACAAAGTTTGGCCATCCTGGCCTCAAAAGAGCACTCTGGCTGCACTTCTTTAAAATGGATGTATTGGTTCTTTTGGCAGCCCATGACACTTTCAATATTCTCCTCCAACACCTTAACTGAAAAGCATCAATTCTTCTACGGTCTTCCTTATTCACTATCCAGCTTTTGCATGCATATGAGGTTATTGAAAATACCATGGCTTGGGTCAGTCACACCTTAGTACTCAAGCTGACATCTTTGCACTTCAACACTTTAAAAAGGTCTTGTGCAGCTGATTTGCCCAATGCAATACATCATTTGAGCTCTTGACTGCTGCTTCTGCGAGTGTTGATAGTTGATCCAAGAAGAATGAAGTCCTTG
>NW_006408530.1:29268452-29269973 GCF_000296735.1 Chrysochloris asiatica
TATTAAACAAAAATTATAAGTGAAACTATTGTTTTTTTTTTTTTAAATATCCTCCATCTAGGACTATACACTTCTGAAAGTGGTATTCCCATCTCTCTAACCCTTCCCACCACAACTAGTCTGTTAGTTTCTCATTCTTTGGTGGCTTTTGTGTGGCTGTGATTCTGGAAGCTATGCTACCAGTATTTAAATGCCAGCAGGGCCACCAAGGGTGAAGAGGTTTCATTGGAGCTTCCAGACAGACAGACTAGGAAGACAGAGAAGTGGATTATTTCTGAATGTTAAGCCACTGAAAATCTTAACAGTAGTGGAACATTATCACATAAAGTACCAGAAGATGAAAACATTATGAATAGCACAGAACACTATCAGATATAGTGATATAAGGTAAACTGTTCAGGGTGGATGGCATCAAAACACAACTTTGAAGAGCTGCCTCCTCAAAGCAGACTTGACCATATAATGTGAATAAAGTGTTCAGGACCTTCATTTACTCATGGGGGCACAACTGAAAATGAGAAGAAACAGCTGCAAATATTCATTAATAATTGGAACATAGAATGTAGGAAGTATGAATTTAAGAAAATTGGAAGTTGTACTTCAGATGTTATTAGGAGGGAGCAGTCCCTGGAAAAGGACATTATGCCTGATACAGTGGAAACCTCTAGTGAGATGGATTGACATCGTGGCAGCAGCAATTGTCTCCAATTTGTTGGCATCCAACAAATGTGTGGATGATGCAGGACCAGGCAGTATTTCTTTATGTTGTGTATACAGTCACTATGAATCAGAACTGACTAGATAGCAGCTAACAACAACAATCCTTGACAGAAGAATTCTGTACTCTTTAATTTACACCCCACCAAAACATGAGTTTCGGTATTTTTGAGGGACTCAAATTATGTTCCTTTTCAGTGTTATTTTCATTTGGGGAACATAAAAAAGCTTGAAGAGGCAAGATGAGAACTGTAGAATGAATAGAGTTAAGGTTTCCCAATGATATTCTTAAAAGTACTAATATGATTTTCAGATAATTTCTCTGTAGCAAGCCTGATAATCATCCTATATCTCTTGAAAAATTCTATCAAGATTATCACTTTGAAATCACTCAGTAATCTTCTGAGCTGACATCTTTGCCTTGAATGCAACTGACCCAGTAGGTCCCCTCAAATGCCAGTTTTGCAGAAGATATTTCTTGAAAGAAACACAGACAGGAAAAATAAAAAACAGTAACAGCAGTCCGACTGAGTACTACAAGAACAAGCACGTTGTTCACCCAGGAGACATCAAGGCAAGTGGTAGGATCCACTCAGGGCAAACCTTCTTCAAAGACTGAGACTCAAGGAGAATACACAAGCAGACATGCACTCTGACTGGTGACCACATTGGACACTGATAAATGGAAGTGAGGGAAAAACAGCAACGAAGCTGCGAGCTAAGTCCTACTATGTTCAATAGACTCCTGTGAACCTGGGTGGAGACCTGGTTGGCCAGTAATATGGCAACACCTGGGGACTCCTG
>NW_006408530.1:29270351-29271614 GCF_000296735.1 Chrysochloris asiatica
TGATGCCTTTGAGTTGTGGTGTTGGAGGAGAATACTGAAAGTGCCATGGACTGCCAAAAGAACCAATAGATCTGTTTTGGAAGAAGTGCAGCTGGAGTGCTCCTTGGAGGCCAGGATAGCTAAGCTTCGTCTCTCATACTTTGGACATATTGTCCGGAGGAAACAATCGTTGGAGAAGGATGTCATCGGGGTAAGGTGGGGGGTCAGAGAAAAAGAGGAAGACCTCTAAGGAGATGGATTGGCCAGGTGGCATCATTGATGGACTCAAGTGTGGCCCAGGATCGGACATTGTTTCGTTCTGCTATGCATGGGGTCGCTATGAGTTGGTTCCAAC
This sequence comes from Chrysochloris asiatica, assembly GCF_000296735.1. Taxonomy (NCBI): domain Eukaryota; kingdom Metazoa; phylum Chordata; class Mammalia; order Afrosoricida; family Chrysochloridae; genus Chrysochloris; species Chrysochloris asiatica. Next base: position 29,270,686 of record NW_006408530.1, read on the forward strand.
TTGATGGCACCTGACAACAACAACAATAATACACAAGGTACACAGGGATGGGCAACTTGGACATTGGATGCTCAAAATGGGAGGGCTACAAAGGTAAGAAGTGACTGGCATACAAGCTTTCAAGAGGGAGCCTTGATCCAGGGGGCATGGAGAAGGTACAATCTCCAATGAGTATTATCCAATCTGTCCGGGTGGAGCTGATGAAAGGAGATGGGGATAGCACTCATGAGGCACAGTAGTGAATGATTGCTATCAGGACTGACTGTAAGGGTTGGAAATGTAAAGGTAGACATTTTGTAGAAAAAGGAGGGGAGTGACTAACATTGCAGTCCAGGAGCAGAGGTCCCTGGGACCATTAAGGGAAAAAAGTGGAGTGTGGGACCCTATCCAAAGAAACAGTGACGCCAGAGATGGAGGCAGAGATGATGACATGGAGAGATGGAGTGGCTGGGGACTCTAGACCCAGAGAGGAAGAGGGGCTGTGTGCTGACGACCAGGGGGCAGGCTTGCAGGTTGGTTGGTTGATGATGTATGGAGGGGGTTGTCACCATGACAATGAAATGATATATGATAGGATGAATGTAAAGCTAATGTTCTCCCATGTTAACCATCACATAATTCACAATGAAACATATAAAAAAGACAAAAAAAAAAAAAAAACAACCACTATTAACAGAGAAAAGAATCTAATAGAACAGAAACATCAGATTATTCACTCTAAAGAATAGTGGGTACCTGTTTATTTAATATGCATACACAATAAATCATATTCTCAAAACAAACAAAGCCTCCTACCAAAGTCACTCAGGTTTATTTGCTCCACAGGCTGGTTAGCCCACCACTCTGTCTCATACTCCGATTCTTGGCTCTGCTACTGCTGCTCTTCTGATGGCTCAACTTTCAGTCCCTGGTTGAGGAGGTTCAATGCA
>NW_006408530.1:29271714-29279414 GCF_000296735.1 Chrysochloris asiatica
AGCTGATAAGAAGAGAGGGCATATGCACAAGAACACCCACACTTGCAGATAATACCCACTTGACCTGGCTTCAATGACTGGATAATCAGAGCTCAACCAGAAGAAGAAAGAAGAGGAAAGAAAGAGTAATCTGATACAATTTGATGAACTTAGCCTACACCTATGAATGTAGTAGCTCAAAGGAAGGAACAAATCTCTATAGTGAGGACCATTCCTACCACCTCAATACACAGGGTAGGCAGGGATGGGCAACTTGCTCATTGGTTACCCAAAATGAGGGGGCTACAAAGGCAAGAAGTGACTGGCATACAAGCTTTCAATAGGGAGCCTAGATTCACAGGGTGCAGAGGAAGGTAGACTCTCCACTGAGTAGTATCCAATCTGTCTGGGCAGGGCTGATAAAAGGAGTTGGGGATAGGACTGACTGTGAGGGTTGTAATATAAAGGTAGATATTTTGCAGCCAAACGAAGTGAGTGATTGACTTTGCAGTCTAGAAGCAGAGGTGCCTGGAACCATCAAAGAGGAAGAGCAGAGTGCGGGACCCTACCCAGAGAAACAGTGATGCCAGAGATGGAGGCAGAGACGATGACATGGAGAGCTGGAGCAGCTAGGGACTCTAGACCCAGAGAGGGAGAAGGGCTGTGTACTGACGACCGAGGGGCAGGCTTGTGGGGTATATCCTTTGGTTGTTTGATGATGCATGGAGGGTACTATAATCATGGTGATGATGTATGATAGGATAAATGATATACGATAGGATGAAAGAAAAGCTAATGTTCTCCCATGTAAACTATCACATAAGCCACAATAAAACATTAACAACAAAAAAAAGCCACTGTTTTGATATGACCATTTGTATGTGACTGCATTCTATGGAGATTGGTAAGTGTACTACAGAGAGTACTTGTCTGCAGCCATTCACTGAACACAGACACATGCTTTAGCATGATTTACTTGTAATAAACAAACTCATGCATGTACGAACTAGAACCACAGTAGCAATACTTTGTGGTGCTGTGGGTTAATGCACTGAACTGCAAGTCAGTTTGAACCACAAGGTCAAGCAGTTCAAAGCTCACCAGTCACTTCTTGGAAACCCTGTATAGGGTCACTATGGGTCGGAGCTGACTTGATGGCACTAAATAACAACAACAGTAAAAAAATACACTTTAATAATATAGTATAGAATGTCATAATAAAGTGGGTTCAAATAGATTTTCAAACCAAATTATTTTTATGTTAAACAGTTTTGATTATTTCTTTTTGCACTAATTCCACAGCACTTATAAGTCTCTACATCATACCCAATTAGAGGTGAAAATCTATAAGATGTATAGGAATATATAAGAAGAATCAAGTACTGCCATGCCCTTGAAAAATGTACAATCATCAAAGATAAATGATATAAAAGTGTAAAATATCTAAAGAAGAATACATGGCTAGAGACTTAAGGATTCAGGTAAAAAGAAATAAAGATTGAAAAATATTCTAGCTGACAACGGTCCTTGAAGAGTTAAAAGAATGTAAATAAGTAATGCTTCTGTTAGCAGTCTCTTCAGAATCTGAGATTATTTCTGCCCATAGCTCAAACTCAGTCAATTCACTAAAAATATTGGCTACCAGCATTTGTTTCCTCATTAATCATTCTAGCCACCTGCACTTGGGAAATATTTTACATTGCCTTCATAGTTTTCATATTCCCTATTAAAACCTATTTCCAAGTAAAGTTCAAAAGTGCAATGTAAGATACTCCTATTTGCATATTTCCCTTAGTTAAGCAGAATTCATAAAATAGTTTAAAAGAAACACAGAAAAACTAAGGTAGGAAAAAACATTTTCACCACTTATCCAAACAATAATGCAACATGTTGTGCTTATTCTCAAAATTCTACTAGGGATATTCATCACAGCAGGATTTCTTTCTCTTCAATTCATGAAATGAGTATTGGAAGTAGCTTTTATATTCTTTTCAGAATAATTACCATTAAGATCCAACACATACAATCCTTGTAGATCAATTAAAGAAACTAGCTAATATGTCCATACCTTAACACATCATAAATACAAAAGAAAAACAAAACCCACATATCTAATATACATATACGGAAAGTGTAAAAAACATAATTACATTAGTATCCCAAACCAGCCTTGTTAATTTTTGGGACTGAAAGAAGGGAGTGAAGAATGAGAAAGGTGTTTTGTAAAGGGGACGTTTACATCTGATTTTAAATGATGATTGTTTAAGCATTTACAATGTGTATAAATTTGCATACTGCATATATAAAATTCTAGGCTCATTGTCTTTCACTAAATTTTCTAGAAAAAAGTAAAAATATCAATTAGTTCTAAAACACGGTCACCATTGCTAGCAAAAAAAAAAAAATGATTCTGAAGCTTATTTAATATAACACACTTACAGAATGAAAAGGCATACTATTAAAATCCAAGTATACGAAAGCCAAGTATGCTGTGTAATTCAGCTCTACCCCCAATTAGTGCGAGAGCAGTATTAATTACGTTCAATCCTTTGATTGTGGATTTCATATAAATAATGTAAATCGGATTCATATAGGCGTCTGTAAAGATTATAGTCTTGGAGGCCCTGTGGGGAAGTTTTACTTGGCCCTAGAAGATCACCATGAGTGGACTCAGTTAGATGTCAGAGGGTTTTTGTTCTTGTTTTTAATGCAAATCCAGGACATCCAATTATCCTCAAATAACTTAGGTTAACATAAAAACATAATATTCTCCTCAAATTGTATCATAGTACAGCAATTATAAGGATAAAAATGAATAGTAAAATAAATTCTTAGCCTAAAGAGGAAAAATAAAATCCTCTTAAAGTTTTTTACATATACATGCTCACTTATAAATATATTTTTATGTCAAGTTTGTGTTCATAGATACAGCTACACAATGAGAATTCACAGAAATTTGAAGCTCATCAGGATACTCTGTTCTATTTATACATAACTACAGAGTCTATTTCTAAACTCACTATTACTATTTTAAAAGTTTAAAATGCATAGAGGGGATGAGTGGGGGCTTTATATGGTACTATGCTTCAAATTGAAGTGGCCCTGGTGATGCAAACCAAAAGACATGCGGTTCAAACTAGCCAGTTGGCTCCATGGGAGAAAGATGTAGCAGGCTAGTTCTGTAAAGACTGTTACTTTGCTGTTTGATGTCATCCAGTCAGTTTTTAAATCCTGACACACATTTCCTCAGAAGCCTAAAAGGCTGTCAGGAATAGCTGCAGAATTATCTTCCAAGCTCAGTTTCTATAACCTTGGGAATAACTATGGAAAAATGTGAAACACATTGTTGTCCTTAGGTGCTGTCCTGACTCATAGCGACACTTCAGAGTGAAACACTGCTCGCTCTTGTCCCAGCCTTATAAATTTTGTGTTTCAATCCATTGCTGCTGCCACTGTGTCAATCCTTCTCATTGAGGGTCTTTCTCTTTTTCATAGACCCTCCACTTTGCCAATCATGACGTCTTTCTCTGGACACCGGTCCTTCCTGATAACATGTTCAAAGTCTGAGAGAGGAAGTCTTAATATCATGGCTTCTAAGAAGCAATTGGACTGCACTTCTCCCAGCAATCCATGGTACTTTTAATACTCCTCTCTAGCATCATAATTCAAATGCACTGATTCTTCTATGGGCTTCCTTACTCATTGTCCAATTTTCATATGCATCTGAGGCTACGGGAAATACCAAGGCTTGGGCCAGGCACACATTAGTCCTCAAACTGCTATCTTTGTTCTTGAACATTTTAAAGAGGGCTTTTGTAACAGATTTGCCAATGAAATATGCCTTCTCATTTCTTAACTGCTGCTTTCATGAACATTGATTGTGAATCCAAGCAAAATGAAGTGCTTGCTATTCCTCTTCAGTTATATGTTCTTGGCATAATAAACCATCCGATAGTCAGATTAAAAACGGTCAATATCAGTTCAGCTCATAATGCCTAGGATATTAATCTTATGTGTTCCATTTCACTTTTGACAAATTTCAATTTTCATAGATTTATACTTCTTACATTCTATCTTCTGATTATTAATGGATGTTTACAGCTGTTTCTCCACATTTTGAATTGTGCCCCATCAGCAAACGAAGGTCCCAGCAGCTTTGCTTCACTCAAATCATTATGGTCAACTCTACATTGAGGAGGCCTCACTTCCACAGTCGTACTCGCCTTCCCACCTGAGGGACTCATCATCTGACACTATCTCTGATAATGTTCTGCAACTATCCTTTCAGAAGTGGATTGCCTCTCCTTCTTCCCAGTCTGTCTTAGTATGGAAGTCCCACTGAAACATGTTCACCTAACACTGATGGCATAGCTTCCAACACTGCAGCAACAAGCAAGCCACCACAATATGACAAACAAAGATGAATGGCGGAAAGTGATCTATAATTAAGCATTTTCCCACTTACTCTCAGGAAGCACATGTTAAATATAAATCACACGTCTCGAACTAGAGCATTTTGATTTCAGAGATTTAGACATGATATGCCAGGTTACACCACTGAAAGACTGTAAAGAGAAAATAGCACTCATTTTTTTCCTTCAAAATTGAGGTAGAGTATCAAAGGAAAAACATGAATAGCTAACAACAATTATGGCCTTTTCTAACTTGATACCAGAACCATACAATGGTCAGCTACAACAGCTGACTGTTCTGAATAGGGACACAACAGAAGGTCTTGGGTAATGGGAGAAAATTGTAGAATCAAATTCAAATTCATAAAAAAGGTCAAGTCTACTGGACTAGTGGAACCTCCAAGATGATGGTCCTTAAATACTTTTCATACTTGGAATTGAAGCTGTTTCTGGAGGTCACTTCACTTTTAGACATATAATAGAGAAGCCTATAAAACAAATGGAGGCCTGGTGGGGCACTGTGGGTTAATGTGCCAGACTGCAAAGCCATTTGAACTGCAAGGTTGGTGGTTCAAGCTCACCAGATGCTCCTTGGAAACTCTATACACGGTTGCTATGGGTCAGAATCGAGTCAATGGCACTTAACAACAACAAAAATATAAAATAAATAGTATTACCTGTGACTGAATGTGCTCCCGTAACCAATCAACTATATGACAAAACTGTTCATTAACACTTACCCTAAAGCAATGTTGAGACATCAAGGAGGGGAAAAGAAGCTAGACAAATGAGAACATGCCAAACCATGGAAATGATGAGAATTCTGAACAACCTGTGAAAATGTTATGGAAAATTTTGTATAAAAATTGTTCAATGGGAATCTAATTTGCTGTGTGAACTTTCCCCTAAAATATGATTTTGGTTTTTTAAATGGCTTAGGGAGCAAGCAGTAAATACAGGAATCCTAAAAGGATAGAAATAAAAGAGGAAAAGAAAAATTCACTCATCCCATTTATTTCTACTCTCATAACACCTCTGAAGGGTTTCTGATAAATGACTCTATAGGCTAATTAGTATTTCCCTTTCTTTCATCCCTATAGTGAAGAAGGAATGAAAAGTAGTAGCTAAAGAACTAATGAATGGTTTTCTAGAAGAATGGAAGAGGCATACAGAGGCAAGAAAGGTCTACTTGCTACTCTCAGAAAATAAAAACTGAATTTATCATCCACCTCCTCAATTATGTACATGCAATGTATGCAAGTGTGTATATTGAATAGGAAATTGTCCTGGTCATTTAGTCATATGATTGATACAGGATTATACTAGCCATTAATGCTCTGCAGACATGATCTTATGTTTAATAATTTAACAGGCATTTCTTAGACTTTAGAGAATCAGCTTTCACAAAAACATGTGTACTAAGCTCACTGGACAAACTACTGATGACTAAATTAATGAGAAGACAGAGATTCAGTGATGCTCCAAAGTTATGGGTTAGAATCGACTCAGTGGCAGTTAACAACAACAACAAACATAAAAGTTGCAGTCCTTGTATAGCGCTGTAGGATAAGTGCTGGACTAACAACTAAAAGGTTGGTGGTACAAACCCACCAGCCACTATAAGTTGGAACCAACTCAATGGCACTTAACAACAATATAAAAAACAACAACCAACTTTTATTTGCTGTAGGTATGTGTAAAAACAAGCACAAAACATTCCTTCTACAACCCTCTCTACTCCTCAGCTGGGTTCAATAATTAATTGCAATGGTCATGTATAACTCAGACACCATACTCACAAATATGGGGTTTATTAGGGAGGTTAACAGGTGTCAGAAGTTATTTAGTGTTTAAAATGCCCACGGCACAGTTGGGCATGTCCACAGGCAGGCCTCTCTGTGCCCAGCCAATGTTACAAAACTCTTTTGTTATTTTTGCTAAAATACCATCTTTTGAAGAATGGCTGGTGAGTTTGAACTACCAACTGTGCAGTTCAAAGTGACCTTGCAGTCAATGCATTATCCTGCAACACCACACCAGGGCTCACGCAATGCTCTTTTAAGACTTCTGATAAATGCCCAAAGGACACATCATGCCACTATAAGTCTCAGGCTGAAGGCTCTCAGCTCTATATCTGTTAGTCAATAAGCCAATTTCCCCTAATTAAGTGCTTTGAGGTAGCCCACTTTGCAAAAATCCTCCTACCAGGCTACCTGAGGAGCCTCTGTATTACATAAGACCATAGGTGGAATCCTGAACCCCATCCAGAATCTTCTGTTGTGGGAAATTTCCACTGGAAAGGACATGCAGACTAGCCTGGAGTGGCTGGAAGAACAGAAGATACTTCTTGAAAGAAACACTGACAGCAAAAATACAAAACAATAATGGCAGTCCGACTGACTACTACATGGACAAGCAAGTTGCTCACCCAGGAGACATCAAGGCAAGTGGGTGGGTCCCCTCAGGGCAAACCCCCTCCCAAGACTAAGACTCAATAGGAATACACGAGCAGACATGCGCTCTGACTGGTGACCATGTTCCTCACCAATAAAGGAAAGAGAAGGAAAAATAGCAATGAAGCTGTAAGCTCAGCCCTACCACATTCAATAGACTCCTGTGAACCTGGGTGGAGACCTGGTTGGCCAGCAGTATGGCAAGACCTGGAGATTCCTGGGCCCAGAGTCAGTGACATAGCCACAGAGGACTAGAGTGGAGAGTGAAGCATCCTGCTGATAAAAAGAGAGGGTATATGCACAAGAACACCCACACTTGCAGATAATACCCACTTGACCTGGCTTCAATGGCTGGATAATCAGAAGTCAATTAGAAGAAGAAAGAAGAGGAAAAAAAGAGTAATTTGATACAATTTGATGAATTTGACCTACATCTATGGATGCAGTAGTTCGAAAGTAGGAACAAATCTACAGCAAGGATCATTCCCACCCCCTCAATACACAATAGAGTTTTCAGTGACTAGCGATTCGGAAGTAGTTTGTCACTCTTTCTTCCTAGTCTGTCTTTGTTTTGTAGCTCATGTGAAACCTGCCCACCAGGGGTGACCCTGCTGGTTATTTAAAACACCAGTGGCATACCCCTCAGAATCACAGCAACTCAAACCATCACAGCACGACAAACAGACGAGTGGTGGCTGTTTGGTTTTATGTCTATACTGTCTCTTTAAATTTCAATGTCAGTGAATAAGGAAGATCATAGAAGATTTGATGCCTTTGAGTTGTGGTGTTGGAGGAGAATACTGAAAGTGCCATGGACTGCCAAAAGAACCAATAGATCTGTTTTGGAAGAAGTGCA
>NW_006408530.1:29281840-29325588 GCF_000296735.1 Chrysochloris asiatica
TCCTCAGAAACCCTATATAGGGGTTGCTATGGGTTGGAACTGACTCGATGGCACTTAACAACACCACTGAAAACTGAATCATATTAATCTGTCAGTTTCTTCTCCCATCTTCTCCCTTTAGATCCATCAGGACAAAAAAAAGTCATTTAGTGGGAGTTTACATAAACTATGGCTAGAAGAGATATTATATAATTCACTCCATCACAGCATAAAAACCAGAGATTTCAAATTCTTCTACTGGACTTGATTTTATCTCTGCTCTTGACTTTGGGCTTCCCTATATACTTTTGCTATAAGTTGCCATTGCAGCAACTCCAACCCATGAGGACTTTATGTGTAACAGAATGAAGCATTGCCCAGACCTACACTACTTTCTTGTTGGAGTCTATTGTTGTGGGCTTTGTGTCAGCCCAGCTCATTATGGGTTTTCCTCATTTTCTTTGCTCCTCTACCAAACATGATGCCCCATGCACTTTTCCCCAAGAAAACTGTACATTTTTTGTAGCTATAAACCACTGTGATGATACTGGAGCCCTGTAGATGTGGTGGCATGGTACAATGGAGGAAGAACATTCTAAAATTTCATGAGTAAATCTCGGTCTTTTAATGTTTCTGTGTCTTGAAGCTGTGAGTTTCACAGGTATTTCTCCAGCTATATTACACTTTTCCTCCTGTAATTATTCTCTTTCCTGGCTGTAGCTTTTCCAATTTTATCCCTTAAAGCACTGCCCTCTGTTGACTAGATCATTCCTCCCTTAGTGACACAAGAGATGGATTCTCTTCATCTGGCTGGATTCAAGTTTCAGAGTTGAACTCTTGTCAAGTCCTTTTCCCTGGGGAGTAGTCTTATGTTATGAGATGATACTGTGCATAGTTTTAAATGTTACTCTTTTTCTTACAAGTCAGGCTGCTAACCTCAAGGACAACAGTTCAAAACTACCAGCCATTCTGCAGGGGAAGACGAGGCTTTCTGCTTCTGTAAAGATTTACAGCCTCAGAAACTGAGGTCATTATATGTCAAAATCGACTCCATGGTACACCACCACTAAAGCCACAACCAGAGGTTCCTGAAGGGAAAGCCAAAGAAAATGGGCCCACCTATGATAATGAGCCTTAGGAGTTTCTTACTATAAATCTAATCTATATTCACTCTCTAGTCATTTGTCAAAATTATTCCTGGTGTAGTGCTGTAAGAAAAACACTGAACTGTTAACTGCCAAGGTTGGTAGTTCAAACCCTGTAGTCACTCCTCAGAAACCTTACAGAAGGTTATTAGGAGTCGGAACCATCCACTTGACAGTCCCTCACCACCTCCGCTAGCACTTGCCTATACCCCCAGCAGCTTCTGCTCAAAATACATAGAACTCAGTTACAGGTGTATCTGTGAATTTGTCTCCCCACATTTCAGGCGGATGGTTTCCTCAGACCTCAATTCTCTAATGCGTCCAAGAAAATGACTTGATGTTCCATTTTTTCAGCTGTTTTTTGTGAGTATGGGAGTGAAGACTTCTAAGCTCTTTTTATGTGTAGCTGAACACAGAAGTGTTTATACGCATTTTTGTCTATCTATGTATCTATTTGTCTACCTAGCATCCATGCATCTATCTATACATTTATTAATAGTCTATTGAAGACCACAGTTTCACAGTGATATTGGCCAATTGTAAAGTAAAGCAACACTACGGATAATTCTATGATTCCCCTTTACATATAGGTAACTCTCTTCTACAGCAGTGCAAAGCCTGGCTCAGAATGAAACAAGCAAACAAACAAAAACATTCATTTCAGAATTGCTACCACAGAAACACCATCACTTGTCTGTCAGTTGGATGTGCTGCAGTGGCTTGTGTGTTTCTGAGATTCTGGAAGCTATGCCATGGGTATTTTAAATATCAGCAGGGTCACAGACAGTGGATAGGTTTCAGATGAGCTTCTAGACAAAGACAGACTAGGGAGAATGAAACATAGACAACTTCCATATATTTAGTCACTGAAAAACTTATGAATAGAATTGGAAAACTGTCAGACATAGCGCCAGAAAAACAGACCCTCAGATTCAAAGGCATGCAAAATGCAACTGGGGAAGAGCTGCCTCCTCAAAGTAGAGTTGACCCTGATGACAACAATGGAGTAAAGCCATGAGACCTTCATTTGTTGATGGGGCACAACTCAAAATTAAAAGAAACAGCTGTAAACATTCATTAATAATCAGAATATGGAATGTATTAAGTAAGAAACTAAGAAACTTGGAAATTGTAAAAAATGAAATGGAATGCATAAACATCAATATCCTAAGTATTAGTGACATGAAATAGACTGGTATTGGACATTTTGAATCTGACAATCCCTTGGTTTACTATGCCAGGAATGACAAATTGAAGAGAAATGACATTAAAAAGAACGTATCAAGATCAGTCATGAGGTACAATGCTTTGTCTGCGATAGGGTAATAGCCATACACCTACAAGGAAGACCAGTATATACCACTATTATTCAAATTTATGCACCAACCACTACAGCCAATGAGGATGAAATTGAAGAATTCTATTCTGAAATTGATCAGATATGCAATCAAGATATGTTGATAATTACTGGAAATTGAACTGCAAAGGTTGGAAGCAAAGAGGAAGGATTAGTATTCAGAAAATATGGCCTTGGTGCTAGAAATGATACTGGAAATCACATGATAGAATGATACTGAAGGAAGAAGTCCAAGGTGCATTGAAGGAATTGGCACCAGGAATTGATGGAATACAAACTGAAATCTTTCAACAAAGTGATGCAGCACTGGAGGCACTCATTCACCTATGCCAAGAAATTTGGAAGACAACTACCTGACCTATTAACTGGAAGAGATCCGTAGTTGTGCCCATTCCAAAGAGAAATGACCCAATGGAATGCGGAAATCAGTGGATAATTATTATTGATATCCAATGCAAATAAATTTTACTAAAGGTAATGCAGAAATGGTTGCAACCATACATTAACAGAGAATATTCAGAGGTTCAAGCCAGATGCAAAAGAGGACATGGAACGAGAGATAGCATTGCTAATGTCATATGGATCTTGGCTGAAAGACAATACTGGAAAATATTTACCTGTACTTTATTGACTATGCAAAGGCTTTCAATTGTGTGTATCATAACAATCTATGGACAACAATGCAAAATATGAGTATTCCTGAACACTTAATTGTGCTCATGAGGAACCTGTACATGGATCAAGAGGCAATTGTTCAAACAAAACAAGGGAACACTGAATGGTTTAAAATTAGGAAAGGTGTGAGACAGTGCATTTATCTTAAGACATGTTGCTGTTGTTGTTGTTAGGTATCATCAAGTCTCTTCTGACTCATAGCGATCCTATACATACCAGAATGCAACATTGCTCAGCTCTGCACCATCCTCACAACTGTTGTTACAATTGGACCCACTGTTGCTGCCACTGTGCCAATCCGTGTCATTGTGGGTCAGCCTCTTTTTTGCTCACCCTCCACGTTTCCAACCAAGCATGATGTCTTCCTTCAGGGTAGGTCCCTCATGACAATATGTCCAAAGTACAAGAGATGAAGTCTGCCCATCCACACTTCTAAGGAGCATTCTGGCTGTACTTCTTCCAAGACACATTTGTTTGTTCTTCTGAAAGTCTTAGGACATGCTGTCAAGCTATTAAAAAAATTATATTCAAATGTGCAAATGATATGAAAAATTGTTATAATAGCAGCAGATCATCAGCCAGCATATAAAATGTAACCCATGTCCTCATGTACACGTACAACCTGGGTTGTGTAAGACTATACAAAGGTGGTGATATCCTTTTGGCTGCATCCTCCAAATGTTCTAGGGGCAGAGAGGACAACACTTAAGTTGTCATGAGCAAATGAGTATAGGTGAGAAGGCAGCAGAAGGGCTGACATGTAAAAGGTGCTTTGAGTAGATGGAACAATGTGAAAAACACCCAGTGGCAAGAAAAAACAGACATCTGGGAAGTCCACATAGTTTACTAAACATCCTGTTCAAATACGCAGTGAAAAAAAAACAGGAGAATCCAGAAGCTTCCCTATACCTGCTACAGATTGTCCTAAAGACAACTACACCCCATACTGAGTTCCCATGTGTGTTGAGAACGAAATAAGGGAAGAATGGAAATACAAGTAACAATTAGGTTTAGATACACTTTTGAAAATAAAATTGTATTTTCCTTATGAAAGACTACAATGTGGAAAGGAAGAACTCAGGGAGAGAACTAAGAATAGTTGTTTTGTTGAATATATATAGTAATTGAAAGGATCAAAAGAGTAGCAATTCTGTGCTTTTAACACCTACGTGCCATTCTCAGGATGAGTAACTTGACTTGCAGAAGTTATCCACACCTATGCTGACCAAGCAAATCCTGGCAGAGGCCTTTAATGAGAGAAAGCTCTCCTGCTCCCTAAGAAACACACTGTGGTTATGAGACTGGCTTGGGTGATGACCTGTCATCAGCAGAGCGGTGGGGAGATTGCAGCATCTCTCAGACATGGGTTGCCCCATGATAAGGAGAAATAGCAATCTGCAGCCAGCTAACAGACTGTCAATGGGCAGCTGTCATCCCAAACAGTTATGACAGCTGGCAGGGCACTTGTCAATCAACTCTGCATGTGTAGCAAAAGGTACAAGCCCCCCCAAAACCCTGAAAACAGCAATACTTGTCAGAATCGTGATTACCTGACATTGTGAATCACAAATCATTCCTTCTATGAATTAAAGCAGTAGATATTCACACATACTTACAAACCCCCTAGGGATCCTGGCCCAGTGCTCAGAATTGGCACTGTCATTACGACCCATGAAAGCCCAGGACAGAGGGCCACGCTGCACAGAAATTCGGGCGCAGACACCTGAGGCCACTTTTGCCAAGTGTCATCAAAGTCAACGGGGCTCTGGAAGAAAGTAAGCTGCAGGCAGGTCTGGCAGAATCCTTGTCGCCATGGCAATCCCATACTTCCAACCCTCCTTGGAGAGAGCTTAGAACAGATGTTAGGATGCTGACTTCACATCCTAAGCTGCCCAGTGTCAGGCAACTAGCTTCAGATATTCAAGTAACTGTAACACAGAAAAATGGAAAACTAGTAATAAAGCCAGGATATGCACTGGAGTCCTGGTGTGTCACTGTAGGATAAGCACTGGACTGCGAACCACAAGGTTGGTGATTCAAACCCACCAGTTGCTCCTTGAAAACTCTATATAAGTTCCCTCTGCCTTGGAACCAACTTAACAGCACTTAACAACACCATAAAGCACTGGACTGTTTAATGGAAGGTCGGCAGTTCAAACCCACCAGCCGTTCCTTGGAACCAACTCGACAGCACTTAAAAACAACAACAAATCATAAAAGAAATATCTGGTATGTCCCCAATTCTGAATCACACATGATATATGCCTTGTCTCCTTTTAACCCTAACTTGAAGTCTAAAAGTTTCTATAATTATTTCCATTCTATTGTCTATGATAATAAGAAGGTAATAAGTGACAGAGATTCCCTTGTCAGTCAACCTACAGTTTCAAATGCAAAACAAGGCTACATTCATCTGGGCCTGCAGAATCCTAATTATGAACCATTGTTGTTAGTGGTGTCACATCAGTCCCCACTCATGTTGACCCCATGCACAACAGGCCAAAATCCTTCCCAGTCCTGCACCATCTCAATGATAGGTTGCAACATACACTGTTGTCATCTATATTGTTTTCATTGCCTGATATTCAGAAATAGATCACCAGACCTTTTTTCCAAGTCCATATTAGTCTGGAGGCTCAGATGAAACATGTTCAAAATGATAGCAACATGCAAGTGTCCACCGACAGATAGGTGGTAGCCAGTAGTAGCTGTGCATGATGCACATCAGCCAGGAATCAAACCCAGATCTCCCACATGGAAGGTGAGAATTACACCAGTGAACCACCAATGACCACATCATTATGGGCTATTTGTCTACTGCCTCACTACCCTGAATCTACCCCATGTCATCTGATTTCAGAGGCTAAGCAGGCCGGGCATGGTTAATACTTGGATGGGAGACCACCTGGGTATAGCGGGTGCTATAGGCTTTTGGAGTCCTAATGTGGTGCTGCAGGTTAATGTACTGGACTGCAAGGTCAGTTTGAACTGCAAGATCGGCTGTTCAAGATCAGTGGAAACTTACAAAGAGTCGCTATGAGTCGGAACCGACTCTATGGCACTTCACAACAACAACATTCTCTTTTGAATCAGTATTTTTCCTGCAATGTGATCTGCATTCAATAAACTTATAATTGTATGCAAGTCACTAAACACGTTTCAGGGCTAAATGAGATGATCTCTAAAGTACTTTCTATGATTGAAATTCCTTGATTCATTTCAGCCTTAAAATACGGTTGGCATGGTAGGCAATTTCACATTATTAAGACAATTTCTAGTTTCAAGGAGCATATATTATAAGAGGGAAGCTCAAATTAAAATACATACTTGGATTATTAACTTTGTATAATTAGAACTATAAGTAAAATAGAAGAGAGAGATGGGAACAATTTATTAAGAACCTGATATCTGGCGAGCAGAGGATGGGAGATAAACTACCAGAAGTCCAATGTGAATAATCCCAAAGTTCCTGTGGATGGAGCAGATGCAAATTTGAGCTCTGGTGAGTGTAAACATTGGATGATGTTGGTTGTATGGGTTTCTAAATGGGAAATCTATAGGTTCAGCGAGAAAGAGCAGGGCATACAGTGCAATTCATGATGAATTTGTACAGGACCTCTGTTGGGAACTATGAGCATGTACAAGGCCTATCTACATCGTTTTGGTTTGTTTAGGGGTTGGTATTTTATCTGCAAATCCTCTAATCTGTTCCTCTAACAGAGTATTTCCCAAATCATGTCCTGTTAGACATTAATTTCAGAAGCTCCTAATGAGTATCCTGGAAAATACATAAAAGTGGTAAATACTACCTACATTCTTTGTTTCTCTTAGGGGTAACTCATAACAGTTGTTACTACAGAAAGGGCTCTAGGATGAACGGCCCTTAAAAAACTGCTTCATTATGTTTACTTGAGATTTTCCTAGAGTTGTTTGGGCATTGAATACTTTATTTGTAATGCACACGCTGACATTTTGTACAACTGTATTCCCAAGGAAAACATGTTGGGGATGTCTGTCATCTAGCTTTCAGATTTGGTCAAGTATCATCCAATATTTTATGTCCTCAGAAGCAACCTCTTTTACACCGTGTGAGTAAAAGGCAGGTTCAAGAATTCTTGTTAAATTACCCATAAAAGATATTATTCACACCTACATGTTTGTGAAAAACATATAGTGTGCTGAAGCTATGTAGGAAACCACCTCAAAGATTAAGGTACTAAATTTAGGAATATAGAAATGTCAGGACCCCTTACACAAAGACACCTGGTCTGAGAAATGGACTATTCATTTACTCATATTGCCCTAGTAAAAAGAGCACTTGGTTGGTTACAAGATGTGGATCTCAGTTATACCTCTGAAAAATCATTACATATTTCAATGTAATGATAAAATGGGATTCAATGTCTAAAAGTATTTTAGTGCTTAAATTTCAAGATTTCTATGGTGCCACTGGATAAGCACTGGACTGTTAACTGCAAGGTAGGCAATTCAAACCCACTAGCTTATTCCCTGAAAACTATACAGGGCTGCTATGAGTTGGAACTGACTCAACAGCTCTCAACAACAACAGTACGGTGTCTTTAAGTAGCTATGATATTCCTTTAAGTAATTAAACAAATGCTTTATAATGAGTATCAGACTTTCTGCTAAATTTTAAAGGCAAAAAAATTAATAATGAGACCTATACTGCTTGGTATAAAGCTGCTGTCTTTAACCTGGGCAATTACCATGAAAAGTAAATAAAGGATTCATTTCATTTCATTTTTTTTTTTTAATTTGGTGTCAAAATTCCATATCTGACATAAATACACTGCTATAAAGAAACCTGGATAGGAGAGCATTTGGTCAAAAATTAAAGATAATCAAGAATGGTTTACAGGTTCTCCTTTGCCTCAGACTTTAAAGTTTTCCTCCACCCAGCAAAAATATATTTACTTTTTTTTTTTAAATTCCACAAGTAAAAAAAAAATTTGAAACAACTCTTCAAAGCTCTGCTTCTGTTATCCTTTAACTTAAAAAAAAAAAAAAAAAAAAGGCATAGTTCAGCCAAAGATTATATTAAGCATTGCCAAACTTATTTATCTCCATGAATTTTCATGTCAATTTTTTGAGGTCAGCATTACTATCCCCTAGTCCATGCTTTAGAAAACTGACCTTAAAAACCTGCAGTTTTCTTAATGATACATAGTTGTTCATCAATAAAGGAGGGATTAGAAATAAGAGTTGTCTATCACAGACCACTAGGTCAATTTGAATCACAAAGTCAGTGGTTTAAACCCATCAGCCACTCCTCAGAAACTCTAGAGAGGGTTGTTGTAAGTTGTAATAGACTCCCTGGCACTTGACAACAATATCAACATTACTGTCTAATACTCTTACCATAATATAATACTTCCATTTGATCTTACATGTAGATGTAGATTTAGATGTAGTTGTAGATATACAGACATAGAAATATATATATTTAGACATAGTCAAGAATAGTCAAGAATATAAGAGATGTTCAAAAACGTTCATTTGTGTTATTGTTGTTAAGTAATGCTGAATCAGTGCCAACTCAAAACAACCCTTTAGAAGGTTTCCAAGGAGCACGTGACTGGTGGCTTTGAACCGAAGATCTTGCAGTTCAGTGCTTTGAGATCCACACCAGGACTCCTCAAACTTTCAGAAGAAATGCATACTATGAAAAAATTATGTATGGATTTCAAAAATATTTCACAACAAAATAACATATTAACTCGTTATAGCTTGTTTGAACAAGTTCTAGTTTGAGACACTAAGAAGAATAAGATACCTATTTGAAAAGAGCTCCTATGAGAGCAAAATGAAGTCTTTTGAAATCAAGGGAAGAACAAACAACAAATTTATGGTGAAGCTTGAGTGAAAGGATACTGAAATCACTGGTGTTTATGAAAAGATCATGGGGACAATACCTACAAAGAAATCAGTAGTTTACTAATGGTAACTCATATTAAGAAGACATGAGAAGATACTGAAGATGAAGCTCACAGTGGTCGATCATTCATATTAACTTTTGAGGGAACAATTAATTTTATTCATGCCCACACTGAAAAGTAGCAGTTTAACAGCAGAAATAGTATTCCTGGTGTGGGCTGTGGGTTAATGCAACAGATTGCAAAGCCATTTGAACTGTAAGATCGGAAGTTCAAGCTCACTAGCTGCTCCTTGGAAACCCTATACCGGGTGACTATTGGTCAGAACCAACTCAATGGCACTTAACAACAACCACACAATTCTGATTAAACTAAAGTTGAGCAAACTTTCTGCTCAGTGGGTACCAACACTGTTCCGCACAGGTAAGCTGCATACAAGAGTAAAGTTTTCAATAGGAATTTTAAACAAGTGGGATCGAGATCCTGGAACTGTTCTTTGAAGATTGGTAATAAGAGATAAAACAAAGCTCTATCAGTATGATCTTGAAGATGAAGTATAATCAAAGCAATGGCCACCAAGAGATGAAAACGGTCTAGTGAAAGCAAAATTGGTCACAAGCCAAGGTCATGGCAATAGTATTTTGGGATGCTGAAGGCATTTTGCTTGTTGACTTTCTGGATGGCCAAAGAATGATACCATCTGTGAATTCTGAGAATGGTTTGATAAAGGTTGGGGAAGCTTTATCTGAAAAACATCTAGGGAAGCTTCACCAGAGATTCTGTCTTCACAACAATGCTTCTGCTCATTCATCTCACCAAGCAAGGATACTTTTGTGAGTTTCCATGGGAAATCGAGCATTTCCTTTATAGTCTTGCGCTTTGGTTCCTTCTAACTTCTTTTGGTTTCCTAATCTTAAATACTTAAAGGGCACTATGGTTTCTTTATATATATACATATTATACATATTATTAAATTCCCAGGGCCTTCTGTATTTTGTTGTTGTTGTTAAGTGCCACCAAGTAATTTCCAATCATAGTGACCCTGTGTAGGTTTTCCGAGAAGCAGCTGGTGAGTTTGAACCACCAACCTTGTAGATGAGTGCTTATCCTACAGAGCCACACCAGGACTCCTTCTATACTTTAAGAATCACCTAAAAGGAGCTCTGGTAGCGTAGTGGTTACAAATTGGGCTGCGACCCTTAAGGTCAGTGGTTCGAAACTACCAGCTGCTCCGCGGGAGAAAGATGAGGCTTTCTACTCCCGTAAAGATTTACACCCTCGGAAACCCTATACAGGGTCGCTATGGGTCGGAACCGACTCGATGGCACATAACAACAACAACAACAAATGACTAGTATCATCACTTGCAAAAGTGTCTTGAACTTGGTAGAGCTTATGTTGAAAATAAAATGTTTTTTATCTTATAATTTTTCCATGAACTTTCTGAAGTTAATTTATATAAAGATTTCTAAAATTTTGTTCTCGGTTACATAGGGACACAAATAGTAGCCATTTTCTCAGATACATGAATTTCATTATTTATTAATAACTGTCTCAATTCTGTGATCTCATATACATAGAAACCCAAGATTCAGTTTTGTACCTATTAGCTACATCCTATAAACATACTGACTTAGGTATAAAGAGACAGTAACAAGTCCTTGTGATCTCTGGCAAGTCACATAACCTCGTTTGACTTCAACCTCCTCATAATTAAATAGTGGTAATCCACTGATCCCTGACACTTTTCCAGGCTGTTATGAGGAATAAAATAAAATCATGTTAATTCAAATTAAATGTTTTGGAATGTGTGAAGTAGTATGTAAATGGCAGGTATTATTATCTTTAATCAAAACCACCTAAGAACATATGTTTTTTCATCCTTATTGCATACCATAAACTAATCTGAACTCTAAAAATGAAATCAGCCCTAAGTAAAATGTTACGAATGGCAAGAAGCCATTTTCCACAGAAGAGATATTGATTTTCCATATATGTTCTTTCCTGATACATGTAAAGACCTGTATCCATCAATGGTTAGGTCCTTGTTTTGACATCGGGTATAATTGCAGCCCATCACATCACGGCTTGTCCACATTACTACCAGAGCCTGAGGCCACTTACTAAGTTTCCTCCTTATAATTGGAGGAATATACCAAGAATCATAGCAAATTAAATTTTTACCAAGGCATTTTCTTTAATTAATTAAATAAATACAATACATTTCTTCTAGGATGTGATCTAAAGCCTAAAGCTTGGGCTACCCCTCTACCTTCAGTTGAAAAGATCTAAGTCTTTTTCAATCATCATATTTAAACTAGGCTTTCAAACACCTATACTGGCTGAAGATAGCTATTAAGTGCCATCGAGTCGATATTGACTCATAGTGACCGTATATACAACAGAATGAAACACTGGCTGATGATTACCACATACTTTGTTCTTGCAAATAAGAACAATTTCTAGAAAAATCAGAAGAGCTGTCAGAACCTCCATAAAGACTTTATATACTGTTACTTGACCCTCAAAACAAGTAATATCATTCTCTTGTTACTTTCTGGGTCTTGGTAATGTGAAATGCTAACATTAAAAGAAGTCAGTTAGTGATGCAAAGGAATTCACTGTACTGTTTTTACAACTCTTCCATTTGTGATCAGGCTAAAATTAATTCAACATTAAAAAAAAAAAATCTTACAAAATAGCATCCACATTTCCATGAATAAGGAACCCTGGGTGGTGTGGTTCTTAAGGACTTGGCTGCTAACCAAAAGTTTTCTGTTTAGAACAGGATACAGATTCTGATTCAGTATATCTGAGATAGAAATGCAAAGGGTCAAACCAGGACGAACTTGTTGGAACCCACCGGACACTCTGAGGAAGAAAGATGTGGCAGACTGACAACCTTGGAAACCTTATGGGACAGTTCTACTCTGTCATGCAGGGTTGTTAAGATTCAGAATCAATTTGATGACAATGATTTTAGTCCCATAAATGTGGAAACTGGAAATCTGAAAGAACAATTAGTGTCTACAGTCAGGTATTCATCATTTCCATTAATTATACTGCCAATTCATTCTATGAATACTTTAGGAAGCATGCTAGTTATGCTATGGGTTAGGTGCTGGACTACTAAACACAAGGTAGGTGGTTCAAACCTCAGCCATTATGTGGGAAAAAGAAGAGGCTATCTGCTCCCATAAAGATTGATAGTCTTGGAAAACGTATATAGGATGGCTATAAGGCAGAATGGATTCGATGACTGTGGATTCTGGTTTTGGTACATATATATAAGAAAATAATAATTACAACAAAAGTAAGTTAATATTTTTGCAGCACTAGCCAAGTGTCATGGACTATTTTCAGTAGCTTACATTGATGTAGGCAGTATTTATGTCAAATCTATGATGTTGGTTCTATTCTTATTTCCATTTCACACGTGAAAACTGAGATGCCAAGAAGTTCAGTAACTTATTCAAAATAAAATATCTAGAAAGTGTGAGATGTGGAATATAAACCAACAGTGTTGGTATGCAAACTGACATTCAAGTGGAAGCAAAGAGACAGAAACTAAGAGGGGGGAATGTCAAATGAATCTAGAAGTGAGACAATATGAAAGTCTCATCAACAGTATAATTTTCATAATGTATTGAGAAAAAAAAACAAAAAACCCTGATCATATGATCAGGAGATGGACAAGTATGCTTGAACTAGAACTAGGCCCTAAACCTCATACTTTTTGGAAGGAATGGCAATGAGTTTTCCTAGGGAAAGGTCTTATAACCTCTCACACGGTGGGCAACTGATATTGCAGCAATAAACAACTCTGTAAAATCAACTCTGTATGCTGTCAATATTATATGCTCCAGGCATACAGCTCTCCTGGGCCTGACGAAATCCAGGAAAAAGATTTCAGAATAGCTGAAATAATATTGTTTCTCTCAGCTGCACTTTTGATAAATATTGGATGAAAATGATTTTGAGATTGTGCTCCCAGCAAGCACTGAGCTCCACTTCCCTCAGTAAACAAACTCCCATGTAGCCTAATATTTCTTTAAACAGGGAGCCTTACTTCCTCTCCTACCCTGCACTTTACCATCAAACATCCTCTGGACCCTCAGAAAGAGTGATGCCTTGTTTATCTATCAGAGAAATGACTGCACCCCTTGGATAAGTGGAGTTTCTCTATGCCTGAAATACAACTCTTTAACCAGCAACATAATCTCGTTTTACCTGCTTGCTTGTAACTGAAATGCAATCAAAATACATCACACATTTTCTTGTCATAACATTTATTTACAGAAGCCTGGTGGCACAGTTGTTAAGCAGGTCACTGCTAACTGACAAGTTGGCATTTCACACCTACCAGATATAACTTGAGAGGTGTCACAGTGGTCAAAGTGCTCAACTAACTGCTAAACAAAAAGGTGGATATTTCAAACCAACCAGCTACTCTGTAGGAGAAAGATGTTGCAATCTGCTTCCTTAAAGATCGACAACACTGGAAATCAGTCCTACTATGTCTTACTGAGTCAGAATTGACTCCCTGGCAGTGGATGCTGACCCAGTGGTTGAGTATTCAATTGCTAACCTAAAGGTCAGTCATTCAAATGCACCAATTGCTGTATGGGAGAAAGACGTGGCAGTTGGCTTCTGTAAAGATTACATTCTTGGAAACCCTCTATGTCAGCTCTACTCCATTCTACAGTGCTGATATGAATTAAAAATCTACTCAACAGAAACAGGGTCTATTTTTATTAGTTACTTAAATTAGTTAATTAATTAAAATTAATTATTTGAGCATGCTTCTAGGCATCTACTTACCTGTGTTTTTCTATCAGGAGTAATTCTACCTCTCTAGGAGGAAAATGAAAATATGTAGCGCCATCTTGGACTCACATAGAGATGGGGTTAAAGGTTATAGCTAGCAATTCATGGAGAAGACTCAGAGATAACATACATACTTCAAATACAGAAATATTAAGACTGAAATGGCAGTTGAGAGTCCAAAGTTCTCTTCTCATTGACAGAACAGTGTGAATATCCCTGAGGTAGTTGTTCTGACTAACTGTGTAAATGCTTTCCTTACTAGTCTCACCAGTTAGGCTGTTAAAAGAGAGCACACATTTGTAAGGTAGGTTAAAATTTGTCATCTCTCAACAGCAAATTTAGGATCCCTGGGGTGCAGGGGTTAAGTGCTCATCCTCTAACCACCAACTGCTCAGTGGAAGAAAGATTTAAACCTTACAGCCTTGGAAACCATAAGAGCATTTCTATTCTGTCCTATTGGGTCAGTAAATCAATAATAATGAGGAATGGGTGTAGAAAAATTAGAACCCCTTTGAAATGAATCACCGTTTAAATGATTTGAATAAATTCTAATGAAATTTCAAGGGCTAGTTATGTGTATATAATTTTGCTTGTTTGTTTTTCTTTTTTAACCAAATGCACTCACACTTTATGACATAGTGTTACTTAGCAGTTCTGTTAACACCTCCCTCTAGGAAAACTTCCACTATGAAGGAGGGAAAGGCTGGTTGTCCTTAAATAACCACCTCCTACCTTCTCCAGTATGGTTTCATATCTCTCTGTTTTCAGAGAATCTGCTTCTTTCTAAATACTCCCAATCCAGTCTTCTGAATAAATTCTATGCTGCTAAGATATGTGAATGCAATCAAGATTAGAAATAAACTTGCCACAGAAAACCAGATAACTTTCTACTATATATCTAACTCAAATACACTTTGTGTCAGAAAGAAACGTGTGGGCTTTGTGTTCACATTGCACATAGTAAACTCTGTTTTGCCCTTAGCTCACGCCAAGAAAAAGAGAGGTACTGTGCTTAGCGTGGGGCTAGAAATGGGTTTTGGGTTTTTTTGTGTGATTAAAGTAATAAATTGACAATGGTTGCCTTTAGTGCTGCAGTGAGACAGAATCTCAGGCCAAGACCAGACTCAACAGAAACATAGTGACTTCATTAATGAAAGCTACAGACCTGGCTCTGAGCAGACAGTGTCATTGTTATTGGCACATGTGACTTTCATTTGCTGCCACTGATGAAGTAGAACAAGCACTGGGTTGGCATCCTAGGACTTGACTTCAAAATTCTGGTGTTAAAACTTACTAGTTGAGTGACTTTGTGCAATCATTATCTCTAGGCTATAATTTCCTCATCTGTAAAATTGAAATAATAATAAGAAGAAGAACATTCCCCAATTAGATTGGCATACAAATAATTAAAATAACTCATTTAATTCTGTAAACATTTATGGAATACATCCTATCCATCAGGCACTCTCCTCTCATACCATAAGTAAAATGATGAATGGATGAGTCAAGGTCTCTGTCCTTCAGAACTAAGCAAATGGGAGAAAGAGACAAATGAGAAGAAAATTCCAATATAATGTGGTAAAAACATTAGTAACTGCCTCACAAAGCTTTACAAGGACACAGAAGAGGGGCCTCTATCAATTACAATGATTTGTGAAGTAACTGGTATATATGCTGATAGAAACCACTTGAACTATCAGGAAATGCATTGTCTTACATAACAGTCAGTTCCCTGACTTCAGATTTGGAGAGTGTATGTTGGTTTGAACTGCAAGGTTGGCATCTCAAGCTCACCAGTCACTCCTCTGAAACCCTATACAGGGTCACTATGGGTTGGAACCGACTCTATGGCACTTAACAACAACAACAACGTCTTCCAGGACCAAGAATGTCCTTTACACATGTGCCTTACTACAAAAAGTAGTAAAGCCACACAATATGTGGATCATAAACTGGACCATAGCAGCAACTGAGACAGTCACCTTCCTTGTCCATATCTGTTTCTTGCATCTCATTAGACTAAGTAGACTTCATTGTTGTTAAATGCCATCAAGTCCATACATATTCATAGTGACCCTGTACAGGGTTTCCAAGGAGTGGCTAGAGAGTTTGAACTGATGACTTTGTGATGCAAACTGACCTTATGGTCTGGTCCAGTGCTTATCCTACAGCATCACACCAGGACTCCAAGTACATTTATAAAGCAATGGTAAGTAAATAAAAAGGATTGCCATATTGAATGTGACAAATAACCTTGGATGAGGTGTAACTATAATATCTATTTGAGATCATAGACATCTTAAAAGCAGTAAAGTGAAAGTGAGGGTAGGATTTCCTGAAGAAGACCAATCCAAGAGTTTAAAGAATGAAAAAGTAACCAAAGGTGATAGAGAAAAATGGAGCATCTCAAAATTAGAATATCGTGAACATGATTATGGCATCAAAATACCACAGTGGTAAACAAAACAAAACAAAACAAAAGCAGAGGTAGCATTTATCGTGAGCCATTTACATCCGGTGTTGATTGAAATTTTCCACGCACATAACAGCAACAAGAGGAATATAATGGTTTTAAGATCACTCTCTCACTTAGCTCTGTTCTCCCTATCACCCTCTCTCCACTACTGGTCTGTTAGTTTGTTGTACATGGTGGCATACGTATGGCTGTGATACCAGAGGTACACCACCTGTAATTAAAATGTCAATAAGGTCACTCATGGTTACAGACTTCAGCAGAGCTTCTGGATTAAGAAAGAATAGGAAAAAAAGTCAAGTGAATTACTTCCAAAATTTAGCTATTGAAAACCCTATGGATTGCAACAGAATATTGTCAAATATAGTCTGAAAAATCACTGCCTAGGTTGGAAGACATTCAAAATCTAAGGTGTCTGTAACAATGGACGCAAGCATATGAAAGGTTGTGAAGATGGTGCAGAAGTGAAGTGAAAGTGAGGGTAGGAACAAACAATGTTTTTCTCTGCTGTTCAAGGAGTCACCGGTGAGTTAGAATCAACTCAGCAGCAATTAAATAAAATAAATGGTCTGTCTAGTGGTGGTGGTGGTTCCGTGCTGAGGAGTCTGTTCCGACTCATAGTGACCCTGTACAGTGTTTCCGAGGCTGTAAATCTTTACGGGAACAGAAAGTCTCATCTTTCTCCCGTGGAACAGCTGGTAGTTTCGAACTGCTGACCTTGAGGTGTGCAGCCCGATTCGTAACCACTACACTGGTCTCTCTAGTAAAGTATCCTAATTCTGCAAGCGGATATACAGTTGTATATTTACTCAGATAAAAACGGAGTAAATACAACATGAATAGCATGATGATTACGTCCTCCTTTTATTTAAAGTGAGTATTTGACCAACAGAAAACATGAATAAAAGATATTATAAATACTGCTACAGATTCCTGCACATATTACATTTTGTTCTAATTTTAAAATTATTTCTTTCTAGCTTGGGAGAATAGAAATTAAGCATTTACTATGTTGTTAGGTGCTGTTCAGTCATTTCCAACCCAAAGCAACTCTATGTATAACAGAAGGAAAGGCCACATGGTCCTGAAACATCCACACAATTGCTGCTATGGGGGGTGTGGGGGGAGGCTCCCTTTTTTTCCCTGAGGCTACACTTAACAAAGCTTGATGTCCTTCTCCAGGGACTGGTACCTCCTGATAATATGTAAAATGAAGTGTGGTCATCTTAGCTTCTAAGAAGCATTCTAGTTGTACTTGTTCCACCAGATCTGTTTATTCTTCTGGCAGTCCATGACACCTATAAAATTCTTCTCCAACACCATAACTCAATTCATTAATTATTTTAGGTCTTCCTTATTCACTGTCCAACTTTCACATGCATATGGGATTATTGAAAATACTATTGCTTGGTCAGGTCCACCTGAGTCCTCAAATTGACATCTTTGCTCTTGAACCCTTAAATGAGGTCTTTTGAATCAGATTTGCCTAATGCAGTACATTTTGTTTCATGACTGCTGCTTCTGTGAGTGTTGGTTTGGTTAAAACAAGAAAAATGTTATTGACAACTTCAATCTTTTATCCATTTATCATTTTGTTATTTATGGTCTAGTGGTGAGAATTTTGTTTTCTTTACATTGCGGTGCGATACATACAGAAAGTGTTGATCATTTAATCTTCATCAGTTAAGTATGTTAAGCCTTCTTCCCTTTCAACAAGCAAGGAAATATGCAGATATGTGTCATCTCCATATAGCAGGTTGTTAACGAGTCTTCCTCCAATTCTCATGTCACATTCTTCTTCATATTTTTCAGAGTATTTGCTCAACATACACACTGAATAAGTATGGTGAAAGAATGCAATGCTGCCACACATCTTTTCTAATTTTAAACCCCTTTTTCTGTTTGACTGATTGCTTCTTGGTCTATATACAGATTCCTCATGAGCAAAATTCAGAATTCCAGAATACTCATTCACAAAATGTTTCCATAGCTTATCAAGAGCCATATTGTAGAAGACCATTGCATAGCCAATAAAGTACAGGTAAAAACATCTTTCTCTATTCTCTGCTTTCAGCCAGAATCCATCAGATGTTAGCAATCATAGTTCTCATTCCACATCCTACTTTGAATCCGGCTTGAACCTCTGGCAGTTTCCTGTCAAGGTACTGTTGCAGCCATTTTTTAAGTACCTTTAGCACAATTTACTTGTATGTGATATTAATGATTTTGTCCAATGATTTCCTCATTCTGTTGGGTCACCTCTCTGGAATGGGTAATCCAATAAATTGGCTAGGTAATTATCCTCCACATTTCTTGGCATTGAGAGTGAGTGCCTCCAGTGTTACATCAGTTTGTTGAATGATTTCAATTTGTATTACATCAAATCCTGGAGTCTTGCTCTTTGGCAATGCCTTCAGTGCACCTTAGACTTTTTAAGTTGGCTCCTGATCATAAGCAACCACTTAAAATAGTTGAACACTGACTAATTTTTTTTGGTACAGTGACTCTGTGTATTATTTCCATCTTTGTTTGATCCTTTCTGCAACATTCAACATTTTGTCCAAAGAGTCCTCCAGTTTTGCAGGTCGAGATTTCAAATTTTTCTTCAATTCTTTCAGCTTCAGAAATGTTGAGCATGTTCTTCTTTTAGATTTTTTAACTCCAGATCTTTGCACATTTCATTTCAATGTTTGACTTTGTCTTCTCGAGCTGACCTTTGAAATTTTCTGTTCACCTTTTTTACCTCCTCATTTCTTCCACTTGCTTTAGCATCTCTATGCTGGAGAGCAAGTTTCAGAGTGTCTTCTGACATCCATTTTGATCTTTTCTTTCTCCTTTGCATTTTGTTTTCTGTATGATGTCCTTTATGTCATCCTACAACTATTCTGGTTTTTGGTCACTAGATTCTATTGTTTCTAATCTGTTCTTGAGGTAATTTTCAAATTCAGGTGGGATGTGTCCAAGGTCAGATTTTGGCTCTCTTACACTTGTTTTAATTTTCTTCAGCTTCACCCTGAACTTGCATATGTGCAATTGATGGTATATTCCAAAATCTTCCTCTGGCCTTGTTTTGGCTGATAATATGGAGCTTTTACACTGTCTCATTTGATGCAATTTGATTTCTTTGTATTCCATCTAGTATACTCTATAATCATCTTTTATTACAGAATTTTTTTTTAAATATTAACAATGGAGAAGACATTGGAATTGCAAAATTCTATCATGCAATCTCCAGTATCATTTCTATCACCAATACCATATTTTTGAACTACTGATTCTATTTTTTTGTATGTGTCCAACCTTTGCATTCAAATCACCAGTAACTATCAATACATCTTGATGGCATATTTTATCAATTTCAGTCTGAAGAAATTGGTTGTTGTTGTTGTTGATCTTAACTGCTGTCAAGTGAATTCTGACTCAGAGCAACCCTGTATAGGACTCCAAAGAACATCTGGTGACCCTGAACTTCTGACCTTGCAATTCAAACCAACCTTGCAGTCCAGCGTATTAACACACAGTGCCACATCAGGACTCCAGTCTTCCTTGTAGGCATATTGATATTATCTTATCACAGACAGCATTATACTTCAAGACAAATCTTAAAATGCTCTTTTTTTTTTTTTTTTAAAGTTGTTATTGTGAATTATGTGATAGTTTATATGGGAGAACATTAGCTTTACATTCATTCTATTGTATTTCATTTCATTGACATCGTTATAATCCCCTCCATGTGTCATAAAACATCCAAACGGTATACCCTGCAAGCCTGCCCCCTGGTCATCAACACACAGCCCCTCTCCCTCCCTGTGTCTGGAGTTCCCCAGTTGCTCCATCTCTAGCATCACTACTTCTCTGGGTAGGGTCCCACACTCCTCTCTTCTCCCTTGATGGTCCCAAGGACCACTGCTTCTGGGCTGCAAAGTCAACCACTCTCCTGCTTTTGTTACAAAACTTCTACTTTTACATTTCCAACCATCACAGTCAGTCCTGATAGTAATTAATTCACTACTGTACCACAAGAGTCTTATCCCCATCTCCTTTCATCAGCCCCATCCTGACAGACTGGAAACTACTCAGTGGAGAGTCTACCTTCCCAAGCACCCTCTGGATCTAGTCTCCCTCTTTTTGTTTTTAAATGTTTTATTGTGAATTATGTGATAGTTTACATGGGAGAACATTAGTTTTACATTCATCCAATCATAGATCATTTCATTGCCAAGGTTACAATCCTTGCATCATCAACCAACCAAAGGGTATACCCTACAAGCCTGCCCTCCCATCCCCTAGTCATCAGCACACAGCCCCTCTCCCTCTCTGGGTCTAGAGTCCCCAGCTGCTCCATGTCTCTATGTCATTGTCTCTGCCTCCATCTCTGGTGTCACTGCTTCTCTGGGTAGGGTCCCGCTCTCCGCTCTTCTCCCTTGATGGTCCCAGGGACCTCAGCTCCTTGACTGTTAAGTTAATCACTCCTCTCTTTGCTACAAAATGTCTACCTTTACATTTCTAACCCTTACAATCAGCCCTGATAGCAATTATTCACTATTGTACCACAAGAGTCCTATCCCCATCTCCTTTTATCAGCCCCACCCAGACAGATTGGATACTACTTAGTGGAGATTCTACCTTCTCCACACCCTCTGGATCTAGGTTCCCACTTGAAAGCTTGTAAGCCAGTCACTTCTTGCCTTTGCATAGTGCCCCCATTTTAGGTAGCCAATATCTAAGTTGCCCATTCCTGTCTACCCTATGTACCGAGGGGGTGGGAATGATCCTCGCTGTAAAGATTTGCTCCCTCTATGGAGCTACTCCATCTATAGGTGTAGGTCAAGTTCATCAAATTATACTTTCTTTCCTCTTCTTTCTTATTCTAGTCAAGTTCTGATCATCCAGCCATTGAATCCAGGTCAAGTGGGTACTATCTGCAAGTATGGGTTCTTGTGCATTTTCCCTCATGCTATATCAGCTGGACACTTCACTCTCCACTCTAGTCCTCTGTGACCATGCCACTGTTTCTGGGCCCAGTAATCCCCATGACTTGCCATACTGCCGGCCAATCAGGTCTCAACCCGGGTTCAAAGGAGTCTATTGAATGTGGTCAGACTTAGCTCACAAAGTCATTGCTGTTTTTTCCCCACTTCCCCTTATCAGACCACATGCCTGCTCATATATTTCCCTTGAGTCTTAGTCTTGGAAAGGGGTTTGCCCTGGGGGGACCCGACAACTTGCCCTGATGGCTCCTGGGCAGACAACTTGCTTGTTCTTGTAGTAGTCAGTTGGACTGCCATTATTATTTTTTATTTTTCCTGCTGGTCTTTCTTTCAAGAAGAATATTTTATTCTTCTAGCCACTAAAGGCTGGTCTGCTTGTCCTTTCAAGTGGAGATTTCCCACCTCAGAAGATTCTGGATGGGACTCAGGATTCCACCTATGGTCTAATGGAATGCAAAGGCTCGCAGGAAACATCCTTAACTAGGCAAGTTCTAGCCACATTTTAGGTGTTCCAATCAGTTATCGGCTGAAGACAGACTTACAAGCTTCCTATGGTGATGCTTCTGGCTATACCTTTCTCTCCCCATTAAGTGTCTATTTTACAATGGTATTCATGGGAAACGAACATTCAAAAGACAGCCAAGCATCTTAACTTTATTTCCCCTCTTTTACCCATTCAAACCATGCCTCAATCTCTAGATTCCAGATCCCTGTTGTTCCAAGGTTGTACATACATCATTATTTACCTCTGTCCCACTTAGCCCATGCACACATGTCTAACTGTTCTCCCATCCACCTTGTTCTTCCCACTCTCCTCCCCCTTCTTTTGTATTCCACACCTCCACCCCAGAACCAAAGATATTCTGTGCCTATTCTCTGCCCTATGATCCACCTTCCCATCCCTCCCCTCAGCCCACATCACACATCCCAGTAACCAGCAAACATGTTTGCCCACCTTTTAGTATGGGTTCTTTTTCTTAGTCTTTTACAGTAATGGTCTTATGCAGTATTTCTCCTTTTGCCACTGACTAATTTTACTCAGCATAACGTCTTCACGGTTCATCCATGTTATGCAGTGGCTTGCAGCTTCCTTGTTATTCTTCAGGGTAGCATAATATTCCATTGTGTGTATGTACACTGTTTGTTTATCCATTCTTCCACTGATGGGCACTAAGGCTGTCTCCATCTTTTTGCTATTGTAAATAGTGCTGCTATGAACATTGGTGTGCATATATCTACTCGTGCTATGGCTCATATTCTTGCGAGTAACTACCAAGTAGAGGAATTGCTGGATCATAAGGAATTTCTATTTCCAACTTTCCGAGGAAGCGCCATATTGCTTTCCAGAGAGGTTGAACCATTTTGCAATCCCAACAGCAATGCAGGAGCGTCCCAGTCTCTCCACATCCTCACCAGCATTTATTGTCCTGTACTTTTTTGATCTTTGCTGTTACTGTTGGTGTGAGATGATAACTCATTGTTGTTTTGATTTGCATCTCTCTAATGACTAGTGATCAGGAACATTTCTTTATATGTTTGTTGATTGCCTGGATCTCCTCCTTGGTGAAGTGTCTATTCATGTCCTGTACCCATTTTTAAATTTTTTTAAATTGGGTTATTTGTTTTTTTCTTGTAGCGGTGTTGTAGTTCCCTGTACATTGTAGAAATTAGTCCCTTGTCCAATATGTCATTGCAAAAAAATGTTTTCCCATTCTGTAGGTTTCCTTTTTATTCTTTTGGTGAAGGCTTTTGATGCACATAAGTTTTTAATTTTTAGTATGTCTTAATCATCTATTTTGCCTACTTTTGTTTGTGTAATTTTCAAAATGTCTGCAATCCATGTATGCCCTGAATTAGAGCTCTCACTTTTGTGCCTGTTTTTTCATTGATGGTCTTTATAATTCTGGGATTCACATTAAGTCTTTAATCCTAAAATGTCCTTATTAATGATGAATGTGACACCATTCCTCTTTGATTTGTCATCTCTGGCATAGTAAACCATTTGATTGTCAGAATAAAAACTGTCAATGCTGAATAAAGATTTGCAATACTGAAAAGCCTAACAGTTCTATAGATGGCCTCACTGAATCAAAATTAACTTGATGACAGTGAGTGAATGACATTTGTGGTTGCAAAGGAAAAATCTCAGGTCATCATGAGAAAGAAACCAGTTTCTCAGTTTAGTATGTTTCCTATTTGTTTTTCCTTATACTTAATTCATAAAGTTTTAAATATAAGACTAGACAACATTTTCTTCTTATTGGTTTTGCATTGAATGGGTGGTCCTTTTCCGTGTGCATACAAAGCTTTTTCTCTGTCTAGAGAGTATTATTTCATTGTACCTTCTTGAAAACATTCAAATGAGTATATCACAGACAAGTCTCTGGCTGCATTTCTTAATGCAGTCACATGGCTATCTACTCAGTGAAAAATAATCTACTTATCCCTCATCTTAACCTTCCATAAAGTTAGAACTGATGGGATGTTGTGCTAAGAGCCACCAGACAAAGGCCATATGAAATAGTCAAATACCACTTTAAAATGCATTTTAGAAGGAAAAAACAAAATTACATCCCTGTGACTACTGCTTTAAGTAGTCTATTAACACCAAAGTGAAGCAAACACATATTAAGTAGGGAAGTTAGAGTGTGTCAAGGGGGAAATTTGAAGGGAATGAAAGAGTGACAACATGACATTAATTGTTGAAAAGTTGCAGTGTCCCTTTAATCATATGCAATATATTTTGAAATGTCAGTACAATCTATGATTCATTTTGCTTCTTGAATCATATAGAGTAGGAAAGCAGATTGGCCAATGAGAATGTCAGGAGCAATAGCAAAAGGAGACAACCTTCCTAGGAGGGGCACAGGCACATTCAGGAAACATTTTATTCTAAACTATTTCTAGATACTCAAAACTAGAAAAATCAGACCATATTTAGTCTGACTGTGAAACATGTGTGCACTGGTGATGTGAATATAGCCATTTACTCAGGTAATTTGGCAAAAGAGAAAAAAGATAAAAACTTTTCTTATAACATGTAGGTATACAACAAGGCAGAAAGAAGTAAGTGAAAATACAATACTTGTTTATCGACAGACAACATATAGTAAATGTATTTTAAACTGTATTGCAAGTTATCTTTTTATCATTTAAATTGACCTACCAGTTTACATCTAGTCCTCATTTTCCCACTAAATAATGGATGGGGAAACTCTTATCAGAAAGCACCTCTCTTTTTTTATCTTTTGGAGTCCCTTATTGACAAATATTATTATTAAAATTTCACCTTTAATGTCATTGTGAGACATCTAAATGAAAGGAAAAGAGGACACTGGATACAGGAATTCTTAAATGTAAACTCCTTTGCAGTCTGATTCCTATAGCATGAATAGCAGTCTGAGCTTATTGGCACTTTCAACTGCAATGTCAAGTTCATTTCAAAATTTAATACAACAAATTTATCACCACCACTCTTCCTTCAGTAAGGACACTGATACCAAACTGCTACCAGCTGGTGGTCTGAAAAAAAGATGGCTTGCTGAAAATGAAAATTCTCTGCTCTAAAGCTAAATAACTCATCTCACATATAATGTGTCTTCTGTTTCTGCAAGAGCACGCTATTGCTTCCCACGATTCAATCTTTTAGTAATCCATCTGGGTAGCAATAAAGAAATAAATATTTACTCACTTCTTGCTTCTGGAAAGACAGTAATATATCTTATAGATTTCAAGAATAACATCTCCAGGAGGAAACAAAAACAACAGATTAGAATTGATACTATTGTTAGCAACCCTTCCATTGGTCTAGCTTACTTCCATTGTACATAAGCAATATGAGGCTGCCATTTGTCTATAAAAGCAGTTACCAAAATGTGGTCCCTAAACCAGCACCATCAACATTACCTGAGTACTTGTTAAAATGCAAATTCTTAAGTCACCTCTCAGACACACTGAGACAAAAACTCACGGGTACAGCCCAGCAATCTGTGATATTACATCCAGGTGATATTACAATCTGTGATATTACATCTAGGTGATGAATGCTCTAGTTTGAGAATCACCAATCTAGAAAAATGAGTCCTTGTGTGGCACTGGAGGACAAACAGTGGACTGCTAACCACAAGCACAGTGGTTCAAACACACTAGCTACTCCTCAAAAGCCCTATTCTGGCTCACTATGAATTGGAATAGACTCAGTGGCATTTAGCAACAGTAGTAACAATCTAGAACAAAGCAGCATGCTCCCCAAACATTTCTAATCCAAGTTTCCTACACAAATTACCAAGACATCCAAAGGAGGTATGTTGTTCCTATATGTATTCAGAAAGATTCCACTGCAATTTGAAGCCCAGGATTGGAGGTAGGCTCATTAACAGCATGCAATATACAGATGATATATTTTGTTAGCTGGAATTTAAGAAGACTTGAAGCACTTCCTGATGAAGACCAAAGACTACAACCTTCATTATTAATATATTTCAATGTAAACAAAATAAAAATACACACAACAGCATCATGATAAATGATGACAAGATTGAAGTTGACAAAGATTTACCTTCACTTGGATCCACAATCAACACTCATGGAAATAACAGTAAAGAAAAATTAAATGAATTTTTAAAAGAGATGGAATAACTGATCACTAACTTTACATGGAAAGGAAAGAGACCTTCAACAAGAAAAACACTGCTTAAGAAGAACAAACGTGGAGGACTCTCACTCTCTGATCTCAAAATTTACTATACAGCCACCGTGGTCAAAACAGTCTGGTATTGGTACAATGAAAGGTACATAGATCAATTGAACAGAACTGAGAGACCAGAAGTAAATCTATCCAAGTACAGTCAGCTGATCTTTTACAAAGAACCAAAGGGGAAGAGATAACTTCTTCAATAAAGGGTGCTGGCAAACTGGAAATCCATTTGCAAAAGATGTAGCAAGATCCATATTCCATATCATATTCAGAAACAACTCAACATGGATTAAAGACCTAAGTAAAACCTAGAACTATAAAGATCATCAATGAAAGAATAGGGATGAACTTAAAACATACAAACAGTAGAAGACAAAAGAAATGACTGGCACATCCTAAAACTCAGGCACTTTTGTGCATCAAACACTTTTTCCAAAAGAGTGAAAAGGGAGCCCACAGACTAGGGGAAAAAAAATTTACAACAACATATCAGACAAGGGACTAATCTATACAATTTATAGAAGACTATAATACCTCTGCAATTAAAAAGACAAACAACCCAATTTAAAAATGAGCACAGGACATAAACAGAGACTTCACCAAGGAAGACATTCAGGCAGCCAAAAAACATATGAAGAAATATTCACGTTCATTAGTCATTTGAAAGATGCAAATCAAAACAACATGAGATATCATCTCACCCCAGCACTTACAGTGAGGTTCAATAAAACAGAAAACAATAAATGCTGGTGAGGGTGTGGAGAGACTGAGACCCTCTTACATTGTTGCTGGAACTGTAAAATGATTCAACTACAAAGGAAAACAGTATGGCACTTCCTCAGAAAGTTGGAAATAGAAATGTCATATGACCCAGCAATCCCTCTACTTGGTATATATCCACAAGAAATAAGAGCCAGTATATAAGTAGATATATACACACTGAATTTCACGCAGCACTATTCACAATAGAAAAATCATGGAGACAGCCTAAATGCCCATCAGAGGAAGAATGGGTAAACAAACTTGATACATACACACAACAGAATATTATACAATGCTGAAGAATAATGACGAATCTGCAAAACACCTCAGAACCTGGAAGAACCTGGAGGACAATATGCTGAGTGACATCAGTCAATTGCAAAAGGACAAATAGTGTATGAGATCACTACTGTAAAAATTCAAGAAAAGATTTTCATACTAAAAGAAACACCCTTTGATAGTTATCAGGGGTTGGAGGGAAGGTAGAGTAATTCACAGACTAGGCAGGGGTGGGAAACCGTTGTTCTGCCACAATGTATAACATCATCCACCGGCCATACAAAATTTTCAACTTAAAATTAGCCTGGTTTGTTTGGCCAAACGCTTAAATTTTCTCACCCCTACTGTGTTGACTCCACGGCACATAACAACAACAACAACAACAACAACAACTGTGATGGCTGGAGTTGTGGTGTGCCTCTGTGGGCTAATATGTCAGACAGCACAGTTGTTTGAACTTCAAGGTTGGTGGTTCAAGCTCACCAGCTACTCCTCAGAAACTCTATACAGGGTCTTTATAGGTTGGAATTGACTCGATGGCACTTAACAACAACAACAACAACAACAACAACAACAGTGTGATGGCTGGAGTCCTGATGTAGTGCTGTGGGTTAATGCACTGGACTGCAAAGTCAGTTTGAACCACAAGGACAGCAGTTTGAGCTCACCAGCCACTTCTTGCAGGGTCACTTTGGAACTGACTCAATAGCACTTAATAACAACAATAACATACTGAGTCCTGGCATGGTACTGTGGTTTGCAAGGTCAGTCTAAACCACAACGTCAATGGTTCAAGCTCATCAGCTGCTCTTCAGAATCTATATATGGGGTCACTATGAATCAGAATCAACTCCACAGCCTTAATATCAATAACAACATACTGCCCACAGGGCAGACATTCCCAACCCCTTAACTAGAAGGTTGTTGTTGTTGTTGTTGTTATTGTTGCTATAAGTTGTTGTTGTTGTAAGTCAGAATCAGTTCAACAGCACTTAAAAACAACAACAATATACATCCCACAAATATACGAGAGTTTGGAATGGAATATGGATACATGGGCATTTCCTTTACCTCCAAACACAACTACGAATGTAGTGAAGTGGACAGCAGGAAAAATGAAAACTTGATATTCTCAAATATTAAAATAGAGGCAATGAATTGCTGGGTCTGGAGGCACAAGTCTATAGTCTTAAGGGACACCATGGTCAACTGGCATAACATAGCCCAGAAAGACAATTTTCTACATTCTACTTTGTTGAACAGTGTTGGGGATCTTAAAAGCTCATGAACAGCCATCTAAGGTGCAGCTATTGGTCTCTTCATATGCAGAAGAAAGAAGAGTGATGAGAACTGAAGAGATTTCGAATCAATTAGTCCAGTGAACATCAGTCTCCACAAATCTGAGACCATAAGAACTAGATGTTGCACAGCTACTACTATCAACTGTTCTGAAATGGACCACAATAGAAAGTTCTGGAATGAACATCAGAATATGTGAAGCAAAGCTCAATTATTAAAAATTTAAAATAAATAAATAAAAGGGCTTCCTGGATTTAAAGGGACTGAAGGAACCTGAAACCATCCTTCAGGTCTGGAAAGGAACACGCCATCATGGCCCAACTTTCAGCCAAGCAACAGATGGTTACAAAAGGGGAACACAAACACTAGTAAAGTATACTCACTATGGATGATGGAACTGTCAATCATTCAAAATCTAAGGGCAACATTTACCTAAGAACAAAATTGAGAAGGGATGAGACAGTGGGTGGAAAGGAAACAGGAACCATAGGGAAGAAGCAGGATAACTGTTACTGCATGGAGGGAACTGTGATCATTGGGATGAAACAAAGTGTGTTATTTGTTGAATACAAAACTGATGTTCACTCAATTAACAATACAAAGTTTAAAAAACAGAGAGAGAGAGAAAAAAAATGAAGTATTGCATTGGACAAATTTGCTATAAAAGATCTGTTTAACGTGTTCAAGAACAGAAATGTCAATTTGAGGACTAAGGTGTGCCTGAACCAGGCCAAGGTGTTTTCAGTCACCTCATATGCATGTGAAAGTTGGATAATGAATAAGGAAGATCAGATAAGAATTGACACATCTGGATTATGGTGTTGGGAAAGACTACTGAAAGTACCATGGACTGCCAGAAAACCACACAAATCTGTGTTGGAAGAAGTACAACTTTGAAAGGCTTACTCCTTGGAAAAGAGGATGGTATGATTTTATTTCTTGTACTATGGACATGTTATCAGGAGGGACCAGTCATTGGAGAAGGGCATCATGCTCACTAAAATGGAAGGTCAGTGAAAAAGAGGAAGACCCTCCCCCCCACTCCAATAAGATGGATTGACACAGTGGCTGCAACAATGGGCTCAAATAGAACAAGAATTGTGAGGATGGTGTCTGACCAGGCATTTTTTTGTATTGTTGTAAACAGGATTGCTGTGTCAGAACTAACTCAATGACACCTAACAATAACAGCCCTCCCTGGATAGTCATAGCCTTTAAGAAATTATTTGAAAAAAAGGACTCAGGTATATGGCATGTAACTGAGGTTGTTGTTGTTGTCGTTAAGTGTCATGGAGTCAGTTCCGACCCATAGTGACCCTGTATAGGCTTTCTAAGAAGCGGCTGGTGAGCTTGAACCACCAGCCTTGCAATTAAAAATGACATTGCAATCCAGTGTATTAACCCACAGCACCTAATCCCAAAGGAAATAGGATTAAATAAATTTGTTTTGTTTTCAAACGGAGGACAAATTGAGCATACTGCTGTTCAAAATACTGAATCAGTTCTAATAAGGGAAAATATTGGTTCTTTCTTGGAAGGCTATCCTTAAAAACTTACCAATATGGATTCAATCCTATATTTTTTATAGGCATGGGTTGATTAAATACCTTTCCAAGCACCCTTGTATAACTTTAATCAAACTGTCACAAAGATTCTTGAGCCATTACTAATGGGAGGAATATCACATAACCCCAAGAGGAGTGGGGAAATGAGACAGGAAAAGAAAAGGAGGCTTATGGTAATCAATCAAAATCAATCAAATCACCATAAATGACTGAAGTGTCATTTCACTGGGGAAATTCTGAATGTGGCATGTGTTGTTGTTAAGTGTCGTCAAGTAGGTTCTGACCCATAGCAACCCTGTAGAGGGTTTCAAAGGAGTGACTGGTGAGCTTGAACCTCAATCTTGCAGTTCAAACCAACTTTGCAGTCTAGCACATTAACCCCCAGCGCCACATCAAGATTCTGTATAGAACACATTAAGTACCTAAGGCAATGCTTGGGATGTAGATATTCATGTAGCAACTCTCCATCATTTGTTGAAGGCTGCTCCCCACTATCCTGAATTCCTTGGAAGTCCTGCTTGTGTATGTATGTAGGGGAAAGCAGGCTCTAGTGGATAGAGCCGTTCCTCATGTAAAGAGCTGCAGGTGCTGAAATGCACAAAAATGGTACCTTGCCAAAGGGATCTGGCCAGAACACTACAGTGTGTGCTATAGTCCTCTTAAGTCTGACTATTCTACAAAGTGGTTTCTCCTAGAGCTAGACAAAATGCATACCCATATGTATTCTTTCCTCATTTGATGAACACTTGACAATAGTCTTCAGATTTCCACACCTCATACAAAGGTATATAAGATTTTCTTTTCTACTCAAAATAAAAATACATAAGTTGATAATACAAGCAGAAAAGGATCATTAAAAAAGAACACGTTCTTTCATAAAAAAGAACATAGAGCCAAATTGCTACTTTACCTTCCAAAATGATCATCTTATTACACTACATTGTTATTTTAAACAAGGTAAAAGTGCTCAAGACTTTTAGAAAATTATTTGAAGTTTGTTTCGAGCCTCTCTGTCATCAGAGGCAGCTTTAATTTGGTCATGTCTCGTTAATAGGTTAGCTTACAGAGGGATATGCTTGTGTGGTAATGCAATTCTTTATAAATAATCTCCACTTTGTTCTTTCTAAATTCCAAGGAATTTTATACTGAAGTTGCAGTAAGAGAGTCTTGCAAGGAAAAGATCTATAAAGGTTAAGTACAACTGTTGACAAACATGAGATACAACACGACCAAAGGGTTTAGGAAACAATGACTTGATAACACACAAAACAAGTTCTATATAAATTCTCGAGAACTATAAATATTTTCTTACCTGAATGGCATTTGACTTTAGTCTCACAGTAGATCAAGAGAAAACACTTCATGATATTATGAAAGTAAAACAAAACAGAAGAACCTCCAACTATAATCAAAGATTCAAAAATATTAAAAATGTCTTTTAATCAAACTCAAGTAATTATTATTCTAGTATGCATCCCACTAATCAAAGATATCCTGAAAAATGTACTTGCAGTGTTATATTGTTGTTGTTAAGTGCCATCGAGTCAGTTCCAACCCATAGCAACCCTGTACAGGGTTTCCCAGGCTATAAATCTTTACGGGAGCAGAAAGCCTCATCTTTCTCCCACGGAGTGGATGGTAGTTTCAAACTGCTGACTTTGCAGTTTGCAGCCCGATTCGTAACCACTATACTACCAGAGTGTAGACCTTGCATATACATGCCATTTTAGCCAATATTAAAGATCACATTCTTAAATTGTTCTAGATTAATGATATAAGGAAAAACGCCTTAGAAATGAAAAGTGAAGTCACCTTAATAACAAAGAATCCTTTCTCATGTTTTCTCTACCTGGGAACAATCTAGTGCAATTTTTGAAAAAAGAAAAAAAATGTATGCAAGGGGACAATGTGGCAACACTGGAGAACTCTAAATGCCATGTGACTGTCAACATGTGAACTTTATTCTTCCTGATGTACCATCAGCCACAGATATTTGCTTTCTCAAGTTCAGACTGTGCATTTTGTTATCTCCAAATAAAGATACACGCTAAAATATACATGCAATTTTCTTTTTCAAGATACTCTACTTGGCAAATTATGGCGTGAATCAAGTGGAGAATACTCAGGATCTGGCTGTTCTAGTGGTGTTTGTCCAATGACCCTGTACAGCTGTTGGCAACTCTGTCCCCTATGGAACTATGAACCATGATGATAAGTGACACTGTACATTGTCCTGGCATGGCAGGGATTGTCCCAGTCTGCTCTAAGAAGATGTCACCATAATAGTAAGTCTCCAGTAACTGCCAGTGAAACTGAGCGGCAGCAACCCAGTTACAAGTTTGGGAAACAAAACTTACAATACAGTAAAAGAACCACATGATTATATCGATTGATGCAGAAAAGGCATTGACAAAATCCAACATCCATTCCTGATAAAAAAAAAAAAAAAAAAAACATTCAATAAACTCTGGGAGAAGCATTTTGTATCACATTCCGTTTACATGTCAAAGTTCCCCATTTAAAATGTACAGAAATTACTTGTCAATGAGACAAGAAAAATGTCTGCATAACCTCTACTCCATAGATTTGTATTGACTCACAGTAATGATGTGATGTTGTACAGAGGAAAGGAATCAAGGCTGATCCACCAATCAAATAATTGGAAGGTACATTTCAGAACAGAATATTTATTCATAAAATCTATTATACAATTTTCTTCTTGAAAATAAATAGCACTGACTAACACATTTCTTGGTTATATAACCAGGCTTGAGTGAGAATTTAGAATTTAGCTGGACTCTTTGGACTGTATTAGTAATGAATCAAAGTAGATGGAGTACAGGGCAAAGCAGAGATGGGAATACAAGAGAAAAATCCAGAGTAGAGCACATTTTGAAATGAACCAACGAGGTGTTTTGTTGTTGTAATTGTTTTCCCTTTCAGTTGCTGTCCAGTAAATTAAGACTCAAAGCAGTTTCATGCGGGTCAGAACAGAATAAACCTCAACCCACAGCTAGAGAATCCATTTCAACTCATAGCAACCTTGTATAGAGTTTCTGAGGCTATAAAACTTTATGGGAACAGAAAAATGCATCTTTCTCACAAAGAGCAGCTGGTGAATTTGAACTACCAACCTTTCAGTTAGCAATCCAGTGTCTATCCTACAGTGCCACATAAAGATTATTGTTGTTGTTAAATGCCACCGAGTCAGTTCCGACCCATAGCGACCCTGTATAGGGGTTCTGAGGAACAGCTGGTGAGCCTGAACTGCCAACCTTGCAGTTCAAAGGGCTTTGCAGTCTGGTGCATTAACCCACAGCGCCACACCAGGATTCATATCAAATTAATATTCCCAGGTATCTTGGTATTAAAAAAATATTATATCCAGTTTGTTTTTATGTTTTTAATTAATTGGAAGCTCCATGGTGGCTTTATTCTGGTGGCAAGATCTCAAGTCCATGTTCCTTGGTTCCAATATCACATAAATTGTGTTTCCAAGTCAACATATTAAAAAAAATTCTGGAGAAATGTGTCCTTCTAGTGGCAAGAACACTGTGGCTTTATAGGATAAGCCCTGGAC
Source organism: Chrysochloris asiatica (assembly GCF_000296735.1). Lineage (NCBI taxonomy): Eukaryota > Metazoa > Chordata > Mammalia > Afrosoricida > Chrysochloridae > Chrysochloris > Chrysochloris asiatica. The sequence goes on from NW_006408530.1 coordinate 29,315,363, forward strand.
TACTAACAATAAGTTCACAGGACAGAGTCCACTATCTGTTCCTTAAGAGAATGATGAGGCTTTCTGCTCCTACCAAAATTTGTTGTTGTTGTTGTTGGGTGCCATCAAGTCAGTACCAACTCATAAAGACACTATGAAGAAAAGAATGAAATGCTGTCCAGTGCTGTGCCAACCTCACACCATCGCTGTTCCACTTGAGCCCATTGCTGCTGCCTCTGAACCAATCCACCTTCTTAGGGGTCTTCCTTTTCTTCCTCGACCCTCCATTTGACCAAACATGATATTCTTCTTCAGGGACTGGTTCCTCCTGACAATATGTATGAAGTATGAGAGACAAAGTCTGGCCATTCTGGCTTCCAGGGAGCACGCTGGCTGTACTTCTTCCAACACAGGTTGGTTTGGTCTTTGGGCTGCTCATGGCACTTTTCATATTGCCCTCCAACACCATAACACAAGTGCATCATAAATGGAGAAAAGATACAAGTTGTCAAAGACTTCATTTTTCTGGGATCATCCATCAACACTCATGGAATCAGCAGTCAAGAAATCAAACAACGTACTGCATCAGGCAAATCTGCTGCACAAGACCAGGATTTACAGCCTTAGTATGGTAGTGGTGGTTATGTGCCATGGAGTCGCTTCCAACTCCTAGTGACCCTGTACAAGGTTTCCGAGGATATAAATCTTTACAAGAGCAGAAGGCCTCATCTTTCTCTCATGGAACAGCTGGTAGTTTCGAACTGCTGACCCTAGGGATAGCAGCACAATTCATAACCACTACACTACCAGAACTCCTTTAGAATCCCTATACAGTAATGCTAACTGTCAGAACCTGCTTGACAGCACTTAACAACAACAAGTGACAAAAACAGTACCTGGGTGGCATATATTGCTTGTTCTGACTACTAAAACAATGGTTAGTGGTTCAAAACCCACCCAACAGTACTGAGAAAGAAAACCTAACATCAACAGGTTTGTTTCCTTAAGTGGCAAGAGTAACAGAAAGCATGGTACTATCAAGAATCTTGCATAATCCAGATCACTTGATGTTATTGTTAAGGGCCATAGAGTTGGTTCTAACTCAGCAACCATGTGCAGAGTTTCTGAGGAGCTGCTGATAGGTTTGAACTGCCAACCTTGTAGTTAGCAGCCCACTGTTTAACCAAAAGTGCCACACTAGAACTTCTCATCATAGCTATGTGAAAATATCTTTGCAAGAACACTGAATGTTCCTTTTAGTATATGGGATGCCAGCAGTGGGTCAATATGGACAAGCCCAAAAATGCGACACAAAGCAAGTTGTCCTTGAAAATTAGAGCAAATCTCAAGTCTGCATAGATCTAATACGTGTTGATCTGTTTCTTTAAATAATAATAGAAAAGACTACGTCTTTTGTTCTCACACATTTAGCAATGAATGAATTAGAGAAGAAAGGGCCTATGCAACAATACACTCATAGTGATGAGAAGAAAACTATTAAATGTTATAAGAAAAAAATAATTACAGGAGACATACTATGACTCAAACTGTCTTCCCCCCGCCCCCCCTTTCCCTCTCCAAGCATTTAAATGAGTGTCAACAGTTCTGTCAATCCTGTAGCTATGGAAAGACCCTGATAATATGCAGAGAGTAAAAGAAGAGCAGTTCTCTGCCAAACCTCTGTCATTAATCATCCAGAATCATACCAAAGTTGAATTGTGAAAAGTGCACGCAGACTGTATTTTCAATTTCTTACTGGACAAAAAACTGCTTCAGCAATCAGGAGGCCAGCGTGTTCCTGTAACCACGGCTGTGGCTACTTCCCCACAAATGATGAAAAAGTCATCCAGGTATTTAAAACCCAAAACGCTGATACGAACAAGTATTTATTCCTACTTCTCCTAATAGAAGTCGAGAGTGTAGGTCAAAAGCTGAAAATTAGTCATTTCACAGGGATCCACAATAAAGTGCTAGAAGTGCTGTAAAATGGTTGTGTTGATACCTCAGCAATTTCTGAAGAAGGCACAACATTTATTGTGAAGGGAATCACCAGCACATAATGTATCCTTGCCACCAACTACCAGTACCTGCTAGGAGATGACAAAAGGTGGAAGTCATTTGGCACTGGATCCCAACTTAACAAGTGACCTTACTATTTCCTCATCTGGAGGTCAGTACAGCCATAGGTATTCTAATCCTCATTTTTAACTTTTCATTTTGTTAAAGAATTTTCTTTGCATAATTCCCCCAGGACAAAGCATGATAATCAATGAACACTATAATGAAAATAAACATAGCTTTTTTTTGAATGGTTATTTGCTAGAGCACTTCACTAGTCACATTTGTATAACTAACTTAATTATCACAGTCTCAAGAGTGAGAGGTAGGCATTATTATCCTTACATTGCAGGAAAGGATATTTGCACAGGTTACATAATGTGTCTGAGGTTATTTGAATTCCGAAATGTTTGACTCTAAAATCCAGCATTTAAACCTCTACACTAAGTATAATGTCCTGAATCAATTCCTACTCATAGTGACCCTGTGACAAAAATAAACAAACACACCACAGGATTTACAATCTTTCTAGAAGCAGACTCCTACATCTTTTTTCCATGGAGCAGCTGGTTAGTGGCTGAGCACTTTAACCCCTGCACCACCAGGTTGCCTACCTCTATACTATTGTTGTTGTTGTTACGTGTCACTGAGTCGATCCTAGCTCATTGTTGTTGTTTTTAAGTGCCTCCAAGGCAGTTCCAACTCATACCGACATTTTATAGGGTTTCTGAGAAGTGCTTGGGGATGTACACAAAAACACTTAGGAACTTTCTACATTCTCCCAATGACCTGGAGTTGAGAGCGAGAAGAGGAAGGGATGGTTGGTCTGAAGTATGGTGAGACCTGGGGACTCCTGAGCCCATGGACAAGGACATAGCAATGGAGGGCTAGAGCTTAGAATGAAACATCCAGCTGATATGAAGGGAAGGGAGATGCACAAGAACACCCAAACTTGCAGATAGTACCCATTTGACCTTGCCTCTACGGCTTTATAATCAGAACTCGACTAGAGGAAAATTACCCCCCCAAAAAAACCAACAACAAACAAAAAAAACCACACACACAAAAATAACTATTTTTGATAAATGAAACGAGGGTAAATTGCTACAATTTGATGAACTTGACCTATACTCATGGAGGTAGTAACTCTAAATACCAACAGAGAGGGAAGGAGTCCAGATCAAGTGTCAATGCTATACCCTCTTTACACAGGGTAGACAGGGATGGACAGCTTAGATATTGACGATTACCTAAAATGAGGGGGTGATGGAAGCATGAAGTGACTGGCTTACAAGGTTTAAAGAAAGAGTTTAGTTTAAAAATGTGTGGGGAAACAAAGAGTCCCCATTGAATAATTTTCATCTTGTTTAGATGGGTCTCGTTAAAAGAGATGGAGATAAGATTCTTATGATTCAATAGTGAATAAGGTATCATGTTTAATTGCAACTGTCACAATTGTAAAGGCAAAAATTTTATGACAAAAATGGGGAAGTAGTTAATTTTACAGTCCAGAAGCAAAGGCCCCTAAGATCAGCAAGGGAGAAGAGCATAAGAGGAATGTGGGACCATATCCAGAGAGGCAGTGACACCAGAAATGGAGGCAGAGATGGGGAGATGGAGAGAGGGATCAGTTGAGGACTCTAGATTCATGGAAAGAGAGGAATTGAGAGATGGAGACCAGGAGGCAGACTTGCAGAAGGTGCCCTTTGGTGGTGTAAATGATTATATATGCCTAAGTGGTTTTTTGTTTTTTGTTTTAAAAAAAGAATTAAAGTGAATAGAGAGAAATACTGTTATCTTATGGTACATGGAGGGGATTATAATCATTGTAATGAAACAAGGTGTATGATTTGTTGAATGTAAAACAAAAACAAAAACACTCAGGAATATATAATCATTTAAACATCCAAAGGGCAAATTTGCAAGCCTGCCCCCTGGTCACTAGCACACAGCCTTTCTCTTTCCAGGAGTCTTCAGCTGCTCTATTTCTCCATGTTCTCATCTCTGCCTCTATCTCTGGTGTAGCTGTTTGTCTGGATAGGGTCCCACATTCTGCTCATGATCTTCTCCCTTCATGGTCCTAAGGTCCTCTGTTCCTGGACTGCAAGCTTAACTACTCCCCCTCTTTTTGTTACAAAACTTGCATCTTTACAGTTGTGACAGTTGCAATTAATAATGATAACTACTCTCTACTGAATCATGAGAATCTTATCCCCATCGCTTTTCACCAGACCCCTCTACAAAAGATGAAAACTATTCAGTGGGGATGCTACTTTCTCCCCCATACTCTGAAACTAAACTCCCTCTTGAAAATTTGTAAGCCAGGAACATTGTACCTTTATAGCCCCTCCCATTTTAGGTAGCCAATGTTTAAATTGCCCACCCCTATGAACCCTGTATAAAGAGGGAACAGGAGACTCCTTCCCTCTCAATTGTTATTTTGAACTACCACATCCATAGTATAGGTTAAGTTCATCAAATTGTAGCAATTTTCACTTGTTTTCTTTATCAAAAACTTTTTTTTTTTTTTTTATCTTCCTGGGAAAATTATTGAATGATGCAGAAAGCATCAAGAGAAGATGGAAGGAATACACAGAGTCATTGAACCAAAAAGATATGGTTAATGATTCAAGTGGTAGCATATGATCAAGAGCCAATGATACTGAAGGAGGAAATTCAAGGTGCATTGAAGGAATCGTCAAAGAACAAGGCACCAGGAACTGATGCAATAAAAACTGAAATCTTTCAAGAAAGTGAGGAGGCACAGGAGGCACTCACTCATCTCTGCCAAGAAATTTGTAACACAACTATCGGACCAACTGATTAAAAGAGATCCATATTTGTGCCCATTCCAAAGAGAGGTGACCCAATGGAATGCAGAAATCATTGGACAATCTTTTTGATATCCCATGCGAGTAAAGTTTTGCTAAAGGTAATACAGAAATGGCTGCAATCATACATTGACAGAGAACTTCCAGAGGTTCAAGTTGGATTCAGAAGAGGCCCTGTAATGAGGGATATCATTGCTGATGTCTGATGGATCTTGGCTGAAAGCAGGGAATACCAGAAGGATGTTTACCTGTGCTTTATTGACTACGCGAAGGCTTTCGATTGTGTGGATCATGACAAGCTATGGACAACATTGCGAAGTATGAGTATTTCAGAACACTTAATTGTGCTCATGAGGAATCTGTACCTGGACCAAATGGCAGTTGTTCGAACAGAAAATGAGAACACTGAATGTTTTAAAATTAAGAAAGTTATGCAACAAGGTTGTATTCTTTCACCATATTATTCAACCTGTATGCTGAGCAAATAATCCAAGAACCTGGGTTATATGAAGAAAAACATGGCATCAGGACTGGAAGAAGACTCATTAATAACCCATGACATGCAGATGATACAACCTTGCTTGCTGAAAGTGAAGAGGACTTAAAATATTTACTGATGAAGATCAAAGAGCACAGCCTTTGGTATGGATTACATCTCAATGTAAAGAAAACATAAATCCTCACCACTGGACCAATAAACACCATTCTTATCAACAGAGAAAAGACTGAAGTTGTCAAGGACTTCATTCTTCTTGGGTCAACTATCAACACTCACGAAAGCAGCAGTCAAGAAATCAAACGACGTATTGAATTAGGAAACTCTGCTGCACAAGACCTTTGAAGTGTTGAAGAGCAAAAATGTCAGCTTGAGGACTAAGGTGCACTTGACCCAAGCCATAGTATTTTCAATAATCTCATATGCATGCAAAAGCTGGACAGTGAATAAGGAAGACCGTAGAAGAATTAATGCTTTTGAGTTATGGTGTTGGAGGAGAATATTGAAAGTGCCACGGGCTGCCAAAAGAACCAATAGATTCTTTTTGGAAGAAGTGCAGCCAGAGTGCTCCTTGGAGGGCAGGATGGCCAAACTTCATCTCTCATACTTCGGACATGTTGTCAGGAGGGACCAGTCACTGGAGAAGGATATCATGTTTGGTAAAGTGGAGAGTCAGAGAAAAAGAGGAAGACCCCCAACAAGACAGAATGGCCAAGTGACAGCATCGATGGACTCAAGGGTGGCAACGGTATTGAAGTTGGCCCAGGATCGGGCAGTGTTTCGTTCTGCTGTACATAAGATCGCTATGGATCTATACTAAGTCGATGGCACCTAACAACAACAACAGTTGAGTTCTGATCATTAGGCCATAGAAGCTAGGTTGAATGGGTACAATCTACAAATTTGGGCGTTCTTGTCATCTCCCCTCACTTCATATCAGCTGGGTGTTTCACTCTCAGCTCTAGCCCTCCATGGCTATGTCCTTGTCCATGGACTTAGGAGTCCCCAGGTCTCACCACACTTTGCACCAACCAGCCCTTTCTCTTCTCACTCTCATCACAAGGTCAATGGGAGTCTATGGAACTTGGTCAAATTCATCCCATATCTTCATTGCTGCCTTTCCCCCTCTTCCACTTAACAGCAGACCAACATGGTGACATCAAGCTTGTATGCCTGCTCATGGGTTCCTCACCAAGGTAGTTCTTTCATATCCCCATGTGACTCTTATGAATCCATACATAGCCATAAGAATCACTAGGGGATGTTGTTAAAATGTAGATTCTGATTCAGCTGATCTGGGTTGGCAATGCAAATTTTAGTAGAGGAGAGAACCAGAATGAACTTGTGGGAGGCCTGATTATTTCACTCCACACACACCAAGAGCATTATAAATGTGGCTTTTCAAGGCAAAGATGATTAATGGACATACTCTGTATTCTTTCATGAAGTCTTAGAGTGGTGCTATAGGATAAGCACTCTATAAGATCAGTTTGAATTGCAAGGTGTATGGTTCAAACTCACCAGCCATTCCTCAGAAATCCTATACAATATCACTATGAGTCAGAACTGACTGGACTGCATTTAACAACAGCAACATACTCTTTCAAGATACTTTTTTTTTTTTTAATTATGGGATAATGTTTCAAATGTCAATTCTCTCATTTCCATGTTACTTACATATTTTTTCAATCATCCTTCATTCAAACTTTTAACAAGTGTCTTTCCTTAATCACCAAACTTGTAATACAATGGTATTTTAAGTTTGGTGATTAAGGAAAGATGCTTGTTGAAAGTTTTGCAAATCTTGACAACTTATATGTAAAAACAGTTCTTTAAAAAGGTTAGTATTATGTCTAGAACTCATCCTAATGTTTAATATTATATAAATGAAAAAAAAATCTCTATATATTTTTTATAGGGTCCTAGTGTGGCACTGAAGGATAAGAACTGGATAGGTAAGCTTAAGGTCAGCAGTTCAAATCTATCAGCCGTTCCTCAGAAAACCTTTACAAGGTTGCTCTGAGTCGAAACTGACTTGACAGCACTTAACAACAGCATAGGTAGTTTGATAGATAGATGGAAATATATTTAAATTTGGAAGGAGTTGCCAATCTGAATACTTTATAGTATTTGTTCATAATATCTAAAAGCTCATCGTGTATCAAACTCAACAAATCCCCACAAATAATCCTAGTTTTGTACTGATAAAGAACATATATGAGATTTCTGTTTTTCTTGATACAGATACAAAAACTCCATAAATTTTTTAGGTTCATGATATTGCATTTATGCTTAATCAGAAGTATTATTTTGTTTTGAAGAATGTGGCCCCATGTTCAGTCATAATAGCCTGTTTTGCAGCGATTCAACACTTGACTGTAAAGTAAATACTTAACAATAGAAAGGCTCTGCTGTCTGCCTCAGGAAAATGTCTGTCAAGAAATGAGAATGTGTCATTTGACTAATTTCAATCCCCCCTACTTCTGCATTGGTGCTTCATACCTTGGTCATTCTGGCAGATGGCCTTCAGGATACGGTGCCCCAGACCACATTTTCCATGATCAGGGATACAGATCCCTTCAGATACCAGCCATTGATAACACACTGGATCCTCACAAGGAACCGATTCCACCAAATGAGGGCAATATCCAGTTGGCCCTGTGGGTTCCATGAGAACATGGCGCTGCCTTGTTCTAAATCCTAAAAAGAGAGAAAACCAAAGTTTCAGAGGATTCCACCATTATCTGACAAAGGAAAAGTACCAGCAATTGACTAAGAGGTAACATTTTCACTTGAACACAGGTCTAAAGGTGGTATGTGAGTTGGTGTATTTTATTTTTCTGGTGATGGGGGGAATGAGAAAAGGAAATAAAATGAAAAAGAACTGGAGTAGAAAACCTAAAGTTAGAGACAGCAGGCATAATTAAATGGAATAATAAATAGCATGTTTTCAATCCATCACTCAATCAGTAAGAATAAAGGATGACTTTCATAGAAATTACATAAACATACAATAGATGAATTTGTATCATATTTTTTGTAGTTTTTTTTAGCATTTGTGTTCCTCTTCTTTGAATTGAAATCATCTACACAGTATATCTCTGGTATCTGACCACTCAACAGCTTGTATCAACATACCCAGTAAAGAAAGGACATCTTTGGACTGGCTAGACATGGGTTCCTGAACATTCAGGCCTACACAAACTCAATGTCAACAGTATTCAAGCAAATACAAAATAAAGGAACTGGGTCAACTATAAGTTTGAAGGACCTGGTGTGACACTGTAGGATAAGCACTGGACCGCAAGGTCAGTTTCAACCACATTGTCCAACTTTTGCATGCATATGAGGCTATTGAAAATACCATGGCTTGGGTCAGGCACACCTCAGTCCTCAAACTGATATCTTTGCTCTTGAAAAACTTTAAAGAGGTCTTGTACTGCTGATTTCTTGACTGCTGCTTATATCAGTGTTGATACTGGATCCAAACAAAATGAAGTCTCTGACCATCTTTTCTCCATTCGACCTGTTATTATTCATTGGTCTAGCAGTGAGGATTTTTGCTCTCTTTATACTAAGAGGCAACCTATACAGAAGGCTGAAGGCTGTGGTCTTTGATCTTCATCAGTAAGTATTTTAAATCTTTTTCACTTTCAGCAAGCAAGGTTGTATCATCTGCTTGTCACATTCTTCTTAATATAACCCAAGTTCTCAGATTACTTTCTCAGCATACACATGGAATAAATATAGTGAACGAATACAACCCTATTTTTAAATTGTTGGTGTTGTTAAGTGCCATCGAGTCCATTTTATTATACTTTAAATAATATAAAAATCAAAAAAAAAGATGACTAGAATTAGACCTAACTCTTTCACCTGTAACTTTTTAATTTCTAGTTCTCACAATGAATTTTAAAAAAATATTCCTATCTTACAAGGCACTTAATTTTTTCCCCATTAGTTAATATTGAATTCAATCAACTAATTTATGTTTTTAAAAAGCAATCACTTTCCTTGGCTAACACTTTAAGGAATTATATTACTCATTTATTCCTTGAGATTTTGATAGGAAGATCAAGAACATGAGATGATCTTATTCCAAAAAATAGTTAGATATGCCAGTACCCATTCCATAAGATTAGGGAGAGGACAAATTAAGGAACATGAGAGTTGGCGAAGCCAGTTACCTCTTTTCACAGGAGCCAGGGCTCTTGGTGTGGAAGATAAGCACTGGACTGCAAACCAAAAGGTTAGCAATTCAAATCCACCAGCATTTATTGTTTTCTGTTTTACTGAATTTTGCTACGAATGCTGGGGTGAGATGATATCTCATTGTATTTTGATTTGCATCTCTCTAATGGCGAAATAGGGTAAGCACTGAACCACCAGGTCAGTTTGAACTACAAGGTCGGAGGTAGCCAGCTTCCTTAGAGTTGTACTTGGCTATGAAAGTATTTGTGGGAACTTCTGCTCCCATAAAATTTGGCAGCGTTGGAATCCCTATACATATTCAAGACCTTCAGGAGAAAGATTAAGTATTTGGTTACCATATTTACAGCCTTGGAAACCTATGAATATCCTATTCTGTCCTGTAGGGTCTCTATGAGTCAGAATCCAATCTAAGACATAGATGTTTGAGTTTTGGTTTGGGCAAGTACTTTAGAAAGACAGTCAAAAGTGCTTTCTCAAAGATTTCTTGGTCTAGGGTAACCAGTGCCATCTCTTTAATGAGATGTTTACTGTAAGGATCAGCCAACCATCGGTGTCATTCAGTCAATCAGTCAGTTCCTTCTTGTTCTCATTCTCATGCATTAAAAAATAAGGTCAGAGTGACAGAAAAAAAGAACATATGTATATATATA
>NW_006408530.1:29325698-29327410 GCF_000296735.1 Chrysochloris asiatica
CATATATATATATATACTGCTTTTGTTACTAATTGCCGTTGAGTTGGTTCAGACTCACAGTGACCCTGTATAGGGTTTCTGAGGCTGTAAATCTTTGTAGTACCAAAAAATCTCATCTTTCTCCTGTAGAATACCTGGTGGGCTTGAACTAATTATCTTATGGTTCACAGTCCAGTGTTTATCATATGGAGCCACCACACTCCTCATCTGTATATTTTATTGGTGTTAAGTGCTGTGGAATCAGTTTTGACTCATAATGACGCTGTATAGGGTTTCCAAGGAGAAGCTGGTGGGTTTGTGTCATGGACGACATACACAAGCACTGAGAAGCTGTGGCCCTGTAACAACACGGACAAAAATCCAACCTCGAGGCCCTCCTCAGGATTGTGAGCCATGGACCCTGAGGGTCGAGGAAGTGATCTCCTGACGTCCCGGGTTCATAGGCACTTTCAAACTCACTGGCTGGCTACACTTGTACAATTTTCCTTATCTTTACTGTTGTTTATTCTGTATTTGTTCTTTATGCCTCTAACTCCAGTAATTGTAGCTTCTGGGAAAACGGTCCCTTTTGATGTACACAATGCCTCTGTTAATGGCTGCACTGTATTGGTAGTGTGTGGGGTCCTGGGAACAAATCTTTCTGAGGAATAAGCAATGGCCACCTGGGATAAATGTCAAAACTGCTCCTTATCTAACTATTCAGTTATGTTTGATATTAACTTGAAGCGTGAGCTCTTGATGTCCATGTACAACTATAAGACTGAAACCCCCTCTAGGGCTGAGACAATAAAACTTCCTCAAATGACTTGGATAGAACAACAACAGGTATTTGGGGATTATGAAAAGCAGTTATGGAGAAAGCAAGAGAAAGGCCTTTCCATGAAATGGAATAGCAGTTTCTGGGAATACTTAATTAAGGACAAGTAGTGGCAAGCCTCACCAACAGCCCTTGGATATAATCAGTTTGATCCTGATGAAGAAGAAGAATAGAAATATGATAACAATTGAGAGCTAAGAGAGTAGTAATAAATCATAGGTAAAAATATAACTAGATATTTTGTATAGAAAAGTTGGTATAAGGAAGCTGTTCCATTTCTTCTTAACTACAAAGCTTTATACTTCTTGTTTAAATATTCATGAGAAACAACTGTGTTGTCAGTTACCATAGCAAGTAATGTTTAGGTACATGTTGTGATTAATGATTCTATAGAAAATAATAGGTGAAGGTAAAAATAAGATTTAAGATTTATAATTATGTTTTAGGGTTAACTTAACATTCTAGATGTTAGAAAAATTAAGGTGTTTTAACAAGATAATTGTATAATGTTTCAAAGAAATTGTGTATGAGATCATTGTACATGGTGGCAACCTCCTCTGACTGCCCCTGGGCATGATAGTTTCAACCCTGATGGCCCCCTCCCTAGAAAAGGCGGATGGAAGTGTGATCATAATTCAAGGCACTATCAAAGTTGGATCTGGGCCCCAAGCAAGGAAAAGGAGTCTGACTTAGAGATCTGAGCTTCCCAGTTTGTTTGAGTGTTGTCAGTAATTTACCTTAGAATTACAGAAATAGATAGGACAAAATAGATAGTTTAAAAGAACAAATTCAATGTATGAAGGCCTGTCACCTTAGCACAGATGATTAATGTCTGCAGTATGCACAAGCAGAATTAATACAACTACAGAAAGCTTAATATAAACTTTAGTTAACC
>NW_006408530.1:29328320-29340800 GCF_000296735.1 Chrysochloris asiatica
TGCTTTATCCAACAACAGTGCATATATATGTTGTTGTTAAGTGCCATTGATTCATTTCTGACTCATAGAGATGCTGTATAGGGTTTCCGAGGAATGGCTACTAGGTTTGAACCGTCAACCTTGCGGTTCAAAATCAATGTTGTGGTTGAGTGCTTATCTTACAGCACCACACCAGAACTTTCTGTGTATATTTATATATATATAGGGTCCTGGTGTGGCACTGTAGGCTACACATACTTTGCAGATTAATGTGTTGGACTGCAAACCTGATTGAACCAGAAGGTCGACAGTTCAAGCTCATCAGCCACTCCTCAGAAATCCTATTCAGGGTCACTATTGGTTGGAACCAACTTGAGGACACTTAACAACAAACACAAATACATGTGTGCGTGTGTGTTGTTGTTGTTCAGTGTCATCGAGTCAGTTCCATCCAGTCTAGTGCATTGTGCTGCAGCGCCATATATCTATATATATTACTACAGAATCATAGAAATCTTTATTAAACAAAAATATCAAGATGTGAAGCTACTGTTTCTCAACATATATGCTCCATCAATGACTATATATTTCTGATGGCAGTGTTTCCATTCCTCTAAATCGTCCCCAAAGAATTCTGTGAGCTTCACTTCACACCATGTAAAAATGGCAGAGGGTCTCAAAATTGTATCCCTTTTCAGGGTTGAGTTTGGAAACAAAAAGACTCAAGTGACAAGATCATAGTTGTAGGTGGATGGGAGGATGAGGTGAGTTTTCCTAATGAAGTTCTTGTCAGGAAGCACTTGATAACCTTGAGGAATGAGCAAGTACACTGCCATGGTGGGAAAATTCTGTGTTATTTTTCAATCCTTTTTCTCACCCAGTCACCCTTCAACATTGTTTTAAACTGCTTCAGAATAAAGCCCTCTGCTCATCCTGTGTCCTTTACAAAAATCTATCAAGATTACCCCTTTAGAATTCTATAAAGCAGTTTTGTTGTAACTTTCTGAGCTGACCTCTCATCCTTGAATTTTCTTGGCCCAGAAGATCCCTTTAGAAGCCACTGTTTTAGCTGGATCTATGTTTTGAAGACACCCTAACAAGACTAAGATAATGTATTACTGACAGGACTTGTCTGCAACCATTTACTGATAAGAGAGACATGTTTAAACATGCTTTGTTTGGAGTAAACCTAGGCATGTATGAGTTAGAACCCTAAGAACAATACTTTCTGATTTAGCCTTCTGTGTATGGTTGTATGTGTGTGTTGTGGGGGGTGGGTTCCACCCTGTTTCATACCTCCCTATTTTCGTCACCAACTCAAAATGAAGCATGCAGAAAGTTTCAGTTCCTTTCTTTGGCTACTTGGAATAGAGACATGGGGAGCATCTGCCACTCTCAACTACCCCTGATGAGCATCAGAACACAATGGCCCGCAAGTTCTCACTAGAGCGCTACCTGAATCACCTCTGTTCTTACGTATAATGCCAATATGACACTTACTTATTTTTTTTAGGTTTATCTTATTTAGTTGTTTGGTTTTAAATTATTTATTGTCACAAAAACTTATTTTGATCCACATGATTTATATTTATATGGATAAAGTGAGGCTCAGAGTTGAGTGGAGAAACTTAGCAGTCTTTAATGAGGGATTCTGGGGTGTCATGTTTCAAGGAGCATAATGTCATTGAGCGGCATGTGCAGTTTCCCTCTATAAATCAAGTTGCAACCAACTCACCATAAATCTATAGATATAATTGTGAGAATGAAGACCCTCAATGCCTACAATGAGAAATGGTTATGGGACCTCATTATCCCTAACATATGCACACTCATGAGGACAAGGAAGGAAGGAAGGAAGGGAGGGAGGGAGGGAGGGAGGGAGGGAGGAAGGAAGGAAGGAAGGAAGGAAGGAAGGAAGGAAGGAAGGAAGGAAGGAAGGAAGGAAGGAAGTCTTAGCATTTATATTAGCTGTAACATAGCAAACTCATTTTACAGACCTCTCATTATAGGTGGATCCTATCTAAGGAGCTCTGGTAGCATAGGGGTTATGGATCGGGCTGCGAACCTTAAGGTCAGCAGTTCTAAACTACCAGCTATTCCACAGGAGAAAGATGATGGAAAGTTGACATTTTCCCTATTATTGTTAAAGAAAGTCTAAAATGTGTCTGGATTTTCCTACTTCAATATGTTTTGTACATTGATTTGTTTCACAGCATAAAGACACTCTTCATAAAGACAGGCATGGTTTCTCTATTTCAAGATAGGCTTTCCAATGGGGATTTTTAAGATGGTAGGTATTTGAGGGAGGAAGGTTTGAGGTTTGAGGTTTGCGGGAGGGAGCAGTGTTAGAAGGAGGAAGGAAGTGCCTGAAGGTCTACCACACTGAGACACCATACAAAGAAGGATCCATCAAATTCTCTTTAAAACAACTTCTGTGAGCAAAGAGCCTTTCTAAAGTATGTCTGAAAGTTACACCCAAAAAAGAAAAAAAAAAAAAAAAAAAAGCGCAAAAGAAACCCCCATGCCATCAAGATCAACTTGATTCTGATTTATAGCAAATGTACAGGACACAGCAGGACTGCTTCTTAGAGCTTCCAAGGTGGTAAATCTTTACAGGCACATACAGCCTCATCTTTATCCCATGAAGCAGCTACGGTGTTTGAACTACTGACCTTGTGGTTAGCAGCTCAACACTCATTCCATTACTTTATCAAGGCTCCTTTGAAAAGGACAAGGAGGTCATAAAAATGTGTGTCTGTATATCAAAAAGATTTTTAAAACCGCATCGCATCTACGTGTATAGTTTGTCTATCTGCATTTTTTTTTTTTTTCAGATAATTTCTCTTTAATATACCTGTAATTATAACTCTCTGGGCATATCTCAAAGATAAAGCCACAGATGATAAAATCTGATCCCATTTCAATTCCTCTGACAGGCTTCCTGGCTTCACTTGATGAGTGCTGGCCTGAGGAGAACAGGTCCTTGTGTTTGCCTGTCACATAGCTGACGGAAGGCTGTGGAGGCTGTGTACAACGGCACATCTCCTGACGCACTCTGAAGAGCTGACAACTACATGCTTTACATGCCTCCGGATTGAAGGCTGTCTGATCAAGAAAAGCAGTAATATTAACATAATTTCTACAATAACAAATTTCTTCTATTAGTTAATAAAACATTTACTGCTTTCCGGTGTATGAAGCAAAGGAACAAATCAAGTCAATAACAGAGTGACTGAGAAAAAGACCAAATAATTACATCCAACTTTCCACATGTATTTTATTCTTGTGTTTGTCTGCTTGTGTTTCCCTCAGTTCTTACAGCTTAACATATCTGTGGTGCTGCAGGTTAATGTGCTGGACTGCAAGGTCAGTTTGAACCACAAGGTCGGCAGTTCAAGCTCACCAGCTGGTCCTCAGAAGCCCTGTACAGGGTTGTTATGAGTCAGAAGCGACTCAATGGCACTTAACATGTGATGCAAATGGTGATGCCCTGGTGATTCACTTCTGAAGGGTCATAGTCCTGAAAACCTTACGGATGGGTCTATTCTGTATACCTGAGGTCACCGTGAGTCAACGGCAGCTAACACAATGTTAGAGACACAAGGACAAAGGAGATACCATACATAAGAAACTAGGAGTGTCCTCAATTTCTGCTAGTAGGTATACTGCATTTCTTTATGTTGGGAATTCAAATGTGAAAGGAACCGCTCTGGTTTAAATTCCAGTCTTTTTGTTGTTTTGGACATTAGCCTTTGTATTTCAGTTCCCGTAAGATTCTAAACTACATTTGGTTTTTGCCAGTCAGTGGCACTGTAAAATCTCTGGTAAGATCATGACACAGAACAAGACTGAGAAAATGCGAGCCCTCACACTCACAAATGGGAAACCATAACAAGATTAGTTAGCATCGTTCTAACACGCCTGGACTCCTGGTAGGCACAGATTCATTTCCCTAGAGGGAAAACTTCATACTCTATTTTTCCCAAGAGGTGGTCCTGGCAAGTTTTTAACAAAACCTCAAAAATCAAAATTCTTCCTGCTCTGGAGAAGTATTTATAAAATAGCAGACTTCCAGACATGAGTAACAATCACTGCAGTGACAATCTTCCCTGTCTGTGATCACTTAGAGTGGAGAGCTTATTATTTAGCCTTAATATGGATCCTACCAACCCCAATGGTACTGCAACAGTTAAGCACTCTATGAAACAAAAGGTTAGTGGTTCAAGCCCACCCAGAGGGGCCTTAGAAGACAGGTCTTGCGATCTGCTTCCAAATGGTCCGAAACCTTGAAATCCCTATGGACCAGGTATACACTGCAACATATGGGATCACCATGAGTTACAATCAACTTGATGGGAATAGGTTATTTTTGTTTGTTTTAATTGTCCTTATAAAACAGAGGTGAATTTTATTCCATCCTCTAGTTTTTGAAGAAAGCTGCTGAGGTACTACCCTCTCTGCTATTTCTTTCATTCAACCCCCAATGCTGAGCCTCCCTTTGAAAACATGACAAGATGGTATTTGTTATTTTTTGGGGGGACACATCCCAGTTACCTGATGTTCTCAGTCTGTTCTTTGTGTTCCCACCCTCCCCCACACAACTAAAATCTGCTTTCTCTCTCCTCAAAGACAATTCTCCAATACTAAGATGCATCTCATTATCCTTTCCTTATTAACTAAATCAGTTCAATGATTTACTATCAAGAGCAGTGGTTAACACTGGCTAATGTGGGCTAACCATAAGGCCAAAATGACTTCGTTTAGTTTGAATTAATGTTTAATATAGTTCAAATTGGCAAATTAATGCCCTACTAACCTTGCTGGTGGTGGTGGTTATATGTCTGGTAGTTGGTTTCAACCCATAGAGACCCTGTATAGGGTTTCCGAGGCTATAAATCTTTATGGAAGCAGAAAGCCTCATCTTTCTCCAACAGAACCACTAGTAGTTGCAAATCACTGACCATGAGATTAGCAGCCCGACTCATAACCACTATGCTAACAGAACTCCTCTATTAACCTTATAGCTGGACTGATTCCTTGATCCAACCTACTGTAGGGTCAAGGAGGAAATCAACTTAAGGACATCTGTTATTTGAAGTGACACTGGATTGTAGACACAGGAATACTTGTCTTTAGTGTGCACTTTGAGATTTGGGTCACATTGATTCAATTCTCTACACTCTAATTTTGTCACTCATTTTGTGAAGTGTTGTGTTTTTACTGTGTCTAAGTACTATGAGTCGGTTCCGACTTGATGGCACCTGACAACAACAAGTACTGACACAACATGGGGTAGAGTCTAATGATGGAATGAAGGACTGCGGTATATTGGCAGGAACTGATATATGACAGAGAAATAGGGCTGGATGAAGAGAGTTTGGTATAAGAGCAAATTGGGGAAATAGGGCAAATGGAAGCATCTGAATAGGATGAGTCTCCCAGTTGCATGCCAAGGACCATTTCTCGGTTATGTGGAAAAGAAGGGCTGGAAAAATAAATAAATAAATAAATAAGAGTCATTTTTGCAAAATTTGGCAAAACTCTGGGCTCAAGTGACAAAAATACAACATAGGATTTAGAATAAAGAACATCCTATGAATTTCTATGCAGAACCTATGGTCTCATAACAATAAGGGTTAAAGGGAGCAAAATAGTTGGTGAACATCTATTAAATATGACCCCAAGCATTGATTGTACTTTTGTGTAACACCAGTAATTCATTTTTCCTTGTGGAACCTGAATAGGACAGCTGTCCTCCAGGCTTCAATGGTGGTCAGATGTCCAGGACCTGGCCAATCAAAGCACCACATCCCCAGTCAGAGTAACTGGCTCAAGGGCAAGCACATGATGCAAGACAAACAATGGGAGTCGATTCCAGGACTCTTCCAAGAACTATGGGGGAAAGGCATTCCTTTATTTGCTATCTATTTTATTTACTATCTAAAGTGGAATCTATGCCAGCCTTCCCTATATGTTGTTATGTGCCGTGGAGTCAGTTCCGACTCATAGCAACCCTCTACAAGGTTTCTGAGGCTGTAAATCTTTACGGCAGCAGAAAGCCTCATCTTTCTCCCATGGAACAGCTGGTAGTTTTGAACTGCCAACCTTGAGGTTAGCAGCCCGATTAGTAACCACTACGCTTTCAGAGCTCCTTTTATATATGTTGTTGTTGTTGTTGTTAGGTGCCATTGAGTCAGCACCGACTCATAGTGACCTTATACACAGCAGAACAAAACAATGAACAATGTCCGATCCTGGTAGAGATGGCCTATCTCAAAAAGAGTCTAACACAGATAAAAGTAGAACCAAGACACTGAAAACCAGAGAATTTTTAAAGGTAGATAAAAGGGGACAGGAAAAGACAAAGACTTGATAACATCATTTACAACTGCGAATGCAGTTTGACCTTCACGTCTGTTTTCAGCAATATGAACTAATATATTTCCTCCTCTGGGCCTAACACGTTTAGTTTGAGTCCTGGTACAGTGCTGTAAGATAAGCATTGGACCACAAGGTCTGTTTGAACAGACTTGATGACACTTACCAGCAACAAAATTTGGCATGGGTTTTTGCCATTTATAACCAAGTATCCCAAGTGATATAAGGCCCAGTTGGTATGTTGTGTGTATTACAACTTGGAATACAAAGAAGGGCAACTTTCTGTAGAGCAAAGTTTGGTCTGTATGTACAACAGTGACCACAGTAGCTGAATGATACCCAAGGAATTTTCTAGACAGTGACTTTAATCCACAAGGGCCACAGGTAGAACACGGACACCTGATTCTAAGCACGCATAAGAAACGACAAGGAGTCCCATAGGCAACTACCAGATACTTTCATGATTTGATACTACATGTGTGGATTGCAAAGCCGCAAATTGTGGGAATTAATAGTATTATTAGTAGTACTTTGGACATGTTGCTAGCAAGGACCATTCCCTTGAGAAAGACATTATGTTTGGTAAAGTGGAAGGTCAATGAAAAAGAGGAAGACCTCCAACAAGATGGATTGGCACCGTGGCAACAATGGGCTGAGCATAACACTAAGTGTGAGGGTGGCATAGTTTCATTCTGTTGTGCACAGGGTTACTATGAGTCAGAGCACCTAACAACAATGGCACCTAACAACAACAACGATCCATATCCAAAAGCTGACAGTGCCTGGAGACATCCTGGTTACATGTTATGTAAGGAAGTAGAATAGGCCAATTTGAACCACAAGGTGGGCAATTCAGGCTCATCAGCCGCTCCTCAGAAATCCTATACAGGGTCACTATGAGTCAGAACTGACTTGCCAACACTTAACAACAACAAACATTAAAAATAATAAGGAATATAAAATTAAATTCAGCATAAGAAATTGGACATTAAACAGATAAGTAATATACATTTTAAACAGTGGCTTTCTGCTATTATTACATGAATTATTTTAAATTTCTTTAGTATAACCATTTTGTATTATGTATGTATGTGTCTATAGATTTTTATTGAATACTAAATAGTTTAACAGGCATTTCCCCATCTATTAGCCAAATTGAAAGCACAACCAAATTTGGATATATGCACCACAGAAATGTCTCCAATTGCTTATATAACAACTGAATGTCATTCAGCTTGAGCTGATTACCTAGTTTCACAAATATTTTCCTAAGTGGGTTTGATCAACTACTTAGCTACAACATGCACACTCTGATAGGACCTGAGGGGCACACAAATCAAACACTCACCTTTCTTTCCTTGAGGATCCTGACAATTTTCATGGGTGCACAAACCCCAGGATGACCAGGGAGAGACAATGCAGTCCGTAGAACAAGGGATGCTGCAAAGCTGAGAGGTCAAAGGGGCAGGTCCCAAGCACAAAGTCTTTTCCACAGGTCTAGAAGCTAAAGGACAAATAAAGAGTGGTCATGTTACAATCTCTGGACACCTCCGGTATTCTTCCTGTCTTTATTTCTGTGTTTGCTTTGCTCACATCAACCAACCTTAGCATTTAAAAGAGTATATACCAGGAGTGGGGAACATCCAACCTTAGGGTCATATGATGGTGGTGGTGGTGAGCCGTGCAGTGAGTTCCCACTCATAGCAACCCTGTATTGGGTTTCTGGGACTGTAAATCTTCATGGGAGCAGAAAGGCTCATCTTTCTCCTGCGAAATCACTAGCAGTTTCAAGTGGCTGATCTTGAGATTAGCAGCCCTAGGCCAGTAAAATCATTTGGTCTGGCCATACCAAGTCAATCGCAGTTCCAGTGATTTCATTGTTGTTGTTGTTAAGTGCCGTGGAGTCAGTTTCAACTCATAGCGACACTGTATAAGGTTTCTGACGAGTGGCTGGTGAGCTTGAACTTATGACCTTGCAGTTCAAACTGATCTTAAAAGTCCAGAGCCTTAGCCCACAGTTCCACACCAGAAGTCTAGGTGTCACATTGTTGTTGTGGTGGTTGCTAAGTGCTATCGAGTTGGGTTCCAACCCATATAGGGTTTTTGAGGAGCAACTGGTAAGCTTGAACTGTCAACCTTGTGGATCAAACCAACTTTGCAGTCCAGCGCATTCACCCATAATGCCACATTAGGGCTCCAGGTATCACATTTGTTGTTGTTTAGTGTCAACAAGTCGAATCAGAGGTGAGTTAATTAAATGTCTGACCAATTACAGGAGGCTAATCTTTAAATTGATAATTTTGTATGGCTCACGAATGATATTATAAATGTTGGCAAAAAATCGGTTCACCACTCCTGCTATATACAAACAAAATTCAAACGCTCTCAAAAACGTGATACTTAACTCCACATTACTATTTTGGGTGAGCAAAGGAAAAGATGACAGTGATAAAGGACATGTATCGAGTTTCCTGCTTCACAGCCTATTCCTTGGGAATCCAAGAGAGGGCAAAGTATCATGGATACAAATTATCGAGAACTATGATATTTTTTTAAAAATTAAATGGTTTTGCAAAGTTTCAAAATGAGTCTATCTTGACTATATAAATGACTGGATGGCTGTGGAAAAAATCAAAATTGAAGCCCTGGGGTGAGGTGTTTAGCATAACCAATCTTCTGCAATGACTCCCCTGAGGGGTAGAGCTCCCAAAGACATAAAGAAAAATGGTCCTTAGCATAAGAGGAAACAGCAGGACCTGTGACTGCAAAATTGGCCCCTGAATATCCTTTTCACTAGTGAGGCTGCCTGGAGATGTGTCCAGTCTTCTACCCAAGACTTGAAGCTATGCAGCTTTCTATTTATACAGCCAGCTGAAGTGTTTCCTTTTATTAACACTGTTAATATGGTACTTGGCTCATCCCTCTTGACTGAGAGCTCCTTGAAAGCAGACACTATTCAAGATGGCCTGATTTGCAATGTTAAGCAAATAAGAAAAAAAAAAAAATGAGCGTTTGTGTCAGGTTTGGGCCTCTCCAAGAACAAGAAATCATAAAATGGCCATTTGTGCCAGATACAAATCTTGACAGAACAATAGAGAGTTTCCATAATGTTCTAACCACAGGTCCTTTTCCAGAAAAGCACTTGAAGCTGAAGGATGCTTCTGACTTGTCATTTCAGACACAGCTAACTCCTGTCAGACAAGTATACCTATGAAATCATTGTAGAATGCCCAAACAAGGTCCCTACCCAGGGTGCACAGAAATCTACTCTGTGGACACTGGTCTTTGAGAAAGAAAAAGTAACTTTATTGCAGAGTGGTAAGAAAGAAACCAGGGGATGGTTTCTCAGATCTGACTCTGAATATCTGAGGATCTTTAGATCTATGGCGTGATGGACAAGTAAGTTGTATATATTCATGAATAAGACTGGGGACTGGCTGAACTCATATAAGCTTTGATTTAAAGGGACATGCAGTTTTTTATTCACTGTTCAGGCATACAAGAAGTGTTTTAAGGGTTTGTGCTGCGGGTTTCATTCTTTTGGTTCCACTGGCTGAAAGATTCTGTGTATATGTGAGGGCCCAAACTAGTTGAATCTTGTTTGAGCTGGTTACTTCCGGTTTCTGAAAATCAAAAACAATAACTAAAAGTGATGATATGTACTACAATGAATTAGCAATCAAATAAGGTAACATTAGCCTCAGATGGGGTGGTTTTACAATGACAAAAGGCTCCCTGCTTTGTAAAATCTTCCCTTTAATAAGGAAATACCTATGACTTCTGGTGTGGCACTGTAGTATCAGCATTGGACTTCAAACCACAAGGCCAGCATTTTAAATCCACCAGCTGCTCATTGGAAACCATACACAGGGTCACTACAAGTCAGAAGTGACTCAATGACACTTAACAACAACAATAAAAATTCAATCATTATAATGTCCCTAATGAAACTCTTGTTGTTGTTGTTGTTGTTGTTGTTGTTAAGTGTGTCAAGTCCATTCTGCCTCATAGGGACCCTGTAAATGGTTTCTGAGGAACGGTTGGTGAGTTTGAACTACTGATTCTGTGATTCAAACCAACCTTACAGTCCAGTGCATGAAAAACCCGGTCCTTCTGTTAGTTGAACAAATGCCTTTGGATACTCCCAGTTTCCGAATAGCTTCTTGCTCAATTAAACCCTGATGGTTAATTTGACTTCTTGATTGTTGGTTTGGTTTTTTGTTTTGTTTTGTTGCCTTTCCACAGTGGTTGTTAAGTGCTGTCCAGTTGCCTCTGACTCAGTGGCACTGTATAGGGTTTCCTAGGAACGGATGATGAGTTTGAATTGCCAACCTGTGGTTTGAACCAAGTCCAGTGCTTTAACCTACAGTGCCAGTGGCCAATCAGTGGTTTTGTAATGAATGCATGATATACTCAACCAATGACTGTTTTGGCCTCCTTACTCCTGGGGGGTGGGGAGGGTGGGATCACACCTTTGCCCCAACTCTCAGACTCTTCTTTACCCATTCCCTGTTCATTAGTCTCATCTGGTCACTTCGGCCATCCCTTCCCACTGTCTCCATTGCCAGCTCTAGCTGTTTGACCAGAACCTCCCCTTAGCCTCCCCAGTCATTCCCTTTTTTCTTCCCAATATCTGGTCCTTCCCCTTTTCCGTCTATGTAACTCTCAGTCTTTTACATTTATTTTGGCAATTTTACTTGGCCCTATCTTTTATTTGAAGTCAATTCAAATTCCTTTGATAAAACAGAAATAATTTGATTGTAAATAAAAAACATATATTTTATTTTTTATTTTTTTTTCCTTTCCCTCCCATAAGCACCCCAATAAGGCCTTGTCCACTTAGAAGCCGTTTCCCACGGCTTGCATGCAGCTTTTGAAAGGTAGTAGTTGTTCTGCTTTATGCCCAAAGTTCTGCTGATCATAGTGTAACTTGTAGTCCTCACCTTTACCCAACTGAACTGGTACCATGCACATGTAAGGAGTCAGGCTGGGAAGCAGATGGTGTGACTCACCAAACCCATCCAGGATCTCTCTGCCTTTGAGCCTTTCAAATCTGCTTAAACAGATGGAAATCAATATAGGAACTATTCAGTGTGGTACTGTAGGATAAGCACTGAACTGCAAACCACAAGGTCAGCAGTACAAACCCACCAGCCACTCCTCAGAAACCCTATACAGGGTTGCTATGAATTGAAATGGACTTAACCACTTTTAACAACAACAGGATTACAAGGAGGCTCAAAAATTTCTGCAAGAATAATGTTATCTTGTAATTCTACTTTTGCACAAACATTTTGAAGTCCACAAGAAATAACCTTCTGACCATTTGCTCACAAACTCTGAATTGTTCCAGCTCTTATCATTGGCTCATTCTGTACAAGCCTACTCACTGGCTTTATTCTTTTGTTTGTTTGTTTGTTTTTATTGTGAATTGAGTGAAAGTTTACAGGCAGATCATCAGTTCTACATTCAACAAATCATGTACTTTGTTTCAATACAATGATTATAATCCTTACCATGTACCACCAATTAACAATATTTCTCTCTATTCATTTTAGCTTTTTTTTTAAAAAAAACAAAAAACAAAAACACTCAGGCATATATAATAATTTAAACCACCAAAGGGCACATTCTGCAAGTTGCCAGCTCTCAGTCCATCTCTTTCCATGAATCTAGAGTCCTCAGATGCTCCCTCTCTCCATGTCCTCATCTCTGCCTCTCCATCTCTGGTGTCACTGCTTCTCTGGATAAAGTCCCACATTCCGCTTGTGCTCTTCTCCCTTGATGGTCCTGGACTGTAAGATTAACTACTTTCCCGTTTTTGTTACAAAACTTCTTTTACAATTGTGACATTTGCAATTAGTCATAATAACAATCACTCACTATTGAATCATAAGAATCTTATTACCTTCTCACCAGACCCATCTAGACAAAATGAAACTATTCAGTGGGGACTCTTTCTTACCCCATAAACTCTTACATTAAACTCCCTCTTGAAACCTTGTAAGCCAGTCAGTTCCTCATTTTAGGGAGCTAATGTATAGGTTAAGGAAAGTGTCATGGGCTGCCAAAAGAACCAATAGATCTGTGTTGGAAGAAGTACAGCCAGAGTGAGTGTTCCTT
>NW_006408530.1:29342687-29375362 GCF_000296735.1 Chrysochloris asiatica
AAACATCTTTCTGGTATTCTCTGCTTTCAGCCAAGATCCATCAGACATCAGCAATGATATCGCTCAATCCACGGCCCCTTCTAAATCCGGCTTGAACCTCTGGAAGTTCTCTGTCAGTGTATGCTTGCAGCAGTTTCTGTACTACCTTTAGTACAACTTTACCCGCATGGGATATTAAAGATAGTGTCAGATGATTTCCACATTCCGTTGGTCATTGGTGGTGGTGGTTCCAACTCACAGTGACCCTGTTCAGGGTTTCCAAGGCTGTAAATCTTTATGGGAGCAGAAAGTCTCATCTTTCTTCCACAGAACAACTGGAAGTTTTGGACTGCTGACCTTGCGGTTCACAGCCCAATTCATAACCACTACGCTACCAGAGCTCCTTCTGTTGGTTATTAGAGAGATGCAAATCAAAACAACAACCATCTCACCCAAGCATTAATTGTCGTTGCTAAGTGCTCTTGAATCAGTTCCCCAAAGCACCTCACAGGCACACCTTAGGCACAACAGAAGCTCCAGAATGTTTGTGCAAGAAAGGTTATAGGGTGGTGGTGAATGGAGAATGTGTCCTAAGCTTCATCTGTACAAACAATGCAAATCAGGTTGTTTTAATTTATGATAAAATCTCTCTTTACTATAGATATATGTTTATTTGGCTCATATTTGAAGGGCTATTGAGGGCTACTTGGACAGAGTATGATAACATCTCCTGAGTGGTCTTCTTTCCCTTTAATAAATCACTAAACTGTCAATGAGTTCACTGTGGAACATTAGGGCTAATGGTACTCCTAAGCTAAGCTATGAAAGTAGGAAAGGACATGGAATATCGGAGAAGAGCAAGGAGGGTCTCCCTTGGGGGCTACTAGAAATAAAATCAGAGGACAAGTGATGGGCATGAAGCCATTTGTCAGAGTGGTCATGTTTCTTCAGCATCTGCTGCTTTGACAGACAGGGCACCCTAATCCATTACAATAAATTCTTCCTATCCCAGGCGACATGTCCCAGATGCTCCATTTAGGCTCTGAATCAATGTACTTAAGTCAACCTATCTCCATCACAGAACACCTGGGCTACATTTGCTCTGAAAATAAATCATAAGTAAGTCGCAAAGCACTTACCAGTCTCAGACCACTTAGGTAGTTGTGTTCCTGAGAATAGCGAACATAGGATATTTCTATGTCCTTGGCAGTTAGGGCTAGAAAGGAGTTTCAGAGATCATCTAATCTAATTCATTAATTTTATAGAAAAACTGAAGTCCAATGACCCTGGTGGTCTCTTCACATTCACTCAACAAGCCTGATACAGAGCAAATGTGAACCTTGTCTACTGAATAACAGGCAGCTGACTCACTGTCATCATCCTGTTCCTAGTGGTTTCTCTTCCACAGAATGACAGGACAGACTAGGTCCTCGTACAAAGGATTTGTTTATAGAAAGCACTGGAGGCAGCTGGGGACATAATAGATCCCAGGTGTCCATGAAGCCTGAAGATCAATTTTCAAAAATGAAACCTTCCTCCTTTGCAGCTACAAAAACTCAAACCCCAGGCCTCTCCTGCCAAGGACCTGGTGGGTGTGGTGGTTATGTGCCCTCGAGTTTGTTCCAACTCACAGCAACCCTGTATACACTTTTGGAGGTTGGAAATCTTTACAGGAGTAGAGAACATTATATTTTTTCCAGTGGAACAGATGGTAGTTTTGAACTGCTTACTCTGAGGTTAGCAGCCTGACTCGTAACCACTATGCTACCTTTTTATGGAGGAGGTAGCAAGTTCAAAATTTGCTCTACTTCAAATGAACATGCAAGTTTTTGTGGCTATTTTAGTTCAAACATTTCACATCTAGCTAAAAGATTGGGGGTTGAAGTTAACAGAGAAGAACCTTGGAAGACAATCCTGGTTATCTACTTCTGAAAAAAAATCAGGCATTGAAAACTTTGTAAAGTACCATTCTACTATGACACACAAGAGGTCACCATGAGTGAAACTACACTCTACAGCAACTGCTTTTATGTTCATGGCAATACAATGATCTTGAGTAAGAGGGGCCATTGTCTAGGCAGATGAGTTGGTCTGTTTACTGGACTCGCCATTCTCCTTTATGAAACTTCAGTCTTATTGTTTGTAGCAAGAATGTACTGCTTTTCTTCTCTCCTGCACTCTTTTCTCTGAATCCACTGACTTAAACCGTTTTATTTATATTAACCAATCTGTTTTCTCTAATGCAATAAGTTCCTGCTCAAATTAATGTTCCTATTCCTGGTGTGGTGCTCTGGGTTAATACGCTGGACTGCAAAGTCCATTTGAACCACCAGGTGGGCAGTTCAAGCTCACAAGCTGCTTCTCAGAAACTCTATACAGGGTCGCTATGAATTGGAACCAACTAGACAGCACTTGTCAACAACAGTAAAAACAACATCCAGTGCAGGCCTGTGCTTGTCCACTTTCTCTGACTTCCTTTACACCACATCACCTTGAAGATTTCTGCCATTCATGTTCTGACCAATTGTCTGGCAAGATTAGTATTTATCTAATTATCTTACAGTCTACTGAGGTTTTAGAGGCATCACTGCTAGTCCCCACAGAAACCCCTTGTGACCCAAAATGCTAAAGAGCCAAAATAACTCATACCTTAGATAAACTGGGATCACTACATAGCAACTTCCCAAAGACTAGGAATATATGAATATAATTGAAGTCATTGTACATATGAAATAGTCATTAATATTTTGAATATTTGGTGCCTAACCTGGAATGTTTCATTTGCAATATAAAATTATTAAATTGACTTGCCTTACGAGAAGCGTTAAAGTCTGCTATTAATGATTGCAAAGTTTAATAATGAGTTACTCCATGAATAGAATTTTAATTAACATGGGGGGGGGAATATGCTGGTAGGTGGTATGTAAAATGTAAAAAAAAAAATCAAAACACTGTTTTTAATTCAAGAAATGTACAAAGTTCATACTTTTCCTTAATGACAAGGTGATTTCAGATGAACATACAAATTCAATCAAAATGAATTGTAATTAAGAAGAAAAATGCCTGTTGTGATCATTAATACGTGACTGCCATTGTAAAGAAAAATGAATACCTTCACATTTTATTCTTTGAAACTAAATCAAGCTCTAATTCAAACTAATTTAATTAACCCAGAAATAAGTAAAATTGAGAAAGATTCAATAAAAGTACATTATTGCCCAAGCTGATGGCCTTTTTATATGATCTAAATTGTGATGCTTTTTATTCTGTAAAATAAATTAACACTGCAAAATAATAACAGTATTTAATGAAGTATAGTTAAAAATCATGTATTTCTCTCAGCTTATAAATATGAGTTATATTTGCTTAAACAGAAAAGAGGCATCATAGAAGACAGTAACATTTTCTTTTATCATTTGTTCCATGTAACATCAAGTCAGTCTCTCAAAATTCAGAAAATGTTCAAAGTAATTCAGCCATGGCATAGGGGAGCTCACTTTATTTCTGTCCAGAAAGAAGTATCTTGAAGATGGTTGAAAATTTTTTCACACTATTATATTTTGCTTTGATTTCCCTAGCATTTCTAAGGGAGTAGAACTAAATGAAAGGAAAGGGAATGCTAATTCTTGGGAACCTCCACACTTGGCTTGTTTTTTCTGCTTTCATATCATAGGGGTAATCTAAAAAAGTACTCCTACAAACACTACATTCCACCTTCAGTTGATTTTACATAACATATTTAACTTTCAGAATAGCATCAACAAAAATGCTAGACAAAGAAGATAATATTCGTTTCAATTTTCTAAATCAAATGAAGGCAATACAAACTCCAAAGAGAATTCTCATTCAGGGCTTCAGGACTCCCTTGTTCCAAGGTCTCTCAAAGAAACAACCTTAATAGCAGGAGCAATTGTGAAAATTTAATTCAAAACTAATGAAAGGGCCTACTTATGTAAAAATTCTGCTTTCTAAATGATTTTTGAGAAACTATATTGCCTCTGACATATTCATTTAGGGAGTACACTGACTTGGCAGAAATTCAATCCACCTTACTGCTAAAATAAATAGGCCCTTCTCCAGACTGAAGAAGTCAAATGATTGAAGGGGAAAGATAAATAATATTACCATTTTTAACATAAAGCTATTTCCCTTCAAGAAGCTTCATGTATTACTTCAGTTGCCTTTCACCAATTGGATCTGCAAAATAATATATCATTCTTTTAACTTGCTGGATGGCATAAAAGCAAATCTGTCTTCCAGCACTTATAGCAGATTAAAGAATTAAATTGCATTTCATCCTATTATATCTAATAAAGCTTAATGTTAGCCATATTGTGACTCTCTTGGCAAAGTATCATGCAATGCAATTTGGCAGGAGGATGAGTGGGGATGCACAATGAATTTAATATCTAAAATAATGCCTGCAATTAGAAATAATTATGTGAGATTTGGCCACACATCAACAATTTTCCAAATCCCATTCATTTCATATAGGCAATTAGAAAATACTTACTGACCAGTGGTTTTATTAATGCTATGGAGTCACAACATTATAGGCAAACAGAGAAAACAAGATTGACAATAAAATTAAAATGAAGATAAATTAGTTTAGAACGTAATCAGAATCAGTATCCAACATTAACAATTAACTATTAGTATAGAAAATAACCAGAATCAGTATCCAACATATGCATAATTTGAGAATACAGTAAAACAAGTTCTATATTTTACCATTTGTCTGTCAGTTTATCATACTGTGGTGACTTGTGTTTTGCTATGATGCTGGAACCTATGCACCGGCATATGAAATACCAGCAGATGGAAGACAGATTTCAGCAGTGCTTCCAGAATGAGACACACTAGGGAAAAGGAGAGGAGGACCACTTCTGTAACAGTTGGCTACTGAAAACCTTATGAATAGCATTGGGGCATAGTCTGATAGCAGGCTGGGAGGTACTAAAAATATGACTGGGGAAGAGCTCCCTCCACAAAGTAAAGTCGACCTTAAAGGCATGAATGGAACAAACCTTTTGGGAATTTGATGTGCTGATGGGGCACTGCCCAAAATGAGAAGAAATGGCTGTAAACATGCATTCACAACCATAACATGGGTGTACAAGGTGTGAATCAAGGAAAAATGAGAGTCATCAAAAATGAACCAATAAATAATATGATCAACAGGAAAAAGATTTAAGTTGTCAAAGATTTTATTTTACTTGACTCTGTTATCAAACTCACAGAAGCAGCAGTGCAGAAATCAAATGACATTGTTAGGAAAATCTGCTGCAAAAGAGCTCTTTAAAGTGTCAAAGAGCAATATATGTCATTTTCAGAACTAAGGTGTGCCTGACCCAAGTCATAATATTTTCAATTACCTCAAATGCACGTCAAAGTTGAACTACAATTAAGGAATACCATAGAAGAATTGATGCCTTTGAATTATGATGCTAGCAAAGAATATTGAAAGTTCAAGTACCACGGACTGTAAGAAACAAAACCAAATCTGTAACGGAAGAGCATTGGTTTGCTCCTTAGAAGTGAGGATGATGAAACTTATCTTTCTTTGGACATACTGTCAGGAGGAACCAAATGTCTGGAAAACGGCATCATACTTAGTAAAGTGCAAGATCATTGAAAAAAAGAGGAAGACCCCGCCCCCAAGAAGGATTAACACAGTAGCAGCTAAAATGGTCTCAACAAACTGTTAAGATGGCGCAGGATCTGGCAGTGTTTTCTCTGCTGTGCACAGGGCTTTGGAACTGACTTCATGGCACCTAACAACCACCACAAGCGCTATATTAATATATTTCCATCTCCTCGTAGACTCCCTCCTCTGGTCTTCTTTTGAGGTTTCTTTCTGATTGTTTTTCAGATTTTTAGCTAAGAGTTAAAAAGATGGTTTGGAGATGACAAACAGAACTAGAACTAACCTAAATATCATCTTTTACACTTCACAAAGTGAAAAGTACCATTACTGAAGACACAGAAGGGAAAGAAGAGAAGCGAATGATGGGGAATGGGTCAGACCAAGAGAAAAAATGATAAGGCAGATAAGGCAAAAAAGTTACCTCACAGATGTCAAATGCAGAAATATGCAATGTAGGGAAGTGCAGACTTTAAAGAGTTTTAGTCCATTAGTCCATCCTCTTCATACCACTTTGTCACCTGGAATTCATTTTCCCATAGAAACCATGATAGGGGCTGAGTGAGTGCAAGTTTTTCTATGGGAAAGCATACATGGCTATTTAGATAATGTAAGTAATAGCAGCTAATATTTATGGAGAGTCCACTCATTTTAAGTACTATTTAGGTTCCTAAATGCAATTTCTCATTTAGTCATCACAATCAACCCAAAATAAATACAATTACCGCTATTTTATAGATGACATAGCCTAAAACTCTAGACTGACAAAATCAGGTCCACAGTTCTTCAAAACACAAATCCCTTATCATGATACCATACTGTGAATTTGTATTTGAATAAAAACTATTATTGGAAAAATAGGTTGTAATAGCAATAATTAATTGGTAAAAATAAACTCCACATGCATCCGTTTCCTAATATTTCTGAAGTATGATAATTTTATTTTAATTTAAAAAATATGAGAACACACAGTTATTGTTTAGAAAAAGTAAGTTTTGTTAAAGAAAGATGAGAAGCTAGGTGGGTAGTATGAAGAACTCATGCATAAATCTAAGGGTTTGAAGAGTAGATGACATTAGCAAAATTATTACTTTCATCTTAAAATTTTAGGATTAGGCCATTCCTAAAAAATTAAAATGTGATCACATTGTCTCTCCTCACTCCTTGAAATGGGCATAATGAATAAAGGATGTGCATAGAAACCATTAAGACAGCTTTGAAACTGGGGAATGAGAGGCAGTGGGTCAGAAGTTCACCTTACATAGGTATAATTATTATTACTAGTACAATTACTTCCTCCTTAGCAACCATCCACTGAGAAAGAACAAAGGTGACAGTAAAACACCCCTAGGTCACTGGGCCATAATTGAAAAATAAGCTTATTTAAATTTTTTTATAAGTCTGAGACATGGGAAAAGAAAAGAAAGATACGGTAAGAAGAGTAACAAGGAAGTATGTTGCTGTTGTTAAATGCCGTTGAGTCAGTTCTCACCCATAGAGACCCTGAATTGGGTTTCCGAGGAACAACTGGTGCGCTTGATCCACCAACCTTACAGTTCAAATGGCTTTGCAGTCTGATACATTAACCCACAGCACCACACCAGGACTCCAAGGAAGCGTGTTGTTGTTAAGTGCCGTAGAGTCAGTTCTGACCCATAGCAACCCTGTATAGGGTTTCCAAGGAGCAGCTGGTGAGCTTGAACCACCAACCTTGCAGTTTTAAATGGCTTTGCAGTCTGGCACATTAACTGATAGCGCCACACCAGGACTCCCCAAGGAAGTTTAGTGGTCACAAAATACCCCATTGTCATATGGAGGGAGAATCATGCAAGTAAGACTTTCATCTCTGTTGATTCAGAAGGTGGATATTTCAGTGAATAGAAGTTGATAGTTATGACAAGAAGTTGTTGTTGGGTGCCGTGTAGTTGGCTCTGACTCACAGCGATCCTATGTACAACAGAGCAAAACACTACTCAGTCCTGCATTGTCCTTACAATTGCAATGTTTCAGTCACTAGGTCAATCCATCTCCTTGGGAGTCGTCTTCTTTTTCACTGACTATTTCATCAAGTATGATGTCCATTTCCAGAAAGTAGTACCTCCTGACAACTTGTCCAAAGTACAAGAAATGAAGTCTTGTCATCCTTAGTTTTAAGGAGCGGTTTTCCCTCATTCTGCTTGAACAATTGCCTCTTGTTCTATGTACAGGTTCTGCATGAGCTCTCTCAAGTTCTCTGGTATTCCCATTCTTCTCATGCTGTTGATAGTTAATTCTGATACACACAGTTGAAAACCGTTGTATAGTCAAAACAACATAAATAAAAATATTTCTGGTAGTATCTATTTGATCTGATGTCAGCAATAATAACCCTCCTTCCACATCTATTTCTGAATCCAATTTGCATTTATGACAGGTCCCAGCTGATGTGCTGCTGCAACCACTTTGAACGATCTTCAGAAAAAAATTATTTCAGTGTGATATTAACTGTTGGATAATGTCTGCATTTTGTTAGATCACCTTTCATTGGAATGAGCACAAATATGAATCTCTTCCAGTCAGCTGGCCAGTCAGCTGTCTTCCAAATTTCTTGGTATAAACTAGGGAATGCTTCCAGAACTGCATCAGTTTGTTGAAACATTTCAGTGTGAATTCTATCACTGCCCGGACCCTTATTTTTCCCTAATGCTTTCAACTCAGCCTGGACTTCTTCCTGTAATACCATCGGTTCTTGATCATATGCTACCTCCTGAAATGGTTGAATATCTCCCAATTATTTTTAGTACATTGACTCTGTGTATTCCTTCCATATTTTTTGATGCTTCCTGTATCATTCAAAGTTTTGTTCACAGATTACTTCAATATTGAAAATTGAGGCATAAATTTTTCTTCAGTTCCCCCAGCTTGAGAAATGCTGAGTGTGTTCTTCCTTTTGGTTTTCTAACTCCAGGTCTTTGCACATTTGTTACATTATAATATTTGACTTTGTCTTCTGAAGCTGTCCTTTTTTTAAATTTTTTTCTTTTCTTTTTTTCAGAATTCTTCACTTTATTATACAAAGAAGTCTTTTAAAAATTTTCTGAGCACCATAATTCACCATTATAGAGTCTGTGTTATTAGAGAAAGTAAAATTATTAAGGTGGAATAGCAGATCAGACTGTCTTACACCAAACGTCATAACAACACAGAAGATGTTGTAGTAGAGTATCCTGAACTTCAAAGCAGCTCTGGTAGCGTAGTGGGTATGATCAGGCTGTTAATCTCAGGGTCAGCAGTTCAAAACTACCAGCTGTTCCGTGGGAGAAAGATGAGGCTTTCTGTTCCTGTAAAGATTTACAGCCTCGGAAACCCTGTGCAGGGTCCCTATGAGTCGGAACGAACTCCACAGCACATAACAACAACAACCCTGAACTTCAAGTTTCAAATGAAAATAATGTACAAGCTCTTTTCATTTAAATGAGAAAATAAATATACACTGCTTCCCTTTGAGTACTTAAGGGGGGAAAAAAAAGCACACATAAAAAGGAATAAAGCAATTTCCTTTTTTATTCCCTTTTCTTCTTTTCCTTCATTTTCTTTTTGACTACCTTCCCTGTAATACAAGTTAACACATATCTACATTTTACTCAGTGAATGATTTTTCAGTCCCTCACACACCAGTAAACATCATAGAAAGTATACTACAGGAGGCTGAGTCAAAAATTATATGCACTCTGGCTGTAGAATTTATTTTAATCAACTTTTAGAAAAGACAAATACATAATTTTTTGGGCAAAATCTTGCTTTTCAATACACTATGCCCATCTGTCAACAAGCTTTTGGATTCTTTAAAAATGTTTAAGAGTGAGCTGCAAGCCACGAATGCACCATTGTCTTCACTTCTTTATTAGAGGGGTAACTTTGTCCTCCAAGGCCTGTTTTGAGGGCAACAAACAGGTGAAAGTGTGATGAAGCAAAATCAGGACTATAGGAAGGATGCTTTAACACCTCCAAATAAAGTTTCTGCAGAGTGTCAGCAGTGTGTGCAGACATATGTGGATGTGCATTGCCATGCAAGATCACAAGGCCCTTGGTTAGAAGTCCTCTACTTTTAATATGAACTTTAGACTTCAGTTCTTCAGTGAACATCTCACTGTAACATGAATAATGTTGACTTTTTCCTGATAGCATCTCAATACTGGCCCATGAGAATCCCAGAAAACTGTAAGCATCAATTTTCTAGCTCATGATTGACTTTTGAACATTTTCTTGGTTGGCAATTGAGGACGTTTCCATTCCATAGTCTGCCATTTATTCTCACTCATAGTGATGAATCTATGTCTCATCACCAGAAACTTTTATTTTTTAAAAAACTTTTACCTTCCTTTGAGTATCAGTCCATTTTTTTTTTGCATATATCCAAAAGGTTCTGTTTATGCAGTTCTGTAAGTTGTTTTGGTACCCATACCGTATAAACCATTTGAAACCCAAGACTGTCATGGATTATTTCATAGGCAGAGACATGGTTGGTTTGCAGATACTGTCACTCCTATACTAGAATTATTTCACATGCACGCTCAATGATGTTAGCAGTCACGGATGTGGACGTACATTTTAATGTAACCTGGTACAGATAATTTTTTACTCACCCTTATAGAACGAAACATTTTTTGCTTGACTTTTTACAGTAGTGGTCTCATACAATATCTGTTTCATTGTGATCGACGAATTTCACTCAGCATATCCTTCAGGTTCATTCATGCTATGCGGTGTTTGCAGATTCGTCATCATTCTTCAATGTTGCATAATTTTCCATTGTGTGTATGTACTAAAGTTTGTTCAAATATTCCTCTGCTAAAAGGAGCTCTGGTAGCGTAGTGGTTACGAATCAGGATGTGAACCGCAAGGTCAGCAGTTCGAAACTACCATCTGTTCCGCAGGAGAAAGATGAAGCTTTCTGCTCCCGTAAAGATTTACAGCCTCGGAAACCCTGTACAGGGTCGCTATGGGTTGGAACCGACTCGACGGCACTTAACAACAATAGCAATGGGCCTCTAGACAGTCTCCATCTTTTCATTGTTGTGAATAATGTTACAGTGACTATGGCAGCAGGGGAGGGGTACATACATCTATTTGTATTAAGGCTTTTATTTCTTGAATATATATTCCAAGTAGAGAGAATACTACATCACACAAGATTTCTGTTTCCAACTTCCTGAGAAAGTACCATCTCACTGTCCACAGTGGTTGTACCATTGTACAGTCCCATATGTCTCACACCCTGTCAAGCATTGGTTTTCTGTTTTTTTGAACTTTGCTACTAATGCAGGGATTGTAGGATAAGCACTGGATTGCTAACTGAACAGTTTGTGTTTCAAACCCACCAGCTGATATAGGGGCTCTATGAGCCAGAACTGTCAATAGCGTTTAACAATAACAAAATGACGTATCATTGTTGTTTTGATGTTTCTCTCTCTAATGGCTAATGATGGTATTTTTTCGTACGTCTTTTGGCAGTGTAAATGTGTTCTTTGCTGTCTGTTCATGTCCTCTGCTCATTTTTATTTTTATTTTTTAAGTTTTTATTGTGAATTGAGTGATACTTTACATGAGAGAACATCAGTTTTACACTCATCATTTCAGTGCAATAATTACAGTCTCCTCTGTGCATCCTCATTCAACAGTATTTGCTTCTATTCCTCTGTTTTGTTTTTGGTTTTTTTTCCTTTTTCTTTTTTTTTTGGAGGGGGGAATGTACACAAAAACACTCAGGAATATAAAATAATTTAAACAACCAAAGGACACATTCTGCAAGCCTGCCTCCTGGCCACCAACACACAATCCCTGTCTTTCCATGAGTCCTAAGCTGTTCCTTCTCTCCATGTCCTCATCTCTGCTTCCATCTTTGGTATCAGTGTTTCTCTGGGTCCCACATTCTGCTCATGCTCTTCTCTCTTGATGGTGCTAGGGTTCTCTGTTTCTGGATTGTAAGATAAAATACTCCCCCCTTTTGGTTACAAAACTTCTACCTTTACAGTAGTGACAGTTGCAATTAGTCATGGTAACAATTACTTACTACTGAATCTTATTCCCATCTCTTTTCACCAGACCCATCTAGACAAGATGAAGACTAGTCACTGGGGACTCTAACTTGCTCCAGAAACTCTGCAGTGGCTGTAGATTTACTTTGTTTCCCTTGTTCTAACTGTTGGAGATGATGGGTTAAGGTATTGATTTTGCTTGTTGCTTCTTCTTGAATATGTGCATTTATTACTATAAATTGCCATCTGAGAACAACTTTTGCTATGTCCCAAAGGCTTTGGTATGTAGTGTGTTTTGTTTGATTGAATGATTTTTTTTTTACATTTTTTCTATTACTCAGTGTCTTGTAAGAAGAGTGTTATTCCAATTTCAAGTATTTGATTTTTTTCTTTGATCTTCCTATTGTTGATTTCTAATTTTATAGTGATGTGATCTGAAAAGATGCTTTGTAGTATTTTGATGATTTTAAATTTATTGAGGTTTGCTTTATGACCTAACATGTTCTATTCTGGAAAATGTTCCATGGACACTGGAGAAGAATGCATATTGTGTTGGTTAAGTTCTTCTGTCTTTGTTGAGTTTCTTTCTTGTTGTTTTGTCCTTCACGGAAAGTAGTGTATTAAAATCTCCTACTGTTATTATGTGGAGTCTTGGTGTAGCACTGGAGGATGAGCACTGGGCTGTTAACTACAAGGTTGTCATTCTAAACCACCTTGGAAACCCTAGACAGGGTTGCTATAAGTCAGAACAGACTTGACAACATTTCACAACAGAAACAACATTTATTGTAGAGTTACCTATTTCTTTTTTCATTTCTATTTGAGTTTTATTTTTATATTTTGAGGCTCTTTCACTGTGAGCATAGATATTTATTATGGTTATGCCATCTTGTTCAATAGAACCTCTAATCGTGATACAGTTAGTTGCCTTCTTTGTCTCTTATCCCTTAAATTTTTCATAGATTTTTATCATAGATTTTATCATAGATTAATTTATCATAGATTAATATGGTCACTCCTCCTAGTTTTAGGTTGTCATTTGCTTGATTTAACTTTTCCATCCTTTCACTTTTAGTCTATTTTTGTATTTGTGTGTAAGATATGTCTCTTTAAAACAGCATATTGAAGAGTCCTATTTAAAAAAAAAAAAAAAAAAAAAATCCTTTCTGCTACTCTCTCTCTCTCTTGACTGGTGCCTTTAATCCATTTGCATTCAGTGGAATTATCAATAGGTTGGAATTAATTGAAATCATTTTACTGTGTGTTTATTAATGGTGTGGCTGGTTTCTTTGTTCTACATTATTCTCTGTACTGAGTTCATTTTGTTGAATTTTCTATTCATTTTGTTCATTGCTATTGTTTTCTTCCTGTCTTTTCTATTTCCTGTTCAGCTCTTTTATTACTTCATTTCTTCCAGTCACTTTAGCTTTTTTACAATCAAGAACAAATTTCAGAGACTCTTCTGACATCCAGTTTGGTCTTTTCTTTCTTCGCTGTCTTTTAAATGACCTTTTACTTGCTTCATATATGTTTTTGATGGTTCATCCCATAACTCTCGTCTTCCATCATTAATGTTCAATGCATAATATCTGCTTTTGAAATGGTCTCTAAATTCAGGCAATGTATAATCAAGGTCATATTTTGGATCTTGTTGAGTTGTTTTCATTTTCTTCAGCCTCAATTTTATACGAGCAGGTGTGTTCTACAGTCTGACCCGGACATGTTTTGGCTGGTGATATTGAGCCTCTCCTTGTTTCTTCTGATAGATGTGGTCAATTTGATTCTAATGCATTCCATCTGGTATGGTTAACATGTATGGTGGTGATGGCAGTTGTATGCTGTCAAGTTAGTTCTGACTCATAGCAACCCTGCATAGGGATTCTGATGCTATCAATCTTAATGGCAGCAGAAAGCTTCAACTTTCTCTGGTGGAGCAGCTGGTAGGCTTGAATTGCTGACCTTATGGTTATCAGTCCAACTCATAACTCATTACTAGGGCTCCTTGTCCAAGCTTCAACTTTCTCTGGTGGAGCAACTGGTAGGTTTGAATTGCTGACCTTATGGTTATCAATCCAACTCATAACTCACTACATTATCAGGGCTCCTTATCCATGAGTATAGTCATCATTTATGTTGTTTGGTGAAAAGATATTTGCAATGAATAAATCTTGGTCATGCAAAATTCTATCATGTGATCTCCAGAGTCATTTACATCACCAATACCACATTTTCCAACTACCAATCCCTCTTCTTTGTTTCCTACTTTTGAATTCTAATCACCAATAGTTATCAATGTATTTTATTTGCAGGTTTAATCAATTTCAGATTGAAGACATTGGTAGAATTCTTCAATTTCTTCATCATTGTCTTTGGTTATTGATGCATACATTTGAAAAATAGTTGTATTAAATGGTTTTGCTTGTATACATATAGATATTATCTTATCACAGACAGCACTGTGCTTCAAGATAGATGTTCAAATGTTCTTTTTCATGATGAATGTCATTCCTGGCATAGTAAACCATGTTGTTGTTGTTAAGTGCCTTCGAGTCAGAGCCGACCCATAGCGACCCTGTACAGGGTTTCCGAGGGTGTAAATCCTTACGGGAGTAGAAAGCCTCATCTTTCTCCCGCGGAGCGGCTGGTAGTTTCAAACCTCTGACCTTAAGGTTCGCAGCCCGATTCGTAACCACTACGCTACCAGAGCTCCTTTGAGTGTCCAATTCAAAATGGCTAATACTTGCCAGTCTATTTCAGATGACTAATGCCTAGGGTACTGATCTTCATGCATTCCATTATAGTTTAGACAACTTTCAACTTTCTTAGTTTCATACTTTGTACACTCCACATTTTGATTATTAATGTATTTTTTAAGCTGTTTCTCCCCATTTTGAGTAATGCCCCATCAGCAAACGAAAGTCCTATAAGCTTCGTTCCATCTACATCATTACTGTTGAGTCTACTTTAAGGAGGCAACTCTTCTTCACTTATATTTTGAGTGCCTTCAACCTGAAGGCTCATTTTTAGAACTGTATCATCAATATTCCTCTGCTATTCATAAGGTTTTCATGGGCTAACCCCTCAAAAGTGGACCAACTATTCCTTCTTCCTAGTATGTTCTTATTCTGGAAGCTCAAGTGAAACCTGACCACTAAGGATGACCCTGCTTACACCTAAAATACCAATTAACATAGCTGCCAGCTTCACAGAAACACCAAGTCAACACAGTATACAACAAACTGACTGATGTGTAGGGAAAATAGGAAGGGAAAGTCCATATTCTCTAAACTCAATATATTCCTCCACGAACAGCATTACTAATTTCAAAGCTTAAAACGATAAGATACCAAAAAAGAAATGAAAGAAAAAATGAAGGGAGGAAGGAAGAGAGAGGCAAAATATATGATTATTGTAAGCACAGGAAGAGGTCTAAGAAAACTTCTCTCTAAAGTAAATACGTAGCCCATATTGTTTTTCAAGGATGATTTTACTGTGCCTGAAGTCCTTGTTAGCATAAGCTTCTTAAATTTAACATATTATTTTATTCTGAACAATTAATTCAACTTCAAAGGAAGACTTATGGGACTCACCAAGTCCATAAGTAGTGATATGATTGAGACCCGCTCAGTAATTTCTTAAAATGTAAAGTAATTTCTTAAATTGTAAATGTAAATTTAAATTTCTTAAAATGTAAAAGTAATTTCTTAAATTTCTTAAAATGCAGAATGAGAATCTGCATTATAAAATTTTTAGGAATAAAACAAAAGTTACAAATAAAAACCAGTGCACTGCAAAACTGGAAGAACGCTCCTTCCTCATAGACCCATTCTTAGGTACTCATAGGTGTTAGGTACTCTCAAGTCTGTTCTGAGTCAGCAATCCTATACACAACAGAATGAAGTTCACCCCTGTCTTACATCATCCTTAAAATTGTTGTAAGTTTTGTGCCCATGATTGCCACTGTGTCAGTCTATCTCCTTGGGGATGTTACACTCTTTTTCTGATCCTCTACTTTACCAAGCTTGATAGCCTCCTCAAGGGAGTGGTCCTTCCTAACAACATGCTCAAAATACAAGACGAAGTATCACATTCCTTGCTTCTATAAGAAGCATTTTGGCTGTACTTCTTTAAAGGATTTGTTTGTTCTGGCAGTCCATGGTGCTTTAAATATTCTTCACCTACATCATAATTTCAATATGTTAATTTTCCTATGGTCTTCCTTATTTTTTGTACAACATTCATATTCATATAAAGTGACTGAAAATACCATGACTTGGGTAGACACACCTTAGTCCTCAATCTGACATATTTGCTTTTAACACTTATGATGTTTTAAGATGTCTATTGCAGCATATTTGCCTAATAAAATACATTGTTTGATTTCTTAACTGCTGCTTCTATGAGCACTGATTATAGATCCAAACAAAATTGAGTCTTTGACAACTTCAATGTTTTTTCCATTATCATGGTGTTATTTATTGTTCAAGTTGTGAGGATCTTTATTTTCTTTGCACTGAAGTACAATCCATACTGAAGGCTGTAGTCTCTAATCTTCATTGCTAAGCATTTCAAGTCCTCTTCAGTTCCAGCAAGCAAGGTTATGTCATCTACATATCGCAGGCTGTTAATGAGTCTTCCTCCCATTCTAATGTAATGTTATTCTTCATTTAACCCAGCTTCTTAGGGTATTTGCTTAGCATACACATAGAATAAGCATGGTGAGGGGATACAACCCTAACACACAACTTTCCTAATTTTAGACCATTCACTATCTTTCCCCTTTTTCTATTCTCATGATTACCTATTGATCTATGCACAGTTTCATCATGAGCACAAGTATTCTGAAATACCTATTCTTCACAACTTTATGCATAGTTTGTTAGAATTCACACAGTCAAAAGTTTTGCATAGTCAATAAAGCACAAGTAAATCTCTTTCTGGCATTCTCTGCTTTCAGCCAAGATACATCTGACATCAGCTGTGATAATCCCTTTTCACAACCTCTTCTGAATTCAGTTTGAATTTCTGGCAGCTCCCTGTTGATAAAATGGGCAAAAATACAGATGTCTTCTGATTAGCTGGTAAGCTAGCTTGTGTTCCACATTTCTTGGAATACATGAATGAAGGAGTCCAGTGCTGCATAGGTCTGTTGAAACATTTCAATTTGTAGTTCATCAATTCCTGGAGTTTTGTTTTTTCCAATGCCTTAAGTGCACTATGGAATTCTTCCTTCAATACCATCAATATTGATCATATGGTATCTCTTCAGATGACTGAACATACACCAATTATTTTTGGTACAGTGACTCTGTGTTGTATTCTTTCCATCTTCTTTTGATTTCTGTCTCATTCAGTAACTCAGTATTTTGCCCTTAGAATTTTTCAATACTGGAACCCAAGGCTTGAATTTTCTTTTTAGCTCAAGAAATGCTAAGCATGTTTTTCCTTTTTTGTTTTCTAACTCTAGGTTTTGCACATTTCATTATAATACTTGACTTTGTCTTCTTAAGGTGCCCTTTTGAAATTTTCTGTTCTCCTTTTCCAGTTCACCATTTCTTCCAGTTTTAGTTTCTCTACACTTATGAGCAAGTTTCAGAGTCTCTTCTGACATCAATTTTGATCTTTGTTTTCTAGCTTTTTAATGACCTTTTGCTTTCTTCCTGTATAACATCTGTGATGTCATCCCACAATTCCTCTGATCTTTGGTCATTTATTGTTGTTGTTGTTATGGTTAGGTGCCATCAAGTTGGTACTGACTCATAGAACTCATGCACAGCAGAACGAAACACTGCCTGATCCTGGGCCAACCTCACTACTGTTGCCACGCTTGAGTCCATTGATGCTACCACTTGGCCAAACCATCTCGTTGGGATCTTCCTCATTTTCTCTTACCCTCCACCTTACCAAACATGATATCCTTCTCCAGCAACTGGTCCCTCCTGACATCATGTCCCATCATCTCTTTCCGCAGATGTAGTCAACTTGATTTCTATGTATTCCATCTAGTGAGACCATGTGTATAGCCATCTCTTACGCTGTCTAAACAAAGTATTTGAAATGAACAAATCATTGGTTTTGTAGAATTCTATCATGCGTTCTCCAGCATCATTTCTATCACCAAGGCCATATTTTCCAACTACTGATCCGTCTTCCTCTTTGTTCCCAACCTTTGCATTCCAATCACCAGTAATGATCAATACATCTTGATTGCATGTTTGATCAATTTCAGATTGAAGTTGGTAGAATTCTTCTATTTCATCCTCACTGGCTTTAGTGGATGGTGCATAAATTTGAATAACAGTGGTATTAACTGGACTTCCCTGTAGGCACATGGATATTATCCTATCACAGACATCATTGTACCTCATGACTGATCTGGATATGTTCTCTTTCACAATGAATGCAACACCATTCCTCTTCAATTTGTCATTCCCTGCATAGTAAACCATGTGGTCATCAGATTCAAAATGGCCAATACCAGTCCATTTCAGCTCACTAATGCCTAAGATATCGATGTTGATGCATTCCATTTCATTTTTGACAACTTCCAATTTTCCCAGATTCATACTTCATACATCCCATGTTCCAATTTTCAATGAATGTTTACAGCTGTTTCTCTTCATTTTGAGTTGTGCCCCATCAGCAAATGAAGGTCCCTCGGGCTTTTCTCCCATGGGCTTTACTCCATTCATGTCATCATGGTCAACTCTACTTTGAGGAGGAAGCTCTTCCCCAGTCACATTTTGAGCGCCTTCCAACATGAGGGGCTCATTTTCTGGCACTATATTTGACAGTGTTTCTCTGCTATACATAAGGTTTTCAGTGACTAAATATTTGGAAGTAGTTCGTCACTCTTTCTTCCTAGAATGGCTTCGTCTGGAAGCTCATCTGAAAGTCCACCCTAGGTGACCCTGCTGGTATTTAAAAACCGGTGGCATAGCTTTCAGAATCACAGCAACTCACAAGCCACCACAATATGACAAACTGGCAGACGAGTGGTGGCTTCAGTCATTAGTATTTCATAT
This sequence comes from Chrysochloris asiatica, assembly GCF_000296735.1. Classification (NCBI taxonomy): domain Eukaryota; kingdom Metazoa; phylum Chordata; class Mammalia; order Afrosoricida; family Chrysochloridae; genus Chrysochloris; species Chrysochloris asiatica. Next base: position 29,361,353 of record NW_006408530.1, read on the forward strand.
ATTAAATATGTTCTTGAAAAGTCTCTAAATTCAGGTGGATTGTAGTCAAGGTCATATTTTGGCTCTCATGGACTTGTTTTAAATTTTTTTCAGCTTCAGCCTGAACTTGAATATGAGCAATTGATGATGGTCTTTTCCACAGTCAGTCCCTAGTCTTGTTATGGCTGATGTTACTGAGAGTCTCTGTCATCTAGTCCCTTAAAATTAGAAAATTTAACTACCATTTGGTGAGGTCCATGTGTATAATAACCACCTATAAGTTGCTGAAAAAAACTGCATTTGCAATGAATAAATCACTGGTCTTCAAAAATTCTATCATGTGATCTCAACATCATTCCTATTAGCAAACTTATATTTTCCAATTACAGATCCTTCCTTTTCATTTTCAACTTTCACATTCCACCCACAAGTAATTAAAAATGCATCTTGATTGCATGTTTGATCAATCTAAGACTTAAAAAATCTAGCTGGTGTCTAAATTTGAATAAAAGTGGTATTAACTTGTTTTCCTTGTAGGTGTATGGATATTATCCTAACACAGACAGCACTGTGCTTCAAAATAGATCTTGGAATGCTCTTTTTGAAGATAAATATAATGCCATTCCCTCTTCAATTTGTTATTCCCAGCATAGTAAACTGTAAGATTGTCTGATGAAGATGGCGAATACCAGTCCACTTCATCTCTCTAACACCTAGAATATCAATCTTTATGTGTTCTATTTCATTTTTGACAATGTCCAATTTTCCTAAAATCATATTTTGTACATTCCACATTCTGATTGCTAATGAATGTTTGCAGTTATTTCCTCTCATTTTGGGTTATGTCCCATCAGCATGTGAAGATCCTGAAAGCTTTGTTCTATCTACACTACTAAGGTCAACTCTACTTTGAAGATGTAGCCCTTCCACATTATATTTTGAGTGCTTTTCAACCAGGGGAACTTATCTTCTGGTACTATTTAAGATAACGTTCTGCTGCTATCCATAAAATTTTCAGTGACTACCCACTTGGAAGTAGTTTGCCTCTCCTTCTCTTCTTCCTAGTCTGTCATAGTCTGGAAGCTCCACTGAAACCATCCTCCCTCCCCCATGGGTGACCCTGCTGATATTTCAAATACCAGTGGCATAGCTTTCAGCATTACAGCAAAACACAAGCTACCACAATACAACAAACTTGCAGATGAGAGGTCGATTTGTATATTACAAGTGCTACATTATACAGTTCTTCACTACATCAAGGCCAATATTAGCAATTAGTAGTCCCCAGCCTGGAAAAACCAATGCTGTTGTTCTTGTTAAGTGTCATTGTGTCAGTTCCTACTTATATTAATGCTGTATAGAGCTTCTGAAAATTGACTGGTGGATTTGAACTGCCAACCTTTTGTTTAGCAGTCCATTGATTATCTACAGCACTATACAAGGACTCCAAAACCAACGGAGCCTAACAGAGACTCAAATTGGAAGTATTGGACCAGATAGAACAAAGGAGGAGTAGTAAGTTCTGGAATCATTCATATTTTCAAAAATCTTAATAATTAGCAGGTTGGGGAATCCATTTTCTAAATAGCTTATAGAGTAAAATTTTGAAAAGTCAGTTGGCAATATACCATCATTCAAAACCCATTATACTGAGTTGACCATTACCTGTCTGAATTGGCGAAACTCTATTAGTAATTAAGCAAATAAATAGATTATACTTTATAGTGTTTTCCACACTTGTTTCATTATTGCTTCTTTAGGAAGCCTTTGTAAACATTATTTTTCCTAATCAGCATTCTCCTTATGACAATCCATACAAATATACTGCACATCTGTGAATATGAGGGCTGCTAACCTCAAGGTCAGCAGTTAGAAACTATCAGCTGTTCTGTGTGAGAAAGATGGGGCATTCTGCTCCCGTAAAGATTTACAGACTTGGAAACCCTATGCAAGGTACTGAGTTGGAAACAACTCTACAGCACACCACCACCACCACATTTGTGCTTTATATTCAAAGAATAAGATTTTGTGTTGTTTTGTTTTTTTCCCTTACCCCCAAAATAAGCATCTGCCATCTTGGATGCAATATCACTCCTAATGATACTAGGAAATGAAGCTAAAAAACCAAGGTGCTTCAAAAAGCTTGTGGGAAAAATGGAATGAAAAGATAATGGAATTTTTCCATGAACTATTTGAAGCACCCTCAAATATTAGTAAATATTCATTGAATAGCTGTTGTGCTAAAGAACTTACAAATACAGTCCAATATAATGAGTACAACAATCCTAGGAGCTAAGTACTAAGCACTATTAGTTTCCAATGAGACAAATGACACTTAAGAACTTTGCTCAACATTATTTAAATGACAGATGAAGAATTTGAATCCAGACACTGTGATTCCACTTGCTGATTTCTTCATCACTACACTCAGTTCTCTTAACTCAAAACTGTGAAATTCTCAGATTCAGGGCATACGTTCATTCCCTGGCCTCTGATCTACATTTGTCAGTGTTACTACATTACGTCTCAAGGAGCTCTGATAGTGTAGTGGTTATGAATTGGGCTGCAAGCTGCAAGGCCAGCAGTTCAAAACTATCAGCTATTCCACAGGAAAAAGATAAGGCTTTCTGCTCCCATAAAGATTTACAGCCTTGGAAACCCTGTACAGGGTTGCTATGAGTCGGAACCAACTCCAAGGCACACAACAACAACAACATTTCCTCTCAATACTTGAGTTTCACTTCAAGTTGCAATCTATAACCTGTTATTTTCAGCACAATGAGCAGGCGATAACACACTAACTAAAATGATATATTTTACTGGTAGGGTTTTGATGCACATGGAGGATTCAGGCAATTAAAAACAACTGATAAACTGTAAAATCTTATGATATTTTTCTTTTGCTTAAATAGCAGTTATGTTATATACAAAGCACTTTTGTGAAGGAGCATTCTCATTTTCTTTTTACATAAATATACATGATGAAAGGAAGTTTCTCACATCAAGAGAACATTTTATATTTTAAAATATTACAACTGTCTTCTATGAAGTCTTAAGTTTGAAAGAGAAAATGTCAGAAATAATAAGGTAATAAGTATTTCATTAAAATTTCAGTTAGAAGATTCTCTATTAAAAGCAACACTGATATATTTGTAAGGCTTAAAACACAAGAAAACTTTAATTTAGATGTGTCATTACCTATTTTAAAGGGCAAGGGAGATGAAATTTTCAAAGTAATAGCAATTTTTGATAATACAAAAAGGGATACAGCTGCAACAATTGTTTTACTTTGAAGTATTTATACTTTATTAATTGAGGTGCTCTAAGAATTTTTTTTTGTTCAATTCAAAGAAGCTATGGGTAAAGACATCTATCATGACTATCATTATTATTATTTAGGGAGTGTGAAGTTTTCTTTATTTGATTTTGCAACATTGGGCACTGGACCCAGTAGACACAGACAGAAGCACCACATGGCCTGCCACAAATGGTTGGATTTTATACTTATCTCCAAAAAGCCCTCCTCCAGTTCCAGTTCCCCATATACAATTCTGTAGATGGCTTGCCCATTCTCTTAATGGGTGTATTGTTATGTAAATTCCCTAGTCCTAGAACAGCCAGGATACAAATCCCTTCCTGTATGTAAATCAACAATCTGTTTGTCAGGCCTAGCAATCTCAAGAATTCCTGAAGATGGACCATGCCCACAAGAGTTATTTCTCATAAATCCTCCTCTTTTCTATTTATACTTATTGGTCTCATCTTGATTTATTCGTCTTAAATCCTTATAAAGCGTATCATTTCTTGATGTTCCTAAGAGTACAGCTGACTATGCCTGTATAGTCATGACTATACAACTATAGGCTGCATCATACTTACACCTGACATATTGTAACTAAAACACGTACAACTGAAAACGCACTGGCCCCATTTTCTTCTTATATATCATGAATGAACAAATCATAAATACTTGATGCACACATAAAGGTCCAAAAGCCAATCTCCAGCCCACAGGCACACATTCTCATTCAGTCCATGGGCCTAGAGTCTATGGCTGCTCCATGGCACCACTTCTGCCACCATCTCAGCTGTCGCTGCTTCTTCAGGCAGGGATCCCAAGTTCCACTCATGCCCTTCCTTCTTGATGTCCTGGGATTGTCCGTTCCTGAAATAAAAAATAACTATTCCCTCCTTTTACCTACATATCTTCTACAATTACAGTTTTAACCATCATAACCAATACTACTGAGGCAGGCAGGCCTGCAGGAATAGGTGCTGGACGCCATGTCCTCCAGACTCATAGCTTATTTCTGGAGCAAAGTTCACATTCTAGGAAATAAGCAAAGACTACCTCAGCATCATGTGATTACCCAGGCTTATCTCCTATTCCTGACCCACTTCCAGCAGGGAACAGAGCCCCAAGCTAAAGTTTACCTGCATCCGCTTCTGTAACTGCTTGCTTGAATGTTCATACATCTTTCCTCACCATTTGTTTGAACCAACCAATCCAAAGTAGCCCCAAAAAGCTGTTGGCCCCTGCTAACCAATCCAAAATAAACTCATGTATGCACCTCTATTCCCTATAAAATATCATCACATAGGGAAGATGGGGCTTAGCCTCTGGATAGGAATCCCCTGAGCCATGTGTTAGCACAAAAAACCCTTCCTTTGTTACAACCCACGTGGCACTGGCAACTCCTTCGGAGTGACTCTGGTAATACTACAATTGAAATAATATAATTTTATCAGTATCATTCCATTCCCCCTTTCACCAGACACATCTGGGAAACAGAAAAACTAGTCAGTGGGGATTTTTCCCTTCCCCTCATTCTAAAACCAAGCACACCCATGAAAATTTGTCAAGTCGGTCACTTACAGCAATAGTAATGTCTAAATTGCCCATACTGCCAATCCAGCACACTGAGAAGACATGTATGTTCCTCAATCTGAAGAGATTTTCATTCTGATTGGAATTTTTAGGAACTGCCATCCATAAGCAAAAGTCCAGTTCATCAAAGTGTAGCAATTGGTGCTTTCTCAGAGTATTAAACATTTTCATATGCATCAGGTCAGGTTCCAGTCAGCTCAACAAACCTAGCATCCAAGCTAGGTCAAATGAGTACCAGCTGCAAGCTTGGGAGTTCACACATACCTCTCTATACTTCAAAATAATCAGCTTTCCCTTTTATTTCATCTCAAGGTCAATGGTGCATCAGCAAGCATATTGCCGGCTGGTTCCATTCAATTTTGGATTATAGAAAGGGGTTTTCATTGGTGGGCCAACTTTGTTTGCTTAGAAACTTCTGAAACTCAAAATGCCAAACTGTCTGCCTTTTTTTAATTTTTTTAAACTCAAAAATCTTCAACAGTTCTGGGTGGATGTCCATATCTTTTCAAATGCAAATGTCTCAACTCAAGTTCTGGCTCAAGATTCCACCTTAAAGTTTTAATGACTCCAATCAAATATAGGCCAAAGGCTGGATTACAAACTTTCCATGATCAGAATTCCCAATATTCCTATTACATATTTTACAGTAATAAGCAGGAGAAGACAAAATCCATAAGGTAATCTAACATACTGTTGTTGTTGTTAAGTGCCATCAACTCAGTACCAACTCATAATGAATGACCTTATGATCCTGGGCCAACCTCACTACTGTTGCTAAGGTTGAGTCCATTGATGCTACCACTTGGCCAACCCATCTCAAGGTCTTCCTCTCTTTCTCTGTCCTTCCACCTTGCCAAACATGATATCCTTCTCCAGTGACTGGTCCCTCCTAGCAATATGTCCGAAGTATGAGAGATGAAGTTTGGCCATCTTGGACTCCAAGGAGCATTCTGGCTGCACTTCTTCCAAAACAGATCTATTGGTTCTTTTGGCAGTCTATGGCACTTTCAATATTCTCCTCCAACACCGTAACTGAAAAGCATCAATTCTTCTACAGTTTTCTTTATTCACTGTCCAGCTTTTGCATGCATATTCGGTTATTGAAAATATCATGGTGTGGATCAGGCACACCTTAGTCCTCAAGCTGACATCTTTGCTTTTCAACACTTTAAAAAGGTCTTTTGCAGAAGATTTGCCTAATGCAATGCGTCGTTTGATTTCTTGACTGCTGCTTCCATGAATGTTGATCCTTGATCCAAGAAGAATGAAGTCCTTGACAATTTCAATCTTTTCTCCATTGACAGAATGTTGTTTATTGGTCCAGTGGTGAGGAATTTTGTTTTCTTTACATTGAGATGTAATCCATACTGAAGGCTGTGCTCTTTGATCTTCATCAATAAATGTTTTAAGTCCTCTTCACTTTTAGCAAGCAAGGTTGCATCATCTGCATATCGCGGGTTGTTAATGAGTCTTTCTCGAATCCTGGTGCCACATTTTTCTTCATAGAACCCAGCTTCTTGGATTATTTGCTTAGCATACAGGTTGAATAAGTGTGGTGAAAGTATACAACCTTGTCGCACACCTTTGTTAATTTTAAAACATTCAGTGTTCCCATGTTCTGTTTGAACAACTACCTCTTGGTTCAGGTACAGATTCCTCATGTACAGCTGGTATTTTTGAACTGCTGACCTTGTGGTTCACAGCCCAATTTGTAACCACTATGCTACCAGAACTCCTTAATTAAACATATTAACACTTTAAAATAGTTAAGTTTCCTCCACCCTAGACTAACCCCATTCACATGCATATGGCCTTGGGCCTCTGATAGGGTGGATTCCAGTAGGCCCTAGACTTATAAGTTGCTCTTCTTTTAGCGGAAATATTTCATCCCCATTCCCCTTTGTTTTTTCTCCCACAAAACCCTACGATTTTTTTATTTTTTAGGTCCGGTGCCCTTGCAGTGAATCCCACTCGCAGAGCTAAATGCTGACTTCTTCTGAATCTGCACTGGTCTTCAAACTCAGGGCATGACAGAACATCTAATATCTGTTTAAATTTCAACTACTAATATGAGAGAAGTGAAGATTGAGATGGCTATATTTTTCCACTTTCTAAACCACCCCTCTAACCAGTCAGTTAATTCCAGCATTTTCAGCCCATTCATTAGCTATGATGCTTAATTCCGGCAGGACCTTTGTGATAGTTCCATCAGGAGCTGTATTGTTAGGGATACCACACTTAGTTCCCAATATTACACATACACCTCCCTTTCCGGCTAACATCATGTCTAGCACTACTGTTTTCCCAAGACATCTGGCTAGTGGCATAACTGGCTAGTTACCCCATGTAGGGCATCTCTGGTGCCATTTATGAACCTGTGGATCAAGAGATCCTGAGCTGGAGATGTCTCATGTTGCTGAGGTTTCTTGCAGAACATTAGGGTGAACGGAATTGCCAGCTGGACCAAAGAGCACGCCCCAGTCCAATCAGACGACAGCAAATCTTGGATATTCCCTTTTCTACAATACTCTGAAGGCCAAATAGGACATTTCTAGGTTCACCAGTGATATTTTGGATGTCAGTATAAGTTGTCAATTCTCCTATGGGTATTGTGAACTCTACTCCCTGCCTTTAAAGACAAGAAGAGTGGTCCATCATCCTTATGGAGAATTAAGGAATTGTCTTTGATAAGCCCTTACAAGTTTCATTTTCCCAAGCATCCTTGTCTCAGGACAAAGCCAAGCTGCAGTACATTTCCAAAGTCTGACCAACGAAAAGGGAATTACCTGCACCTGTGGTTTACCAGCTGTGCAAACATGGCAATCACTTTTATTGAGCACTTGCTCTGAATATTTAATTCATTCGACCCAAGCGTTCACACTCCTATATTTCGTTTCTACCGCTAATGTTTGACTTATGTCTTTTACCTCAATCACTTCTACTCTTTCAGGGTCATTCTTAAAGATTTCTTTAGGGGGAATCACAGGAAAAAGGCCTGGGTTTGGTATTGAAGTCAGGGAAGTGATGAATTAGAATACAAATCGATTCCCAAGGTCCCCTCTAGGGTGTGAGCACCCATTCCAAAGACCCAGATTGCTACTCTTGGCTCTCTATAACTGAGATGAGCACTGGGTCCTCCAATTTCCCACAGGATGAAACTTGTAAACATCTATGACCAGCCAATAAGGTTGATAGTAGATGTAATTATGGCATCATTCCCTCAAACCATGACTATTATATTTAATGAAGAAAGTTAATAGTAGTTATGGGGTTCTTTTTTCTCTAAGTTTTTATGTGAATTGAGTGATAGTTTACATGGGAGAACATCGGTTGTATATTCATCATTTCATTGCTGTGATTACAGTCTCCATCATCATTCAGCAGTATCTGCTTTCATTTCCTCTGGTTTTTTTCATTGCTGTTGTTTAGTTATGGGGTTCTTTTAGATAACATTTACGCCTTTAGCAACTCAAACTCTTTAGAAAGACTGAATTTGTCACAATGCTCAGGGATCCATCAGCAGCTTCCTGTGGAAGGTTACAAGTAATGATGAAACTCTCCCTCTAGGACCATCAGCTTTAAGTATCCAGTGCCCTTCCTTCTCCAAAATGGCCTAGAAGAATTCAAACAGGACAGACCCCTATTCAACTGTTCCATGCTTTTTTACACATTTTATCCTCAGGCCAAAACTAGGAGTACATTCAGCATTCTATCAATTGTGTCCTCTTTACTTTAATAGATGAGATAGTTTTCATCTAAAAGCTAGTTTCTTCTTCTTCTTCTTTTTTTTTTTTTTGTATATTCTATAACAATCAAATTTGATATATCTGCTACAAGTTTTACATAAAACATACTTTATTTAAAAACAAACTTTATTGTGAACTGCGTGAAGGTTTGTTGTTGTTCCAGAGTAGATAATCAGTAAAACAGATGCTTTCATCATTTTTTTTTTCTGACTTTTAATTGGCAGTTCAATGATCTGAGGAAGCTTTCAATTCCATCTCTCAAAGAATAACCAACCAGATCCTCAAGAAATTGATAGCCTGTCTGGGATACCCTCTCCTCTCAGTGACAGGCTGACTCGTGGAAGGTTAGAAATGAAAGTGATCGGAGTGTTATCTTATGCAATATCGTGTTTTGAGAAATGAGTAATCAAGGCAGGGGAGGAGGAAGAAGACAAGAAGAAGTGTGCTATTAATGCTATCATCCCAAACACTCATATAATTCACATCCATCCAGCATATATTTTGATCTGCAGATGATGATGTTCTCCATTTACTTATACTTTAGTGTTGTTATCCACATTTTTCCAGCTAATCACACACTGCAGGGCAACTAATTATTTATTATGGCCTTTCCAGGCAAATTTCTCCATTTTGTGATATACTGTAAATCCTAGGCTCTATGCTTATGATTGTGGTCCCATTTGGAAATGAGTTGCTAAGGAGTAAAACTAAGATGGGACTCAGGAGTCCTGGTGTGTCACTGTAGGATAAGCATTCGACCATAAGGTCAGCAGTTCAAACTCACCGACTGCTCCTTGGGAACCCTATACAGGGTCCCGAAGAGTTGGAACTGACTCAAAGGCGCTTAACAACAACAAACATAAGGTCGGTAGGAACCACAAGGTTGGTAGTTCAAACACACCAGCTGTTCCTCAAATACCCCATACAGGGTCACTAGAGGTTTGGACTGACTCAACAGCACTTAACAACAGATATTAAGAATGTCTACACCTTAGCACAGGGTGTGATTCAAGTCACCAACCTTAGTTTCCCGTGGGGGTATGGTCTGACTCCAATTTATAAGTCTTGTATCTGGCTCATTACATCTGACCTCTACTTCTTGGGACTTTCAGCCCATTACCTAACATGCAGAGCCTTACATACACATACTTGTATGTGTTGAGCCTGTAAAAGTCACCTCACCAAGGAAACAAGCAGGAACTAAAATCCTACCAGTGCTCTTCTTGCCAAGCTGTGCCCTCTGAGATCTGTCCAGAAAGGGCAGCTCTTTCTACTCTTCCATTCAGAGGAGGAATCTTTCCACATTTACACAACAACATGTATATGCTGCCTATGGCCCTGCCCATGTACACTCTTAAAAAATAAGGAGGTTCTGTCAGATCAGGCTGGTTTAAAACTTTCACCTCAAAATTAGAAGGCACTCCCATAGTCATAAATCTCTCTGAGATATTTTAAAGTTCATTGTAAACTTAGTGGGTGAGAAAAGAGGAATGTGATTTTATTGTAGTTGTCAAAAGCTGTCAAGCCAGTTTCAACTCATAACAACCCTGTAAAGGGTTTCTGAGAAGCATCTGGTGGGTTTCAACCACCAAGCTTGTGTTCAGCAGTCTACTGCATATTCTACAATGCCATGCCAGGACTCCAAAAGGTATATGGTAGATGTTTTAAAAAAGAAACATATAAAAACAACTTAGATGATTATATCAATCTCTCTCTACAATTATAATTATATCAAAATATTTAAAAGAGGTTTAAAAAAAAAAATCAGATGACCTATCAAAATAGGAAATATGATCTCACACCAATACAATCCCAGGATGAAAAACAAATCTGTAGCACATTATTAGGAACTGAAATTAAGCATAATCACTTATTATAAGTAAAATACTGAAGATACTATGAAAAATGGCTAATAGAACTAAGAATGAGTTTAATAGAGTCACGCACTAAAAGTCAGAATGTTAAATTTGTTAATGATTCCAAAGTAAAAAAATGTAAATAGAAATAGTGTTAAAGTGCCAACAATAGTCCACTGATCTTCAATAGTCTTTCAGCAATAAGTCATCTAATTTAAAAAGAAAGAATACATTCTTCACAAAAGAAATATTCTACTTAACCACAAATCACTGTCAAGTAATACATGCCAACTGAGCTGTAATTGGAAGAAAAGTGGAAAACTACTAATTCCTCCCTTCACACCCACTGCCTACTTCCTTAAGGCAAAGCAGTTATTATTCATGATCATCCCCTTTCCTAGACCTGTTACAAAGTCCCAGGGAAGAGATAGTATGGTTCCATTTATTAGTATACCTTTACCTTGATAGGAGAAATTAAATTTGCACATAAAAACTAAGGACTAATGTAAAATTGACATGTTATTAGGTATCAGTATGCCTAGTATCTATTGTACAGGCTCTTGATAGTCACAGAAGAAAAGATCAGGTAGCAGCCAGGAATTCTGAAAAACCCTGGACTAACCTGGGTATAGCTGTAAGTTATTATAATTGTTGCAGTGTGGTTCTCTCTTCCGACTGTGTTCTCATTTCCTAGTCTTCAAGGTATCAGTCATGGAGGACCCTCACGATGTCTTAGACTAAATATACATACCTTGTTGGTAACACACAAATTTTGTTTGTTTTATGCTTTGACATTACTAAACCCTTTATACCATACTTAATTTTTATTATCACAATATAAATTCTATTTTACTATTAAAAGTACAAAGTGGCATTTTAATCCAAATATCAAAAGATAGCAGAGAAAACATTCTTATAAAATGAAATTATACTTTAAAATGGATAAATATTCAATAAATATTTCAAGATACCTCTTTTTTTACACAATGTTGCAAATTTAATCCATCAGTGCTTTTGAATGAAAGAATATAATTAAGCAAGTGTGTATTTTTTGTCTCCCTCCCCCCAAAAATTAAACAAAAAACCCCAAGACAGCCAGCATTGGGAATATCTGTTAATGTAGCTAGCTGCATGAATAGATTGAGGGAGGAAAGTCTCATCTCAGAAATTAACAACAACAACAACAACAACAAAAACATAAATTCTAAACCTATTAATAATTAAACACCTAAACTATAGAAACAAATAATGAAACTAACCTTATTTCTTAATAAATGCCATAAAACATAAAATCACTACCTAATAGACACTGCTGATGTCAGATGGATCTTGGCTGAAAGCAGAGAACACCAGAAAGATATTTACTTGTGCTTTATTGACTACACAAGGTGATTGTATGGATCGTGACAAGGTATGGACAACATTGTGAAGTATGAGTATTCTGGAACACTTCATTGTGCTCATGAGGAACTCGTATATAGACTAAAAGGCAGTTGTTCAAACAGAATATGAAAACACTGAATGGTTTAAAATTAGGAAAGGTGTGAGACAGAGTTGTATTCTTTCAACATAGTTATTCAACCTGTATGCTGAGCAAATAATCTTAGAAACTGGGTTATATGAAGAAAAATGTAGCATCAGGATTGGAGGAAGACTCATTAACAACCTGTGATATGCAGATGATACAACCTTGCTTACTGAAAGTGAAGAGGTCTTAAAATACTCACTGATGACGATCAAAGACTATAGCCTTCAGGATGGATTGCATCTCAATGGACCAATAAACAGCATTCTCATCAATGAAGAATGGATTGAAGTTGTCAAACACTTCATTTTTCTTGTATCAACTATCAACACTCACGGAAGCAGCAGTCAAGAAATCAAATGATGTATTGCATTAGGCAAATCTGCTGCACAAGATCTTTTTAAAGTGTTGAAGAGCACAGATGTCAGCTTGAGGTCTAAGGTATGCCTGACCCAAGTCAAGGTATTTTCAATAACCTCATATGCATGTGAATGTTGGACAGTGAATAAGGAAGATCGTAGAAGAATTGATGCATTTGATTTAACGTGTTGGAGGAGAATATTGCAAGTGCCATGGGCTGCTTAAAGAATGAATAGATCTGTGTTGGAAAAAGTGCAGCCAGAGTGCTCCTTGAAGGCCAGGATGGCCAGACTTCGTCTCTCATACTTTGGACATATTGTCACAAGGGACCAGTCACCAGAGAGGGATATCATGTTTGGTAAGGTGGAGGCTCAGAGGAGAGGAAGACCCCCAGCGAGATGGATTGGCAAAATGACAGCATCAAAGGACTCAAGTGTGGCAACAATTGTGAGGTTAGCCCAGGACTGGGCAGTGTTCCGTTCTGTTGTGCAAAGGGTCGCTATGAGTTGGTACCAACTCAATGGCACCTAACAACAATAGTCTTTGATGTTGTTGCTGTTAAGTGCTGTTGATTTGGTTCCTACCCACTGCAACCTGGTATAAGGTTTCCAAGGAGTGTATGGTGAGTTAAACAGTCCACCCTGCAGTTCAAACAGACTTTGCAGTCAGCACATTAACCCACATTGCCACAACAGGAGTCCTTTACAGGTGAAAAAGTTGGAGGATGTTCTCTTCAAGAACAAGTAGGGAGAATCCTGTTAATTCAAAAACAGCCAAGGAACAAGCTAATATGTGTGACCTAATATGGTTGGCAGGTAAGGTCAAGAGGTAAAATCACAAAACACTGATGACCTCCAGAATCAGCAGGCAATATAGCAGGCCACTGACTTAAGTCAAATGACTGGATGTTGGATAGCAAGCCAGATGCAAAATCCAGAGTCAACAAAATAGCATATCAAATGTTGTCCACTCATTTGTCAGGTTGTTGTGATGCTGGAAGCTAAGCCACTGGTATTTCAAATGCCAGCAGGATCATCCATAATGGACAGGTTACAGCAGACCTTCCAAATGAAGACAGACTAGGAAGAAGGAGAGGTAGACAATTTCTGAATGGTTAGCAACTAAAAACATTATGAATAACAGTGGGTCGTGGTCTCATATAATGCCAGAAGAGGAGTCCCTCCAAATGGAATGAACTCAAAATATAACTATAGAAGCCTCCTCAAAGTACACTTGACCTTAATGATGTGGATGGAGCAAAGCTTTCAGGACCTTCATTTGCTTAAGGGGTGCAACTCAGCAACTCACAATGTGAAGAAACAACTGTAAGCATCTATTAATAATAGGAACATGGAATAGACAAAGTATGAATCTAGGAGCATTGAAAGTCCTCAAAAATGGAATGGAATGCATAAAGATTATTATCTTAGGCATTAGTGAGCTGATATTGACTGGTGTTCACCATTTTGAATCAATCATATGGATTACTATGCAGGAAATGACAAACTGAAGAGGAATGGCATCACATTCATCATCAAAAAACATTTAAAGATCTATCTTGAGATACAATGCTGTCGGTGACAGGATAATATTCATATGCCTTCAAGGAAGACCAGTTAATACCACTTCTACTCAAACTTATGCACCAACCAGTAT
>NW_006408530.1:29376353-29410634 GCF_000296735.1 Chrysochloris asiatica
GATGGCACATAGCAACAACAACAACATCAACATCTTTACTCTGAAACTGAACAGATGTCCATCAAGATGAATTGGTAAACTCTGGTGATTGGAATATGAAAGCTGGAAACAAAGAGAAGGATCATTAGTTGGAAAATATGGTTTTGGTGATAGAAATTATGCTGGACATTTCATGATAGAATTTTACAAGACCAAGGATGTCTTCATTGCCATTACCTTTTTTAAACAACATAAAAGATGACTATAGTGTAGTGGTTATGAATCAGGCTGCTAACCTCAGGTTCAGCAGTTGGAAACTACCAGCTGTTCTGTAGAAAAAAGATAAGGCTATCTGCTCTGGTAAAGATTTACAGCCTCAGACACCCTGCTCAGGGCCCCTGTGAGTCAGAACCGACTCCACAGCACATAACCACAACCACCATACACATGGACCTCACCAGATGGAATACATAGGAATTAAATTGACTATACCTGTGGGAAGAGAAGATGGAGAAGCTCAGTAATATCATCCACATAATGGCCAGTGGCCAACTGCGGAATAGACCACCATTGCTTATATGCAAGTTCAGACTGAAGCTGAAGAAAATTAAACAAGTATGTTGTGTTGTTGTTAAGTGCTGCCCAAAGACTTTGCACTTGTTCCTTTTTTGTTTGGTTATTTTGTTCTATAAACTCTGCCTGGAACATCCTTTTCCCAGAGAGCTGCAGTCTCACTCCCGTACTTTATTTAAATCTCTCCTCAAGTACCATGTGTGAGAAACATTTTGCTGACTTTTACATCTAAAGTGGTATACACACTTGCCTACTCCCTCATTATTATGTCTTCTTTTTCATTGTTGTTAACTCTCATTGAGTTGGAACACAACCATGGTGACCCCAAGGACAATGGAAAGAAACTCTGCCTGGTCTGGCACCACTAGACCACTGTGATTCACAGTGTTTTCATTAATGCACATCAGTTTTCTTCCTCACACTTATCACACGCCAATGTGCAGTTTCCTGCTATATGGCGAGTGTCTGAAGCACTCACAAGATGTAATAGATACTCAATAAGTATTGGCGAACATTAGAAACAATGAAAATACTTATTATTGGCAAGAATCTGAAGAAACTGGCGTGCTGTTAATGAAATTTAAAATGATACAGGATTTTTTAAAAAAATTTGGAAATCGCTATCAAAATTTGAAATGCACAAATGCAACAATTCTACTTCCATGGATCATACAAAAATATTCACATTTCAATAAAGGTATGCACAACTGAACCTTCTCGGAAACCATATTTACTGGAAGAAAAAAAATAAGTCCTTAATGCCCCATTAAAGGGAGTCAAATTAACTAAGGACATCCATACCCTGTGCATTGTTTAATTGATATGAAGACTATGTATACACACTCCTGTGTAAAATTCAAGTATCAAAAGATAATTGCAGAAAAATAAGCCAAGTACAATTCCATTTCTGTAATAAGGAAAAAATCCTAAATATACATGTACAATGTGTGTGTGTGTTTGTGTGTGTTGCATACACACAAGATTATGCCAGGGAGGATTTATACCAATTCCTATAATAATTACCCTAAGAGTATCATGCCAGGATTGAAGAGAATTTGTTGTTAACTTTTTACACTGCATGTTGTATTGTTGTTAAGTACCTTCAAGTCAGTTTCAAATCATAGCAACCCTGTACAGGGTTTTCAAGGAGTGGATGGTGGGTTTGAACTGCCAATCTTGCAGTTAGTAGTTCAGTCCTTATCCTACAGTACCACACTAGGACTCCTTAAACTGCATATACCTTATTAAATGTTTTTGCTTTGCTACTATTAATACATATTTTATTGTATTAGAAATACAGATAACACATTTTCCATTTCAATTGTGTCACATGTTCAATTCAGTGAGACCATTTATATAAATTATGCTGAGCAACTATCACCAATATCCACTACATTTTTATAACAGTGCTGCCTTTACAAATAAAAATCAATTCGAAAAAGAAAATGTAAAGAGAATGCAACTTCATTGAATTAATTCAGATTAAGTATCATTGGCATTAACATGTTACAAAGCATCTGGCACTATGGCTGTCTTTCATCGTAGATACTTTGATTTCAAAATAACTCTTTCTTAACTCAAAGAAGAAATTGCTAATGGTAGATTTTCAACAAGAATATTTCTACTTTGGGAGGCTTTCTAGAGCATCTCACAATGGCTCATGAAGTCAAATGCAATTTCTCAATCAATCAAAAGACAGTCTGGAAGAATTTCTAACTTTATTATTATTCATCAACCAAAACACCATGGCCCTTTAGCTAGGCAAGCGTGAAGTGCAGAGTTTAGGATCCATTAATAGAATTCAAATTACTACAGGTATGTTAGTTGTTGTTGTTATGTGCCATGGAGTCGGTTCCGACTCATAGCGACCCTGAACAGGGTTTCCGAGGCTGTAAATCTTTACGGGAGCAGAAAGCCTCATCTTTCTCCTATGGAACAGCTGGTAGTTTAGAACTGCTGACCTTAAGGTTCGCAGCCCAATTCGTAACCACTACGCTACCAGTGGAAAGGTAATTTTCTTTTCCCTTCTCCTTTATCCTCTAAGGAATCCTGTTGTGGTGCTGTAGGATCAGCACTAGACTGCAAACCACAAGACTGGCAGTGGAAACCCACCAGTAGCTCCCATACAGGGTCACTATGCATCAGAACTGACTCAGTAACACTTAACAATAAAACAGTGCTCTTGTATACCATGTGCCTACTCTGATGGGGCGATAGGATAAACACTAGACGGCTAACTGAAAGGCAAGCAGTTTAAACCCACCAGCTGCTCCTTGGAAACCCTGTAATGGGTCACTGAGAGTCAGAACCAAACTGACGACACTTAACAACACCAATAACACTTTGATTGGGCAGTTCCTTGTTTACCTCATGGTCCCACTGAAGCTGGACCAGTGAGTGGATTCACATCTGTATCAAATTAGCTTTGCACTATAGCCAAATTGCCTTCTAAATATGTTCCTTTAGATTCATAATAGTAGTTTCACTCATTACTTAATTTTTTCAGAGATAAAAATTATCAGCTGAAGAAAGTATCAGATGTTATGCTAAGAGTGGGGTTGACTAAATGCAATCTAGTTAACATTACTTGAAAATAATTCAATGCACATACCCTACTGACCCTCAATCAACAGCAACATGTCCATACAGCAGGGATTGCATATTAACACAGCAGTTAACACTCAATGAATAATTATAGGATGTACTCCAAGCTACAAATGCAATGAAGGGCAATATTACAAAGCTGCAAACTGAAATAGAAGGAAGACAGAATGCTGAATGATAGGACACAAAAAACGTGTACTATCATTAGCAGAACACTGGAATAGAATATGTACTTGGGAAAATGGTGAGATGCACAATCATTCCACTATATAAAATGTAGCGATAAATATAACAAAAGGAGGTATATAGAAAATTGCAAGTAACATCAAGATTTGCTGGATTGGAATTTTCAAATAAAATATGGTATGCAATTATCTTCAAAATAAGCCAATTTGGTATTTAAAAGGAAATAGGAAAAAATATGTAGTTCAAATTGGTAAAACTTTCAGAACACATTGGTTTAACATAGATTTTCTCATTAAACACCATAGTTATGCACACTTGCTTTGAAATCAGTGAATTTAAAACCACAGTGAGTATCACAGAAGAGGAATGGAAGGGGACAATTGACCTTGGTGAAGCAAGATAATACCATGTGATGTGCTAGAAAACATGTGCAGTATCATACTAGAGTGAAAATTCATCACAACCACCCAACAGGAGCAAAAGACTCAAACCAGTATAAAGAAGATATGCAGAAGACAAATAATCACATGGAAAAAGATACTCAACATCAATAGGTATCAGAAAAATGAAACTAACAACGAGGTACCTTCATTCGCCCACTATAGTCAAAGTCATTGCCACAGATTTGATTCTCTCTTGAGGTGATCTCATGTGCTAGTATATTGAACTGAGTTCCACAAACTTTTAATAGCTATAGCCTTTATTGAAGCAGACGCCAGACCTGTATTCCATCGTACTGCTGGATGGATGCAAACAGTCAACATTGCCATTATTAGCCAATAATAAAATACACCCACTAAAGGAGTCCTGGTATGGCACCGGAGGATAGGCATTTGATTTCAAGGTTGGTTTGAACCTCAAGATCAGGGGTTCAAACTCACCAACTGCTCCTCAGAAGCCCTATACAGGTATGCTATGAGTCAGAAATGACTCGACAGCACTTAAAAAGAAAGCAGTCGAACACCATTCACCTGTTAGTTTCTGGCACTGTGGTGGCTTGAGTGCTGTTGTTATGCTGGAAGCTACACCATGAGAATTTTAAATATAAGCAGGGTAACTCTGATAGTTAAAGTTTAGTGTCAACTTGACTGCCAGGATGCCCAGTGGTTTGGTAGCTGAGATGTGCTTATTCCCATGGTGAAATCTAATACAACCATAGTTAACCCTATGATGATTGACTATGATCAGCAAATCAATTGAAAGGATGTTTTCTTAGGGATGCGGCCTCCTCCCAATATAATGGCCACACAGGAAAAACTTCCTCTTTTACACTGGGGACTTGGTGAGATTTTTCCTTGATGTAAATTTCAATTTCTATATATACATATACGTTTCAGTGGTTTTGCTTCTCTACAGAAATCAGACTAAGGCTGTTAGCCATGGTAGACATATTTCAAGTGGAGATTCCTAAGACAGAATAGGAAGGAGCAACAGACTACTTCTTAATAATTAGACACTGAAAATTGTATGAATAGCAGGGGAACATTGTGAGATATAGTATCAGAAGATAAGCCTCTCACTTGGAAGGCACTAAAAAGACTGCTGTGGAAGAGCTCCATCCTCAAAGTAGAGCTGACCATAAGGAAGTGAAGGGAGAAATGTTTTCAAGACCTTCATTTAATGTTGATGCCACATTCATCATCAAAAAGAATATTTTGAGATTCACTTTCAAGTACAATGTATATGGATATTATCTGATTACAGGATAATATTCAGTGATAGGATAATAGCCATATACCTACAAAGAATTTCAAATAATACCACAATTGTTCAAATTTATGCACCAACCACTAAAGTTTATGATGAGGAAATTGAAGAAGTCTATCAATTTCTTCACTCTGAAATTGATCAAACATGCAATCAAAATGTACTGATAATTACTACTAGTTAGAATGGAAAAGATGGAAAAAAAGAGGAAGGTTCAGTAGTTGGAAAATATGGCATTGGTGACAGATATAATGCTGGCGATCACATGATAGAATTTTGTAGACCAACAAACTTATTTATCACAAATACCCTTTCTAAACAACATAAAATGCTATGCACAGAAATCTTACCAGATGTGATACACCGGAATCAAACTGACTATATTCATGGGAAGAGACACTGGAGAAACTCACTATCCTCAGCCATAACAAAGGCAGTGGCAGACTGTGGAACAATTGCTCATATACAAGTTTAGGCTAAAGCTGAAAGAAATTAACACAAGCTCACAAGAGCTAACCCAAGATCTTTAACATATCCCAATTGAATTTAGAGACCATCTTAAGAACAGATCTGATGCATAAGTCACTAAAGACTGAACATCAGAGAGTTGTGGGATGACATCAAAAGCATCATACAGGAAGAAAGCAAAAGGATATTAAAGAGACAAGAAAGAAAGGACACAAATAGATGCCAGGAGAGACTCTGAAACTTGTGCTTCAGTGTAGAGAATGGAAAAATGAAAAATTTCAAGGGCAGCTCAAGAAGACAATGATAAGTATTAAAATGAAATGTACAAAGACTTAGAACACTAAAAGGGAAGAACATGCTCAAGATGACAGAACTGAAAAAAAATTCAAGTCTCAACTTTCAATACTGAAGGATTCTAAGGAAAAAATGTTGAATGACACAGGAAGTACTAAAAGCAGATCTAAGGAATACACAGAAATACTGGACCAAAAATAAATAGTCAGTGTTCAACCATTTCAAGAGGAAGCACATGATTGAGACTCAATGGTACCAGAGGGAAAAGTAAAAAGTGCACTTAAGATACTGGAGCAAAACAAACTGATGCAGTCACTCACCTATGCAAAGAAATTTCAAAGACAGCTACTTGGCCAACAAATTGGAAGAGAAGAAGAATGTGGCAACAGGATTGGAGGAAGACTTACTAACAAGCTTACACCATGCAGATGATACAACCTTGCTGATGTAAGCAAAGGTAATTAAAATACTGATGAAGATCAAAGACTAGAGTTTTCAGTATGGATTGTACCTTAATGTAAAGAAAACAAAATCCTCAAATCATACGTGAACCAATAAATAAAATCATAATAAATGGAGAAAAGATTAAAGTTGTCAGAGATATTTTGCTTGAATCCACAATCAACACTCATAGAAGCAACAGTTAAGCAGTCAAATGGCATATTGCATTAGTCAAATTTGTTGTAAAAGACTTCTCTAAACATTCAAGAGCAAAGAATTCTGTTTGAGGGTTATGGTTAAGCTGACCCAAGTCATGATATTTTTAATTGCTTCATATGCATATTCACATTGGTCAATGCTTAAGAAAGAACATAAAGGAACCAATGCATTTCAATTATGGTGTTGGAGAAGAATATTAAAAGTACCATGGACTACCAGAAGAACAAACAAATCTGTGTTGGGAGAAATATGCACCTTTAAAGCCAAGATGACAGGACATCATCTCTCATACTTCAGACATTATCAAAAGGGATCAATACCGGGCGACAGATATCATCTTGGAAATGTGGAGGAAGACCACCAACAAGATAGATTGACACAGTGGCAGCAGCAATAGGCTACAACATAACAACAACTGTGAGGTTGGTGTTCCATTGTGTACAGAGCATTGGTAAGACTCAGAATCAACTTGGAACCTAATTACTGAGGAGCATCACACATAATTATGAGTTCCACTAAGGCCCCCATTTCCTTTTTTGTTGTTGTTAGATGCTGCCAATTTGCATCTTGAAATACAAAATCAGTGTTGTATTTCAACATAGATCATGAAATGTTCTTTTTGATGACGAATGCTACACCATTCCTCTTGAATTTGTCATTCCTGAAATAGTAACTATATGATGGTCTGATTCAAAATGGTAAATACCAGTCCATTTAAGCTCACTAATGCCTAGGATATTGATAGTTATGTGTTCCATTTCATTTTTGACAACTTACAATTTTCCTAGTCAATTCTTCATAATTTTATGTTTTGATTATTAATGGATGTTTACAGCTGTTTCTCCTAATTTTGAGTTGTGCTCCATTAGCAATTAAAGGTCCTAAAAGCTTTAATATACTTACATCATCAAGGACAACTGATTGGAATACCTAAAATAGGGCTTAAATGTGCCCAGTGAAGGAGGCTTCCTGCTGAGTCTCTGTATTACACAAGACCATAGGTGGATTCCTGAACAATATCCAGAATCTTCTGAGGGGAAATTTCCACTTGAAAGGAAAAGTAGAGCAGCCTGGAGTGGCCAGAAGAACAGAAGATACTTCTTGAAAGACTGACAGGAAAAATATAAAACAATACAGGTAGATCCACTGATTATTATAAGAACAAACAAGTGGCTCATCCAGGAGACATCAAGGCAAGTGGTCGGGTCCCCTCAGGGCAAACTTCCTTCTAAGGCTTGGGCCCAATGGGAATACATGCTCTGATTGGTGACCACATTTGTCACAGATAGGGGGGGAAGTGAAGGAAGGACAACAGTGGAGCTGTGAGCTAAGCCCTACAACGTTCAATGGACTCCTGTGAACCCGGCTGGAGACCTGGCTGACCAGCAGTGTGGCAAGACCTGGGGACTCTTGGGCCCAGAGTCAGTGACATAGCCACAGAGAACTAGAGGGCAGAGTGAAGCATCCAGCTGATAAAAAGAGAGGCCACATGCATAAGTACACCCACACTTGCAGATAATACCCACCTGACCTGGTTTCAATAGCTGGATGATCAGAGCTCAACCAGAAGAAAGAAGAGGAAAAGAAGAATAATCTGAAACAATTTGATGAACTTGGCCTACACCTATGGAAGCAGAAGCTAAAAAAAAAAGAGGGAACAAATCTTCACAGCGAGGATCACTCCCACCCCCTCCACATAAGGAGAGGACAGGGATGGGCAACTTGGACATTGGCTACCCAGAATGGGGGAGGGGAGGGTTACAGAGGCAAGAAGTGACTGGCTTACAAGCTTTCAAGAGGCAACCTAGATCCAGAGGGCATAGAGCAAGCAGAATCTCCGCTGAGTAGTATCCTATCTGTCTAGGAGGCATCTAGGAAAGGAGATATGGATAGGTCTCTTGCCAAACAATGATGAATAATTGTTATCAGGACTGATTGTGAGGGCTGGGAATGTAAAGGTAGACATTATGTAGCAAAGGGAGGGAAGGGATTAACTTTGCAGTCTAGGGAATGAGATCTCTGGGACCATCAAGGGAGACGAGCAGAGAACGGAACCCTACCCAGGGAAGCAGTGATGCCAAAGATGGAGGCAGAGATGACGATGCTGAGAGATGGAGTGGCTGGGGACTTTGGACTTGGAGAGGGAGAGGGCCTGCGTGCTGGGGTACAGGGCTTGCGGGGTACACCCTGTGATTGGTGGATGATGCATGGAGGGGACTGTAACCATGGCAAGGAAATGATATACAAGGGATCAATGTGAAGCTAATGTTCTCCCATGTAAACTATCACATAACTCAAAATAAAGCATCCTATATATTTCGATTAATAAAAAATAGGTTGGATTAATCTTATATTGCTTCTAATTATAGAACTGGGAGAATGGCTTAGAAACTAACAAAATTCCAGTTATTAAGTAGGCTTTTCCATTATAAGGGAGTAAATGACTTACCATAAGCATAGAACCTGATACCATACTCTAGAAGAAATTCTAGAGAAAATCACTGGGTCTAAAATGGAATGATACCAGAAATCTAATGCAACCTTTTCTTAGTTTTAGACATTTCACATTATGATTTCACTATCTCATTAACAAAGATCACCAGAATGGTCACATTATTGCTATGGTAGCACCTCAGCTTCTAACCTTCACCTCCAAAATGAAGGGACTAGAAGGCTTAGTTTGGTGTTCACAAACTGTTACCTGTAATTAGAAGCAGTTTACAAATAAATTATTACAAAGTTAGATGAACACTAATAAGAAAGTTTCCTTACCTCACCAATAAAATATCTCTATTTCATGATACTCCCATTAAAGTGAAACACCCATCCAAAACAAATATGCACAGGAAAACCTGGGTTTATTGTGCTCTATTGCACTTCACAGATACTGCATTATTTAAAACGTTGAAGATTTTGGGCCAATAAGCCTGAGATGAGCAAGCCTATGGTCAAAATTTTTCCAACAGCATGTTCTTACTCTGTATTGCTGTATCTTGTTGGCAATTCTCATATCATTTCAACTTTTTCAACTTAATCTGCTATCAAACCAAAATAACAACAGAAAAACTGACTATCCAGTCGATTACAACCCAAAGTGAACTTAATAGGGTTTCAGAGGTTATCAATCTTCAAAGGGCAGAAGGCCTCATTTTTCTCCCATGGAGCAGCTGGTGGACTCCAACTGCCAACCTTGTGGTTTGTAGACCAATGTTTATTGTATAGTGCCACTTTGGTCCCCCCAGAGGAAAGGAGAGTGATGAAAATTGAAGACCCTTGGAAATCATTAGTCCAGTGGACTAATGGACCACATGAATATTAGTTTCCAGGACCCTGAGAGCAGAAGTTGATGGTATCCAACTATCACTAGCAACTGCTCTGAAAGGGATCATAGTAGGAGGTGCTGGATAGAGTAGGAGAAAATGTGGAATAAATATCAAAAGCATTTACCTAAGGACAAACTTTACAAGGGTGGGGAAAGAAGGAGAATGTAAACAAGAGCAAATCTTCTGTAAAAGAGTTCTTCAAAGTTTTAAAAACTAAAGATGTTTCTTAGAGAACTAAGGTGTATATGACCCCAGCCATGCTATTTTTAATTATATGCATGCAAAAGATGGACAATGAATAGGGAAGACTGAAGAAGAATCTATGCATTTGAATTATGGTATTAGCAAAGAATATTGATTATAGCATGAACTTCCAGAAGAATTAACAAATCTGTCTTGAAAAAGTACAGCTAGCATCCTCCATAGGAAAGAGGCTGGAGACTTCATCTCATACACTTTTGAGATATTTACCAGGAAGAACCAGTCCCTAGAGAAGGACATCATGCTTGGTGCATTACACAGGAACGCGGGAAACAACAGCACTAGCAAGAGATGCTCAAATTGGAATCGTCAGCCTTTTAAGATCAAAAGGGCAATGTTACCTAAGGACAAAGATGAGAAGTTATGGGAAGGTGGTTTTTTGTTGTTAGGTGCCATCAAGTCCATACCAACTCATAAAGACCCTATGCACAACAAAATGAAACACTGTCAGGTCGTGTGCCAACCTCACTATTGTTGCTACATTTGTGCCCATCACTGCTGCCACTGTACCAATCCACCTCATTAGGGTTCTTTGTGTTTGGGTTTCTAACTCCAGATCTTTACATATTTTGTTATAATGTTTGACTTTGTCTTTGCAAAGTACCTTTCGAAATTTTCTATTCAGTTATTTTACCTTCTCACTTCTCATTTGTTTTAGCATCTCTACACGGGAGACCAAGTTTCAGAGCTTCTTCTGACATCCATTCTGGTCTTTTCCTTCTTTCTTGTCTTCTTAATGACTTTTTGCTTTCTTCCTATATGATGTTCTTGATGTCATCCTCACATCTCTTTTGGTGTTTGGTCTTTAGTTTCTAATGCATCAATTCTGTTCTTGAGATGATCTCTAAATCCAGATGGGATATGTTCAAAGTCATATTTTGGCTCTCATGTAGTTGTGTTAATTTTCTTCAGCTTTGGCCTGAATTTGCATATGAACAATTGATTGTTCCACAGTTTTCCCCTGGCTTTGTTTTGGCTGATGGTATGGAGCTTTTCCATAGTCTCTTTCCAAAGATGTAGTCAACTTGACTTCTGTATATTCTATCTGGTGAGGTCCATGTGTGTAGTCATCTTTTATGTTTTGTTTTTAATTTTTATTTGAATGGAGTGATAGTATACATGAGAGAATATCGGTTTACACTCATCATTCCATTGCAATGATTTATAATCTTCTCCATGCACCATCATTCAACAGTATTTCCTTCTATTCCCTCTGTTTTATTTTTTGTGTTTTTTGGGGCGTGGGGAGGTGCACACAAACACACTCAGAAATATGGAATAATTTAAACAACCAAAGAGCACATTCTGTAAGCCTGCCTCCTGGCCAATAACACACGGCCTTTCTCTTTCCATGAGTCTAGAGTCTTCAGTTTCTCTTTTTCTCCCTGTCCTCATCGCTGCCTCCATCTCTGGTGTTGCTGCTTCTCTGGATAGGGTCCCACCTTCCACGCATGATCTTCATTGATAGGCCTAGGGTCCTCTGTTCCTGTAAGATGAACTGCTCCCCTTTTTTTTGTTACAAAACTTTTACCTTTACAGTTGTGACAGTCATAATTAGTAATTAAAACAATTATTCATTAAGAATCTTATCTCCATTTCCTTTTGGCAAACCCGTCTAGACAAGATGAAAACTATTCTATGGGGCTTCTACCTTCCCCCGTACACTCTGAAACTAAATTCCTCTTGAAAACTTGTAAGTCTGTCACTTCGTGCATTTATAGCACCCCCATTTTAGGTAGCCAATGGTTCTTGATCTTATCAAACCTGTATACAGAGGGGATAGGATCGATACTTGATGTGAAGACTCCTTCCCTCTCAGTTGGTATTTTGGGATACTATATCCGTAAGTATAGGTCAAGTTCATCAAATTGTAGCAATTTACGCTTGTTTACTTTATCAACATTTTTTTTTTTATCTTCCTCTAGTTGAGTTCTGATCATCAAGCTATCGAGGCTAGGTCAAATGAGTACTATCTGTAACTTTGGGCATTCTTGGGTGTCTCCCCTCACTTCATATCAGCTGGATGCTTCACTCTCAGCTCTAGCCCTCCATGGTTACGTCTTTGCCCATGGGCTCAGGAGTCCCCAGGTCTCACCACACTTCAGAACAACCATCCCTTCCTCTTCTCTCTCCTCTCCAGGTCAACAGGATCTATGGAATGCAGCCAAACTCAGCCCATATCTTCATTGCTGCCCTTCCCCCTCTTCCACTTACCAGTTGACCAAAGCTGTCACCAGAAATCTTAAACATATGAGTGTTCCCTTTGAGTTTTAGTTTTGGAGGGGGGTTTGTCCTGAAGGGACTTGATGCTTGCTTTAATGGCTCCCCAGCAATCTACTTGCTTGTTCTTGTAGTAGCCAATCAGACTGCCATTTTTGTTTTGGATTTTTCGCACTACTCTTTCTTTCAAGAAGTATCTTCTGTTCCTCTAGCTGTCCCATGATGATCTGCTGGCCTTTTCAAGTGGTAATGTCTCAACTCAGAAGGTTCTGGATGGCACTCAGAATTCCAATTAAGGTCCTATACACTACAAAGGCTCCACAAGAAGGCCTCTTTCACTGGGCAAGTTCTAGAACCCCTTTTAGGTATTCCAATAAGTTACAAGATAAAGATGAACTTACAAACTTTCTGTAATCATATCTCCCAATATTCCATTCTATCCCACTGAAGTGTCTATTTTACAATAGTAGGCAAGGGAAACCAATATTTGTAAGACAGTCAAGCATCTTAACATTATTTCCCCTCTTTCACCCATTCAGACTATGCTTCAATCCCTGTATAACAGAGCCCTGTTGTTCCAATGTTGAGCATGTACTATTTACCTCTGTTCCATTTAGCCCATACAAACCTGTCTCAGTGCTCCCCTATCTACCTTGTTCTTCCATCCCCCTCCTCCTTCTTGTGTACTGCCCTTCCCAACACCCAAACTATGTGTCTATCCCCTACCCTGTGCTCCACCGTACCCTCCCTCCCCACCCATGGTAACCAACAAAGTTTTTTTTTTTTCTTTTTCCTTTTAGTATGGGTATTGTTTCTTAAATTTTTACAATAATGGTCTTATGTAATATTTGCCCTTTTATGAATGACTAATTTCACTCAGCATAATGTCCTCAAGGTTCATCCTTGTTATATGGTGGCTTGCAACTTCCTTGTTATACTTCAAGGTAGTATAATATTCCATTGTACTTAGGTACCAAAGTTTGTTTATTCATTCTTCCATTGATGGACACTTAGGCTGTCTCTATTTTTTTGATATTGTGAAGAGGATTGCTATGAATATTGGCATGCATGTATCTACTTGTGTTATGGCTCAGATTTCTTGTGGATATATACAGAGTAAAGGAATTGCTGGATCATAACATATTTCTATTGTCAACATTTTGAGGAAGCATCAAACTCTTTTCCAGAGTGGTTGTATCGTTTTCTATTCCCATCATCAATGTAGGATGGTCCCAATCTCTCCACATCCTCACCAGCATTTATTGTCCTCTGCTCTCTTGAACTTCACTGTTATTGCTGGTATAAGATGATATCTGATTGTTCCTTTGATTTACATCTCTCTAATGGCTAATGTTTAAGAACATTTCTTTATATGTTAGTTGGCTGCCTGAATTTTATGTTTTTTTAAAGTATATATCTGCAATGAAGAAGTCATTGGTCTTGCAAATTCTATCATGTGATCTCCAACATCATTTTTATCACCAAGACCATATTTTCTGATTACTGATCCTTCCCTTTTTGTTTCCAACCTTTGCATTTCAATTGCCAGTAATTATCAATACAACTTGATTGCACATTTTATTGATTTCAGACTGAAGAAGTTGATAGACTTCTTCAGTTTCATCATCACTGGCTTCAGTGATTGGTGCATAAATCTGAACACTAGTGGAATTAACTTGTCTTCCTTGTAGGAATATAGACATCCTATCAGAGACAGCATTGTACTTCAAGACAGATCTTGATTTTTTTTTGGATAATGAATGTGACGCCATTCCTCCTGGGTTTGTCATTCCTGGCATAGTAAATCATGTGATTATTGGATTTAAAATGACCAATACTAGTCCATTTCCTCTTATATTTCCAATGTCTAGGATATCCTTGTTTATGTATTCCATTTTATTTTTGACAACTTCCAACTTTGCTAGATTCAAACTTTGTACATTCCATGTTCCAACTATTAATGGATGTTTACAGCTGTTTCTCTTCATTTTGCGTTGTGTGCCATCAGCAAATGAAGGTCCTGATGGGTTTACTCCATTCATGTCATCATGGTCAACTCTACTTTGAGGAGGCAACTCTTTCCCAGTAGTATTTTGAATGCCTCCCAACCTGCCGGACTCATCTTCTGGCACTATAACTGACAGCATTCTGGTGCTCTTCATCATATTTCAGTATTCAATATTCTGGTGCTGGCAGTGTTCCACTGTTATACATAAGTTTTTAGTGACTAAATATTCATAAGTAGTCCATCTCTCCTTCTTCCTACTCTGTCTTCATTTCAAAACTCAGCTGAAATCTGTCCACTGTGGTTTACCCTTCTGGTATTTAAAACACTTGTGCCATCACTTGGAGCATCACAGCAACATGCAAGCCACCACAGTATGACAAACTGACAGATGAGTGCTGGAGACGGTTGGTGGAATGGGAGGAAGTGAGGAACTGGTGCTACATGGAAAGGATTGAAATCATTAAGATGAAACAAAGTAGATTATTTGCTGAATGTAAAACTGAAGATTTTCTCTGTAAATCTTCACTCAATTCACAATAAAAAGTTTTATAACAAGATTACCCTTTGGAATCTCAAGTAACAATCACCATACACTTCTGACCTGACCACTCTATCTTGAATTTAACTGTCCCAGCATATCCAGTCCTTAATCACTGTTTTCATTGGACTTCATTTTGAAGGCACCCTAATGAGATGAACTGTATGACTGACAGACTTGTCTGCCGCCATCCACATATTTAAACATTTGTAAATACACCTGTGCATGTATGAACAAGATTCCAGAAGCAACACTTTTTTAACTTACCCTACTACATATGGTCACTAGGAATTGGAACCAATCAAGCAAAAAATAACAACAAGGTTGGTGGTTTCAGCTCACCAGCTGCTCCTTGGAAACCCTATACAGGGTTGTTATAGGTCAGAAATCACTTGATGTCACTTAACAACAGCAATAACAACACTAGATACTAAGTATAAAATAATTATGTTTTTCTTTAAACAGGTTACAAATTTTCAAAGATTTTTGAGAAAGTATTATCTAGTAGGATTTTTCAGTAGGGTTATAGAGAAATGCCATGTGGCTTTTATGAGATGTGAATAAACCATATAGCAGAATTCCATAAAGTCTTAATTATACACAAGAGCTAGCAAGTCATTACCAGAATTGATGCAACTCGTACTGAGCCTTGACACTTAAAGCAATTCTCATTGGAAAGCAGTTCATACAGGAGCTCTGTGATTCCTGGGGGTATTTACTAATCCCTAAAACTGGAATCATTTCTGAATTTACTTGAGAAGAAATTAGACCACTTAGTAAATTAATGTGAAGAACAACAACAACAACAACAACAAAACATTTTTAGTTCAAAAAGAAGGTGCAAGTTCTGAAAGCACATTAACTTGTAGGCCAGGATAATGGATAGAGAAATGGACATGGTGTGAGAAGACTAAGGCTTGAGTGTTAGGTTTGTCACTAATCAACTTAGAGGATTCTAGAAAAATCCAACTACTAAGAGTCTCAAATTTCAAATCTTAGGATGCAAATATATAATTATGCCAATCTTTCCCAAAGTTTCTTGTTAATAGGAATAACTGGTTTCACTTAAAAAAACAAAACAATTCCAGACCCAGATTAGGACCACTGTCTCTGAATCCCCAATGGAAGAACCCAAGAAGCAATGTGTTTCAGTACTGTAGGTGATTCATACCACTGGAGCTGCTGTTCATCATGGTTTTCACTGCCACGTAAGTTTCTTAGAAAGTAGCCCTGGTGATTTAAGTGGGTTAAGCACTGGGCTGCTAACTAAAAGATCATCAGTTTGAATTCACCAGCAGCTTCGAGAGAGAAAGAGGAGGTTTTCTGCTCCTTCAAAGATTTGTAGCCTCAGAAATCATATACAAGGTCACTATGAGTCAGAACCAATTGGATGGCACACAACCACCACCACCACCACCAAATTTCCTCTAAGTCTCCAAATTCTCTTTATTTAAATCTTGTTTTAAATAGTAGTTCTCTTAACCTAAATGGATAAATGTATGAAATATTATATCAAATAACTGCATATTTTAATGTGATGAAGTTATTGGTCTCAAAAACAACAAATGTGATTGAAAGTTTTATCCAGTTTAAAGTCTACTAAAAGATTCTGATCTTCTGAACAGAATATGCTAACTAGCAGGCAATCAAATTGTAAATAAAGAATTCTGGGTATTAAATATATCTGTAGTTTGTTGCACTGGATAAGCACAGAACCACAAGGTCAAATTGAAATACAAGGTCAGCAGTTCAAATCCTCCAGCTTCTCCTCAGAATCCTTATATTGGGTTGCTATGAGTAGGAACTGACCGTGTGGCACTTAAAAAGAAAAAGTGTTCCCATTACATTCTATTTCAGTGAGAGGAAAATATCACAGAAAATAGCAGAACAGTAGTATTACGTATAAACAAACATTCTTCAGGATGTAGTTAATTATAAGATCTGTATTTTAAACCCACCAGCCTCTCCACGGGAACAAGAGGAAGCTGTCTGTTCCTTTAAAAATGTACAGCCTCAGAAACCCTAAGGGGCTGTTCTTCTCTGTCTTACAGGGTTGCTGTGAGTCAGAAGCTTAGTGTGGCGCTGTAGGATAAGCACTCAACCACAAGGTCAGTTTGAACTGCTGAGTTGGCAGTTCAAACTCACCAGCTGCTTCTTGAAAACCCTACATAGGATCACTATGAGTCAGAATGATTCGGTGGCACTTAACAACACCATGAGTAGGAACGAGCTCAGTGGGAGTGGGTAGACATTACTCATTAGTGTTTAAGGCATCTGTGGCAGGAGAGAGCCTATATTCCGTTATCCCCACGTTGTTCTTGTGTGCTGTTGAGTTGATTGCAGGGATAAATAGAACCCCATATTGGGAAACTCACCTGCCTAAGGTAGGTATCACATCAGTGTTACAGACAAATTAAGTTTCAGTTCACTAGTTTAAGTCACAGTTTGAAGAATCCTACTGGTGCAGTGGTTAGATGAGCTCAGCTGCTAACCATAAGGTCAGGGGTCATATTAAATCTAAGGATTTACTGCTTTAGAAATCCTACAAGGCAGTTCTACTCTGTTATAGGATCTCTGGGAGTCAGAACAAACTCAATAGCAATGGTTAATTCACAGCCCAGGGCTTCTTCCTACTTAATTTCATTTTATCTCTACTTTATGTACATTTGAAACTTTCCATAATGAAAGGTTTTTTTTTTGTTTGCTTTTATATTTTTAAGAATTATTAGACAGCCAGGCAATTAACCTGCAATAATATTTATGGTATACCTGCTATATATTACTTATTACATAAACTATAGCAGACTTAATGCCTTGGAGTCAATTCTGACTCATAGCAACACTATAAATCAGAGTTTCCAAGGCGGCAAACTCTATGGAAGCATACCCACATCCTTCTCCCATGAAGTAGCTAGTGGCTTCAAACCACTGACTTTTGTTTAGCAGCTACTCTTTTAACCATTGCACCCCAGGGTTCCCTTACATATCACAAAAGGATTGAAATCTAGTTAGGGAAATCAGTTAATACATTAAAATACCAAATTCCAATAGGTAGCTGTTGCCGTGTGTCCCCAAAGTCGGTTCTGACTTATAGTGAGCCTGAATAAGGTTTACAAGGCTGTACAGCTTTATGTGAGCTGAAAGCACCATCTTCCTCAAGCGGAGCGACTGGTGGATTCAAACGGCTGTCCTTACTTGCAGTTAGCTGTCTAACATATAACCCACTATATTACCAAGGCTCCTATATTAAATAGTAAATGGATGAAACATAGAATTAAAGCAATAGGAACTAAACATAAAGTAGAGTTAAAGAAAATAATGCTGGATGGAAACATTTCCTTAGGGGAAATGCCAGAGCAAATCATTACTAGGATGAAACAAAACCAATAACAGAAAATTATATTCTATTTCATTCAGAATTTTTACCTTCTAAAATATTATAAAAGTTTCTAATTTCCTAAGATCATGCATATTCCATTTATTAATTGACAGAATTTTTTTAGAAATGTTTTGTTACCTATGCCACTTTTTAATTGTCTACACTGGAATTTTCAGAACATTAGCTCTACAAGCCAGTGATAGGGACAAAATAGTTTTAAATTTCACAACTCAAGCTTGCAGGACAAGTCAACCTGCTGTATGGACTCATCTCTCTCTCTTCATAATATTTCTCAATGATTGTTGAGAAAGCTGTGCATCAATATCTCAATACCTGTACAATATCCATTTGATTCAGGGAAACAGAACATACTTCCAAAAAAGAGTGAGAGTACTGCATTCTAACTCTCTAAGATTACTTTCTAAAGAAAATTTCTTTGAGTTACATATTTAGGCTATAATAGTTGCCTTCTGTAAATTGACAAGTAAGAACATCTAAAATCCTTTATTTGTGATTCTGTTTTTAATAAGTCAAAGATTTCAGATAATGCAGGGCAGAGATAGGAGCAGATTATATACCATATACATTCAGTTATCTACATTTTTCATGAAAAGAGATATACTAACTTGAATGTGTATTGCTGCTTTTGTTATTGGTGGACAATTCTCCATGGGTCTACAAATTTCTGCACATACTATGAGCAGATACTTAGAGGTTTTGCTCCAAATTATCTTTCTAAGGGTGTTTGTACAGCAACTAGCCTTGGAATAGAGATAATATCCCCCTCTGCTATAAAGGTTGTATAGGTTTGCTTTCAGGAGTCCCTAAAAAAGATAAAAGTTTTCTAAAGCTCAGGCTACTTCTTTTTTATCACAACACACTGTGTTTAGGCATGACTTGGTACTGTGGGAACTTGAACATGAGGAACAGGCACAAATGATAATACTTTGGCTACTGATGTTACTAAGAGTAATAACCTATCATTTACCTTGTCTTGTGTCTCCTGCCAATATCCATGAAATTATAGCAGGCTAACATTTTGGTTTACAAGTATGGTGATCTCAGAGACCCTTGACATTTCTTTTTGTTGTTGTTGTTTTTGTGTGTTTTTCTGGGGGGAGGGGTAAAGTAGGGAGGTTAGAATTAGTGGTTAGGTCTATGACTAGGTCTACTACTTCATAGTGTTAGGGTTATGGTTAGGACTACGGATAGTGTTCGAGATAGGGGAAGAGGTTGGTCTAAGGTTAGAAGTAGGGCTTGGTCTAGTTTTGCTGTTAGATTTATTCTTTCATTTACTAAAATCACTTGACTTCCTCTTCACTTGAAAGTTTTGTTACTACACTATTCCCTCTTTTTCTTTTGTGTGTGTTTTTTTCCATTGTTGTTGTAAACGGATATGTTTGCTTGCTTATTTTAAGTTCTATAGATCCACTTTATAGTGAGTACTTCTATATTTGGGTTGAGCTCTGGGTTATAGAGGCATATATGTTAGTTTTAGGCTATCTTCTCCTGTTGCTTGTACTCTGTCCAAAGAACTTCCTTTGGTCTGGATTTTAACAAATTCTCTTCATTTCTGTTTATCTGGAAATGTCCTAATTTCACTGTCATATCTGAAGGTCAATTTTTCAAGGTATATGACTCTTGGTTTGCAATTATTTTTTCTTTCAGAGTGTTATACATGTCATCCCACTGTCTTCTTTGCTACATGGTTTCTGCTGAGAAATCAGACCTTAGTGTTAGCCTAAGAACACACCAACATACAAGCCTCAAGCCTCAATTAATATAAACACAACACCAACACAATGTCTCAAAGACAACAGAAAACTTCATCTAACATGAAGAACAAGACAGAATGGCTCAAACAGGTGACCAAATTACAAAGTCACAATATAATAAGAGAAACGGCATGGGAACTACCTAAAAAGGAATTCGAAAGAATGATATTTAGGCAGCTTCAGTGTATTGAGAGGAAGTCCTGGTGCAGGATAACCTCAAAGTCATTGGTTGAAATCCACCAGCCGTTCCTTGGAAACACTCTACAGGATTGCTATGAGTTGGAATTTGACAGCAATTGAAAACAACAATGTATTGAGAGAATCTTCAAGAAAATTTAAGATGAAATCAATTAATACACAGAAAAAAGTCTAGAAGGAGTCATGAAAACACTACAAAAACAAATAGACAAAATAAATGAAAAATTAGAAATCATAGAAAATGATAAAATCCAAGAGACTAATACTAAGATCTCAGAAATAGATAAAACAGTGACAAGAAGAAAAGTAGAATTTAATTAATGGAATGCCAGTTTGGTGACCTTGAGGACAAATCTCAATATTCATCTGCTGGAGGAGCTATTAAGTAAAGGAACAAAACTTCCAAAGACAGCCTAAGAATTCTATGGGACACCATCAAGAGGAATAACTTACACATGATCTGAATCCCAGAACAGGAAGAGACAAAAAACAAACCAAAGCAAAATAAAAACAAAGAATATTGTCAAAGAGTTGGTGGAAGAAAACTTCCCTAACATCATGAAAGACCAGAATAAATATGCATTCAAGAAGCTGAATGAAATCCAAATAGGCTAGATCCCACAGGAACATCAGGAAGACATGTTATAATGTCCACTCTCCAATGCCAAAGACAAGAATAGAAGCCTAAGAGGAGCACAGGGGGGAAAAAAACCCAAAAAGTTACCTACAAAGGAGAACTAGTAAGACCCTTGCCATGCTTTGTGTGTTTATCAGGTTTTTCACACTTGAGTTTACAAATTGGTTGTCTTACATTTACTTTCCACAATTCTTTTAGAACTATTTCTCAACTCTCCTTTTTATTTGTGTCCTAAGTAATCCTAAAGAGTAATTTTTTTATGTCTATTGCTGGTGTGGCAATGTAGGATAAGCACTCAACCACAACGTAGGTTTGAACTACAAGGTTGGTGGGTCAAATCCACCAGTTGTTCCTTGTAAACCCTACAAGTTACTACAAGTCAGAAATGACTCGAAGGCACTTAATAACAACAACAACATTGCTGTGAAGCTATGAAATACAGTGGATCCATAGGATAAGCACTGGGCTGTGAGTCACAAAGTAAGCAGTTTGAGCCTACCAGTTGTTCCATGGGAGAAAGATGAGGTTTTCTGCTCTCACAAAGATTTAAGAAGCCTCAAGAACTCTAAACAGGGTGGCCATGAGTCAGAACTGACTCGACAGTACTTACAATGACAGAAACAGCATTGTGATGATGCAGAACAGACTTCAGAGGAGCTTCCACACTAAGATGGACTGGAAAGAAAGGTCTGGAACTTCTGAATGTCAGTCAATGAAAACCCTACGGATCACAATGGTCCAGTCTAGAACCAATCATGGGAATGACACAGGATTGGTCAGTGTTTCCTTTCACTGTTCATGGTGTCACCATGAGTTGGGGCCAAGTGACAAAGCTAACAACAATTCAATTAACTAACTTCACAGCCTAAGAAGACTTTTGAAAATGTAAAAAACTTGAATCATGAGTTCTATTTTCTCCATTCCAAGTTTCTAACACTCACCACGTTCTGGATCATTGCTTCTTAAGTCCTCATCTGAGAACGCTGCATTAGAATCAACTGGGATGCTTTGAACACAATGTTGATATACCAAACTTATAAGGTTTGAACTCCAAACTTGGGTCAGTGAGCTCTGAATGCACACTGCATTTTGAGAACTTTCAGAAATAGCATCTTGTTCTCTTTCAGTGAATAACTACTTTTAGGTATGTTGTTGTTAAGTGCCATCAAGTTGGTTCTGACTCAGAGTGATGCTGTACAGGGTTTCCAAGGAGTTCCTCCAAGGAGCTGGTGGGCTTGAACCACTGATCTTGCAGTTAGTAGTCTAGTGCTAATGCGATAGTGCCACATCAGAACTCTAAGTATAAGCATCCCTCAGAGATATTGCAGATGCCTTTTTGGATCACCTCAATAAAGTAAATATTGCAATAATGAAAGTCACAAGAGTTTTTCAGTCTCCGAGTACATATTTAAGGAGCCCTGGTAGTATAATGGATTATGAGCTGAGCTGCTAACTGCAAGGTTAGCAGTTCAAATCTACCAGTCACTCTATAGGAGAAAAATGAGGCTT
Source organism: Chrysochloris asiatica (assembly GCF_000296735.1). Lineage (NCBI taxonomy): Eukaryota > Metazoa > Chordata > Mammalia > Afrosoricida > Chrysochloridae > Chrysochloris > Chrysochloris asiatica. Next base: position 29,398,673 of record NW_006408530.1, read on the forward strand.
TCTGCTCCTGATTTACAGCCTCAGAAACACTATACAGGGTCACTATGAACTGGAACTGACTCCAGTTCACATCACACATCCACCACCACCACCAGTGCCATTTCTAAAGTGCCATGTGTCTGGCGTGCTGCTGTAGTAAGAAACATTGGACCACAAGGCTGCTTTGAACCACAAGGCTGGCAGTTCAAATTCACCAGACAGTCCTTGAAAACCCTATATAGGGTCACTATGAAGGGAACCGACTTGATGGCACTTTACAACAACAATGTATCTGGTGCTGTACTATGATTTTTGTGTGTGTGTTTTTTTTTCTCTCATTATTTTTTTAATTTAAGAATGAGTCATGTTACTTAATCCTGCTAACTACCATTTTTCCTACTTTACAGATGAAAAAAATTGGAGGCTAAGAGACGCTCTTTGACTTGTCGAACATCATATAGCTATGATGGAGGAATGAGTGCTCACATCTGGTAAAGCCGCACTTCTCAGCCCATACCCTTAAGAACTGGACAACATGGACCTCAGTACCCTTTGCTCCTCAGCACTAAGAGTGAGACACAGTGACAAGTTCTCCTCCAATAACTGTGGAAGTTTAGCAGTTCCAAGTCAAATTGTTCAAATTCATCCTATCTGCCCTCTGACTGATGTAAATGGTATCTTGTCGATACAGATGAAAAATCATTCACAGGAATGTCAATTAACTTACCGAAGGCCACACAATGTGGCTGAAATCAAGTGATAAGTCTTTGGAAGAATTAAGCAGGTTGACACTGGAGATTGGCAGGAACCAGGTCATACATGGTTCTGGAGGTAATGCTAAGATTTTTGAATTCGGAAGTAATGGTGCTACCTAGGGACCCTGCAGAGAAACTATCCCTATCCAAATTCTTCTCTATCAGTTACAAATTATGTAACCTTCCGTTTCCGTATCTGTAAAATGGGATAATGTAGCTTGTAACTCCGATTTGTGGTGAGGATTAAATGAAATAATACACTCACAAATATACAAAGGATGAAATTGTTGTTGCTCTTAAACTTTAAAGAGGTCTTTGCAGCAGATTTCGCTAGTGCCAGATCATTAATTTTTTGCTTCAGTGAGTAAGGAGCTCTGGTAACGTAGTAGGTTCTCCGTGGACTGCAAACTGCATGGTAAACAGTCTGAATCAACAAACTGCTCTGTGGGAGAAAGGTAAGATTTCTTCTCCTGTAAAGATTTATAACCTCAGAAAACCATACAGAAGGTTGTTTGACTCAACAGCATGCAGCAGCAGTAGCAACTTCCAGGAGTATTGATCATGGATCCAAGCAAAATGAAGTTATTGACAACTTCACTCTTTTCTCCATTTATCATGTTTTCTCAATTCTTTTCCTGCTTAGAGCTCAAAACTAGACATAGCTCTTTCTGCTTGAATAATCGGTGCTTGTTAGTATGCCTGAGTTGGTTCCCACTCATAGCAACCCTGTATAGGGTTTCTGAGGAGTAGTTAGTAGTCCAATGCTCAGCTTACAATTCCACAACAGGACCTCCATGAAAGTTCGTTGTTGTTGTCAAGTGTCACCAAGTCAGTTCCAACTCACAGTAACCCTGTATAGGGTTTCAAGAAGCAGTTGGTGGGTCTGAACTGCTGACCTTTTTGTTCACAGTCCAGTGCTGATCCTACAGCGCCACACCAGGAAGGAGTCCATGGAAGTTCCTAGGGAGTGTACGTGGCTAACACATTCTACGGCTAACAAAATTATTGGAGGTACAAGATTACCAAGAAGTGCTTCAAGTAAAAGCCCTGGCAATCTATGTATTAGACATGATTTAAAAAAATCAGCCATTGAAAACTCTATGGAGAACAGTTCTACTTCAGCACACATGGTCACCATGAGTAGGAAGCATCTGGAAACCAGCTGGTTTGGTTTGCTTGCAGAGTGCATTTATGACGCTCGTGAAGTATGCCTCTTTTAGTATTCTAAATATTTAGAACTGCTAACCACCAAAATCAGTGGTTCAAACCCACCAGTCTGTCTGCTCCAACAAGACATAGTCTCAGAAACCCGACATATGTTCACTGTGAGTCAGAATCAACTTGATGGCAGTAGATGGGTTTCTTTAGAATGATATACAACATTAGGAAATTACTATAGTCATCCGTATGAAAAATAATGATAAAAATGAAGATTGAACGAAATGCATAGGATGAATATATAGTTGGAGGTAGAATTAACAAGATTTTGTGATCGACTGAATGTGATGATGGGTGAGATTTCCCACAGAAATGAATGACAGTAAATTATCCAAGCTATTTCCCAGATTTCCAGCAGGAGCAACTTCATGAAGAGAGACCATTTTCTGAGAACCTTAGAATAGTAGAGAAGATTTTGACTGGGAGAAGGGGAAGTGGGAGAGATAACGATTAGTCAGTATAAGGAACATGGAATAAAAAATACCTGTAGAGTATCCTAGTGTGGCACTATAGGATACGCTCTGGATTGCTAACTGCAAGGTAAGCGGTTCAAACCTATCACCTGTCCTTGTAGACTATATACAGAGTCACTATGAGGTGGAAACTACTCTACAATATTTAACAGTAATAACAGTTCAAGTAGAAATATCTATGTCTAATTTTGAGCTCCAAACACAGAAATCATTGAGAAAATTTGGATAAAAGTTTTCCGAGTATCAAGAATACAATTAAAGTCTTAGAGAATAAAAATTTAAAAGACCAAAATCTATTTCAATTATGCATCCTACATGGAGACTCATAGAATTTTTAAATTAGAATTAAGATCACATTTGAGCTAGTTTTCCAGCTTTTTTCTTAACATAGGAATCAATCCTTTCCTCAATATGCATGAAACAAAAATGGTCAGAGGATACAAGGAATAATTTAACCATTTTTAAGCATAGACATCTTGTTGTTAAGTGCCAGTGAGTCGGTTCCAACTCATAGTGATCCTATGGTTTCCAAGGAGCAACTGGTGAGTTTGAACCACCAACCTTGTGATTCAAACAAACCTTGCAGTCCAGTGCTTTATCCCACAGCACCACACCAGGACTCCAGGCACCTTAGTAAGAGACTATTTAATGTCTCATGAGGACAGAACCTAATGAGAAGTTTAGGTGCCATTAACTTGGTTCCAATTCATAGTGACTCTATGTACATCAGAACTGCCTGGTCCTGTACAATCGTCACAATTGTTGTTATGTTGGAATCCATTGTTGCTGCCAGTGTGTCAATCCGTCCCATTGGGGGTCATCCTTTTTCATGGACTCTCCACTTTACCAAAAACAGATTTTTATTTTATTTTATATTTACTTTTGCATAGTTAATGAAGCACAAATAAACACCTTTCTGATATTCACTGCTCTTAGCCAAGATCCATATGATATCTCTAATTCCACCTCTTCTTCTGAAAGCAGCTTGAATTTCTGAAAGCTCCTTGTAAATGTACAGCTGAAACCATTTAATTATTTTCAGTAATATTTTACTTGCATGTTATATTAATGCTAGTGCTCAGTGATTTCCACATTCAGTTGGGTCACCTATTTTTGGAATGTGCACAAACATGGATCTCTTCCAATCAGATGGCCAGGTAGCTGTTTTCCAAGGTTAGTGAGTACTTCTAGTGCTGTATCATTTTGGAACATTTCAATTTGTATTCCATCAGTTCCTGGAGCTTTGTTTCTGTCAATGAATTCAGTGCAGCTTGGACTTCTTCCTTCAATACCTTTGGTTTTGTATCATATGAGACTTCTCAAAATGGTTGAACATTAACAATTATTTTGTTACAGTGACTCTGCATATTCTTTGCATCTTTTTTTGATGCTTCCTGTATCATTCAATATTTTGCCCAAAGAATCTTTCGGTATTGCAAGTTATGACTTGAATTTTTTTCTTCAGTTTCAGCTTGAGAAATGCTGAGTGTGTGCTTCCATTTTGATTTTCTAATTGCAGAATTTGTACATTTCATTATAATATTTTGTCTTTTCACATTGCCTTTGGATATTGTCTCTCCAATGTTTTTATCTTACCATTTTTTCCAATTGTTCTACACTCTAGAGTAAAATTCAGAGTCTTTTCTGACATCTGCTTTGACTTTTTTTTTCTTCATGGATGATGTTCTTGATGTCATTCTACAACGCTTCTTGTTTTTGGCAATTAGTGTCTAGTACACTAAATATTTCCTTGAGATGGTCTCTAAATTCAGGTGGGAAATATTCAAGGTCATATTTTGGCTCTCTTGGACATCTTTTAATTTTCCTCAGCTTCATTCAGCCTGTACTTGCATATGAACAACTGATGGTCTGTTCCACTGCTGATCCCTGGCCTGGTTCTGGCTGATGATATTTCAGTGCCTTCCTACCTGGAGGGTTAATCTCCCAGGACCATGAGACAGTGTTCTGGAGCTATTTATAAGGTTTTCAGTGGCTGAACATTCAAAAGTGGTCTGACTCTCCTGTCTCCTATTCTGTCTTAACCTAAAAGCTCTGCTGAAACTTGTCCACCATGGGTGACTCTGTGGGTATTGCACAAATTGGTGGTGTAGCTTCCAGAATTACAGTAACACACACACCACCACAATATGATCATCTGAGAGAAGCGTGGTGGTTCTTATGTACAAAGAGACCTTAGCAAGAGATTATTTATTTTCCCTTGAGGGCAGAGTCTAATGAGAAGTTTAAACTGTAAGTTGGAAAAATATTCTGAATACTAGATGAGGTATCCTGAATTTACTTGATATGGCCTTTCTATCCAATGTCTTCTCAATTTCCACCAAATGATTTAGTGGGACCATGCAAATGAGGTTTACAGGGCTCTAGGGTTGGGTTTAGTTCATTTTGTAATCCCCCCTAAGTTTAAAAAGAGCGATGTCAGAACCAGGAAAAGATCATCTCAGGAACATCAAGAAAGAAGAGTATGAGTGGACTGTGAGATCCCTACCTAGAAAAGCAGCAACAATAGAGGCAATGGCAAAGGTGGTGACATGGAACTTCTGTGGGCATCTAGGCCCTGTGGACTAAAAAAACGGTTGCGCCTACAGGCAGGCAGCTGGCTTGAAGAATGTTCCCTTTGAACATTTATAAACTGATTAAGTAGTTTGGTAACACTTCGTCAAGCAAGGCAGAGACTACAGGGTCACCTGGCTGAGAGACTGAAGACAAGAATGATGTGTGCCTGCAGTATGGCAGACAAGAGAGATTCCTGACTAGTGAACTACTGTGTACTGAGTTTTTCTGATCCTGGATTGTACCTTGTTCAGTTCCCTGTTGTTGTTGTCAAGTGCCATCAAGTTGGTTCCGACCTATAGTGACCCTGCATAGGATTTCCAAGGAGCAACTAGTGAGCTTGAACCTCCAATCTTGCAGTTCAAGATGACTTTGCAGACCAGCATGTTAACCCACAGCACCACACCAGGACACCCTAGTAAACCCCATAATCATAAGTATCATTATGAGTTCTGTGTGGCCATTGCAATGAATTGTTGAACCCAAATGAAAAGCAGAGAGTGCTGTGGGAGGGATGGTTGATGTCAAAATAGTGTAAAGAATGTTGTAAAAGGAGACATACCTGACCTCCATACCATAGGCATAGGCTTGGGCTGATCTTGAGTTTGATTCTCCTTCCTGTTTGTAAAACCAGAGGAAGCCAGACATGGCTGCCACAAGGTTATTGTATAGACCAAGGTGAGAAAGTTGAAAAAATTTCTTGCAGGAAACTTTGGACAAAAGTGGATATTTCTTTTATATTCTACTTGCAAGTACCTTCACATATTCAAGATGGCTGGAGAAATAGATTTGGAAGAAATAACTTTGTTTCAGAAATTGCACTGCCAAAAGGAACCTCATTACCTCTTGGCTTGGTATTTGAAAAAACTCAGTCCAGCTGACAAAAATGAAGTTGAGAGAGACACTCAACTAAAGATTGTAAATGTACTATCTCAGCATGTTTTTCCAAATGCAATCTTGTACTCTGAAAAAAGTAAACTAAACTGTTCATTAATGAAGTGCAGGTGTATGTGAACAATTACACTGAAGAGAAAGCTGTCCCAAAGCAGAAAATAATGCCCAAAACTTAAATAGTAAGACTGTATGCAGGGTTTTTCTGAATTTGTTTAAGAAACATCTATCAAGCTCTTATCTTCCTTTTGTCAGAAAGTGTACTAACTTTTGTGATATCTACCACAATTCCTAAAGGTAGTCTTACTATCAAGATTTATACAAAAGTGACGAAGTTGAGGAGGAAGGAGAAGAAATAGAAAAAAATTGGATTGTGAGGAAGAATAAATATACATAAAGAAGAGGAGGAAGAAAAATTACATGAAAGATAAGAAAGAATGTGAAGGAAGAAAAGAAAGGAGAGATGTTTACAGCTTCCATCATACTTGAAGCCCCTATTGTGTCTCATCTAGACTATTGCAATAGGGTTTTTTCTTTTTTTTTGAGATTTTATTGTGAATTATGTGAGTTTACATGGGAGAACACGAGCTTCACATTCATTCTATCATATTTCGTTTCATTTCAATGATTACAGTCTCCTCCATGCATCATCAAACAACCAAACGGTACACCCTATAGGCCTGCCCCCTGACCATCAGCACACAGCCCCTCTCCCTCCCTGAGTCCAGAGTCCCCAGTCACTCCATCTGTCTATGTCATCATCTCTGCCTCCATTTCTGGCATCATTGCTTCTCTGGGTAGGGTCCTGCACGCCACTCTTCTCACTTGATGGTCCCAGGGACCTTCACTCCTCGACTGCAAAATCAATCACTCCCCTCCTTTTCTTACAAAACATCTACCTTTACATTTCTGACCCTCCTAGTGAGTCCTTATAGCAATTATTCACTATTGTACCAGATTCTTATCCCCATCTCCTTTCATCAGCCCTGTCCCAACAGACTGGAAACCACTCAGTGGAGATTCTACCTTCCCCCGCATCCTCTGGAACTAAGCTCCCTCTTGAAAGCTTGTAAGCCAGTCACTTCTTGCCTTTGTAGAACCCCCATTTTGGGTAGCCAATGTCTAAGTTGCCCATCCCTGTCAACGCTGTGTACTGAGTGTTTGGGAATGAGCCTCGCTATAAAGATTTGTTCCCTCTTTTGAGCTACTACATCCATAAATATAAGTAAAGTTCATCAAATTATAGTGGGTTACTTTCTTTTTTTCCTTTTCTTTCTTCTTCTGGTTGAGTTCTGATCATCCAGCCATTGAAGCTAGGTCAAGTGGGTACTATCTGCAAGTATGAGTGTTCTTGTTGCAATAGATTTTAAAAAACAGTGTCTCTCATTCAATCTATCAAAATATATTCATTAAATTTTACTGTAGCTGAAAGCCTCTAAAAATCAGAGCCTAATATGAAAATGTGTTAATATTTTGTAAGGTGTAAGGCCTATACAGTGACAGTGAAGAAACGATGGAAGTGAAGGAAGGAAAATGTGAAGCAATACTCTATGGTGAATTACTGTGCTGGCTACCAGATCTCATCAAACCACAAAGCTGTATAGCATATCTGTGTGCTTCGCAAACAGGATTTCTCCAGCAAGGTTACAAGAAGAAACTGCCAATTCTAAGAACATAAAGGTGCACTGGAATAGCCTATTCCATCCTAAGTAGTGCTTCCCATTTGTAAATTTGAACCCTAAGAGCGTTACATCGCTTACAGTTCTACATTGAAATTTTTAGGTTGCAGTATCCTTCCTCTCCATAGCTACTTAGGAAACTAGATTCCATGCATCACAGTGTAGTGTTCTGTGCAAGTGTGAAAGTGGACTGACAACCTACTACCTATACAGCATCAACAAATTGAAAGAAGGTATAGAAGAAATTTGAGAAAGTGCAGACTGCTTATAGTCAATGCAAGCATCTTTTATGTACCAGGTACTGTGCCAAGTTCTAGGGAAACAATCGTGAACTACACAGATGTGATCCTTGACTTCAGAGAGCTTGACTGCAGCTTATTTCACGGTACACTGAGCCAAGCCAAGTCTACTGCAATCCAATCTATTTCTACTCATAGCAACACTATGCTGTTTTTGTTGTTGAGTGTCATCAAGTCAGTTCTGACCCATAAGGACCCTGTGTAGGGTTTCTGAGAAGTAATTGGTAAACTTGAACCACCAACTTTGTGGTTCAAACCGATTTTGCAGTCCAGTGCATTAACCTGCAGCACCATACCAGAAAATTGTTCCATGTTCCTGGCGTGGTGCTGTAGGATAAGCACTGGACCACAAGGTCAGTTCAAATCCACCTGCAGCTCCTTAAAAACCTATATAGGGTCACTAAGAATGAGAACTGACTTGATGGCATGATACAACAATAATACATATGGTTTCTGAGGCTGTAAATCTTTACAGAAGTTGTCTCAACTTTCTGCCACTGAGCATTTTGTGGGTTCAGACCACCAACCTTTCAGTTAGCAGCCCAATGTTTAACTCATTGTGTCACCAGGGATCTTTTATAATATACAGCAACAAATAATTACAATTCAGAAAGAAAGAGTGATGAAATTGAGGAATAATGATGCCTTTGTCATCTAAAAGACTGCCCAGATGAAATGAGTCCTAAGTAATCAAGATTAACCAGGTGATAGTTCTGAGCCAGAGAGTATGTGTATAAGAGTAGAAAAGAAAGGAGGATACCTTAGGACAGACGTCAGTCTCTGCCTGACGTCTGTCCTGAGTGTAAAAGAAGATGTTCACTATGGTTGGAGTACAGTATTGTTCAGAGTGAGGGACAGAGAGGGAAATCTATTAAACTCAATTCTTGCAATCTCATAGTTTTGTTCATCACAAAGCCTAAAATCAGAGCCTAGAGTTTTACACCTCTACCCTAACCCACAGGCCTTCACTAACCCTATACTCATTCTAAGCATGCTTTAGTTTTATTCTAAGCATGCTTCATAACTTTCCAACTTTATGCTGTACTCACCTTGCTTTCCTCATCAGGGATTCTGTACCCTCACATATTTTTATTGTTGTTTTTGTTAAGTGCCATTGAGTTGATTCCAACCCATAGCAACCCTGTATAGGGTTTCCAAGGAGCAGCTGGAGAGCTTTAACCACCGACATTGCAATTCAAATGACTTTGCAGTCTGACGCATTAGCCCACAGCACCACACCAGGACCTTCACAAGTACACCTGTCTAAATCATGGCCCTCCTTCAAAGCTAGGCAAAGAATTTCTTCTTCACAAATCAAAGCTAACACCTCACAATGCACAAAATTGGCTTAATTTATGCTACCCCTGAATTCCTAGTTTCTCTTAAGGTACTTATTTCTGTATTTATTTAACTGCCTCCATTTCTCCTCCTAACCTGTTAAAGCAATTAAAATTTACACTGATATAAGGAAACAATCTTAAACCATTTGTGGTTCTCCTAATCGGTTTCTCAGACTATTATTCAGAAGTTAAGTGGCTAGTGCCATAGCCAAAGTTGTAGTTGTTGATATTTCTCAGTGTTGTCCAGTCAGTTCTGACTCATAAAAGTCCTGTATAGGGTTTCTGAGGCTGTAAATCTTTGCATTCTTCTCCAGTCTTTCTTCAGAGACCAATTCCCATCACTTTTGGAGCATGGTTCTATTTTATCTAATTTCATTCCAGGACTTCTAGTCTACCTGGCCTTGTGTTGGCATCCCAATAGCAGATAATTTTGGTTTTGTTAAGAATAAAACAATCTCTCACTCTGTGCATCCAAAAAAAACAAAAAGAACTCAATAAAACCCAATGTAACCCATAGTCTAGTCTTGGGGAGTTTTCTATATCCTTTTTACATCAGAAGGACTGGCAATATAAAAGATGTCCCAGTCATAGCTGCTAGGAAGGACCTTTAGGAACTAGTAGGACAAAATGACAACAAAATCAGGCAGAAACAGTTGTTACTAAGGTGTGGAAAAGTGCTGTAGGATTTGGAATACTGAATTATTACTGTTATAATAATGGAAAATATCCCAAACTCATAATTACTTCTAGGTTCTTGACAGTCTTTTTCCTCTATGATACCAAATGCTTTGGTTTCACCAACACATGGCATTGAGTTATCAAATCATTTGTGCTAATTTTGAAAAAATACATAACAAATTACACAAAATAGAAAAGAGGTTCTTCCTCTTTGTTGTTAGGAACAGTTGAATCAGTTCCAATCATAGTGACCCTATGCACAATGGAACCAAAAATTGCTGGTTCTCTGTCATCATCACAACTGTTAAGTTTCAGTCACTGTTTCTGCCACTATGTCCACGTCTAACCCTCCTGGCTTCTAAGTATCATTCTGGCTGTACTTCTTCTAAGACAGTTATATTTGTTCTTCTGGCAGTCCACGGTACTATCAATATTCTTCATTAACATAGTAACTCAAATTGTACAGATTCTGCTCTGTTCTTCCTTATTCATTGACCAACTTTCACATGCATTTTTGTTGTTGTTGTTATGTGCCGTGGAGTCAGTTCTGACTCGTAACAACCCTGTACAGGGTTTCTGATGCTGTAATCTTTATGGGAACTGAAAGCGTCATCTTTCTCCCGCGGAACAGCTTGTTGTTTCAAACTGCTGACCTTGTGGCTCTCAGCCCAATTTGTAACCACTATGCTACCCAAGCTCCTTTTCACATGCATACAAGGTAATAAAAAATACCAATGGTGAACAGATACAACCTTGATGCACACCTCTCCTGATTTTATGGAGTCCCCTTGTTTAGTTACAACATTATCTCTTGGTATAAGTGCTGGTCCCTCATGAGCACCATTAAGTGTATTGGAATGCCCATTCTCCCCATTGTTATCCCAACTTTGTCATGCTCTACATAGTCAAAATCCTTTGCATAATCAATAAAGAACAAGTCAAAATCTTTCTGGCATTCTATGCCAGATCCATTTGATGTCAGCAGTTCTATGCCTAGTTTCATGTTCTCTTCTAAATCTGACTTGAGTTTCAGTGCCATGTTGATGTATTTTTGCAGCTAGTTTTGAATTATATCCAACAAAATTTTATTTGCATGTGATAATGATACTTTGTTGATTTCTGCATTTGTTGGTTCACAATAATCTTTTCCAATTTGTTGGCCAAGTAACTGTCTTCCAAATTTCTTGGCATAGATAAGTGGGCACCTCTGGTACTACATCAGTTTGTTGAAAGGTTTCAATTTGTATTCCATCAATTCCTGAAGCTTTATTATTTTTTTTTTCCAGTGCCTTCAGTGCAGTTTAGACTTCTTCCTTCAATACAATCTGTTCTCTATGTATTGGAATAATTTAATATCGACCATTTCTTTTTGGTACAATGGTTTTGTGTATTCCTTTCATCTTCTTTTGATGGAAACTATGACCTTATCTTACAAATAATGTTGCAGATCACATGACAGAATGTTGTAAGACCAATCACTAATGTCCACCACTTATCTGTCAATTTGTCATTCTGTGGTGGCTTGTGTCTTGTTGTGATGCCTGAAGCTATCCCATCGACATTTCAAATACCAGCAGGATCACCCGTGGTGCAAGGTTTCATTAGAGCTTTCAGACAGACTAACACAAAGGAGAGGCAGACTACTTCTAAATTATTAGCCACTGAAAACTTCATTAACAGTAGAAGAACATTATCAGATATAGTGCTGGAAGAGGAGCCACTTAGGCCAAATGTACTCAAAATCCAACTGGGAAAGAGTTGCCAACAGACGGTAGAGTTGATCATGATGACATGAATGGGATAAAGATTTTGGGACCTTTATTTGCTGATAGGGCACAACTCATAATTAGGAGAAAAACTTGCAAACATCCATTAATAATTGGGACATGGAATTGTGAAATATGAATCTAGGAAAATTGAAAGTGGTCAAAAATGGAATGGAATGGCTGAACATTAATATGCTAGGCATAAGTACACTGAAATGGACTGGTATTGACCATTTAAAATCTGTCAACCATATGGTTTGCTACACCAGGAATGATAAATTCAAGAGGAATGGCATAACATTCAACATCAAAA